>NC_133138.1:93812959-94413810 GCF_048418815.1 Hemitrygon akajei | reverse complement strand
ACTCACTCCTCTTTCCCCTTAACCCCACCCCCCACTTCAGCTCACCCCCACTCACTCCTCTTTCCCCCCCACTTCAGCTCACCCACACTCACTCCTCTTCCCCTTAACCCCACCCCCACGTCAGCTTACCCACACTCACTCCTCTCCCTTAACCCCACCCCCCACTTCAGCTCACCCCCCACTCACTCCTCGTTCCCTTAACCCCACCCCCACATCAGCTTACCCCCACTCACTCCTCTTTCCCCTTAACCCCACCCCCCCACTTCAGCTCACCCCCACTCACTCCTCTTTCCCCTTAACCCCACCCCCTACTTCAGCTTACCCCCACTCACTCCTCTTTCCCCTTAACCCCACCCCCTACTTCAGCTCACCCCCACTCACTCCTCTTTCCCCTTAACCCCACCCACCACTTCAGCTCACCCCCACTCACTCCTCTTTCCCCTTAACCCCACCCACCACTTCAGCTTACCCCCACTCACTCCTCTTCCCCTTAACCCCACCCCCTACTTCAGCTCACCCCCACTCACTCCTCTTTCCCCTTAACCCCACCCCCTACTTCAGCTCACCCCCACTCACTCCTCTTTCCCCTTAACCCCACCCACCACTTCAGCTTACCCCCCCACTCACTCCTCTTTCCCCTTAACCCCACCCCCTACTTCAGCTCACCCCCACTCACTCCTCTTTCCCCTTAACCCCACCCCCTACATCAGCTCACCCCCACTCACTCCTCTTTCCCCTTAACCCCACCCCCTACATCAGCTCACCCCCCACTCACTCCTCTTTCCCCTTAACCCCACCCCACGTCAGCTCACCCCCCACTCACTCCTCTTTCCCCTTAACCCCACCCCCATGTCAGCTCACCCCCCACTCACTCCTCTCCCTTAACCCCACCCCCTACTTCAGCTCACCCCCACTCACTCCTCTTTCCCCTTAACCCCACCCCCACGTCAGCTCACCCCCCACTCACTCCTCTTTCCCCTTAACCCCACCCCCACGTCAGCTCACCCCCCACTCACTCCTCTTTCCCCTTAACCCCACCCCCACGTCAGCTCACCCCCCACTCACTCCTCTTTCCCCTTAACCCCACCCCCTACTTCAGCTCACCCCCACTCACTCCTCTTTCCCCTTAACCCCACCCCCACGTCAGCTCACCCCCCACTCACTCCTCTTTCCCCTTAACCCCACCCCCACATCAGCTTACCCCCCACTCACTCCTCTTTCCCCTTAACCCCACCCCCACATCAGCTTACCCCCACTCACTCCTCTTTCCCCTTAACCCCACCCCCTACTTCAGCTCACCCCCACTCACTCCTCTTTCCCCTTAACCCCACCCCCACATCAGCTCACCCCCCACTCACTCCTCTTCCCCTTAACCCCACCCCCACGTCATCTCACCCACCACTCACTCCTCTTTCCCCTTAACCCCACCCCCTACTTCAGCTCACCCCCACTCACTCCTCTTTCCCCTTAACCCCACCCCCACGTCAGCTCACCCCCCACTCACTCCTCTTTCCCCTTAACCCCACCCCCACATCAGCTTACCCCCCACTCACTCCTCTTTCCCCTTAACCCCACCCCCACATCAGCTTACCCCCCACTCACTCCTCTTTCCCCTTAACCCCACCCCCTACTTCAGCTCACCCCCACTCACTCCTCTTTCCCCTTAACCCCACCCCCTACTTCAGCTCACCCCCACTCACTCCTCTTTCCCCTTAACCCCACCCCCACGTCAGCTCACCCCCCACTCACTCCTCTTTCCCCTTAACCCCACCCCCTACTTCAGCTCACCCCCCACTCACTCCTCTTTCCCCTTAACCCCACCCCCTACTTCAGCTCACCCCCACTCACTCCTCTTTCCCCTTAACCCCCACCCCCACGTCAGCTCACCCCCCACTCACTCCTCTTTCCCCTTAACCCCACCCCCACATCAGCTTACCCCCCACTCACTCCTCTTTCCCCTTAACCCCACCCCCACATCAGCTTACCCCCCACTCACTCCTCTTTCCCCTTAACCCCACCCCCACATCAGCTTACCCCCCACTCACTCCTCTTTCCCCTTAACCCCACCCCCTACATCAGCTTACCCCCACTCACTCCTCTTTCCCCTTAACCCCACCCCCACATCAGCTTACCCCCCACTCACTCCTCTTTCCCCTTAACCCCACCCCCTACTTCAGCTCACCCCCCACTCACTCCTCTTTCCCCTTAACCCCACCCCCTACTTCAGCTCACCCCCACTCACTCCTCTTTCCCCTTAACCCCACCCCCACGTCAGCTCACCCCCCACTCACTCCTCTTTCCCCTTAACCCCACCCCCTACTTCAGCTCACCCCCCACTCACTCCTCTTTCCCCTTAACCCCACCCCCTACTTCAGCTCACCCCCCACTCACTCCTCTTTCCCCTTAACCCCACCCCCTACTTCAGCTCACCCCCACTCACTCCTCTTTCCCCTTAACCCCACCCCCTACATCAGCTCACCCCCACTCACTCCTCTTTCCCCTTAACCCCACCCCCACATCAGCTTACCCCCCACTCACTCCTCTTTCCCCTTAACCCCACCCCCTACTTCAGCTCACCCCCCACTCACTCCTCTTTCCCCTTAACCCCACCCCCTACTTCAGCTCACCCCCACTCACTCCTCTTTCCCCTTAACCCCACCCCCACGTCAGCTCACCCCCCACTCACTCCTCTTTCCCCTTAACCCCACCCCCACATCAGCTTACCCCCCACTCACTCCTCTTTCCCCTTAACCCCACCCCCACATCAGCTTACCCCCCACTCACTCCTCTTTCCCCTTAACCCCACCCCCACATCAGCTTACCCCCCACTCACTCCTCTTTCCCCTTAACCCCACCCCCTACATCAGCTTACCCCCCACTCACTCCTCTTTCCCCTTAACCCCACCCCCACATCAGCTTACCCCCCACTCACTCCTCTTTCCCCTTAACCCCACCCCCTACATCAGCTCACCCCCCACTCACTCCTCTTTCCCCTTAACCCCACCCCCACGTCAGCTCACCCCCCACTCACTCCTCTTTCCCCTTAACCCCACCCCCTACATCAGCTTACCCACATTCACTCCTCTTTCCCTTAACCCCACCCCCTACTTCAGCTTACCCCCACTCACTCCTCGTTCCCCTTAACCCCACCCCCACGTCAGCTCACCCCCCACTCACTCCTCTTTCCCCTTAACCCCACCCCCACGTCAGCTTACCCCCCACTCACTCCTCTTTCCCCTTAACCCCACCCCCTACATCAGCTCACCCCCCACTCACTCCTCTTTCCCCTTAACCCCACCCCCTACTTCAGCTTACCCCCACTCACTCCTCGTTCCCCTTAACCCCACCCCCACATCAGCTTACCCCCCACTCACTCCTCTTTCCCTTAACCCCACCCCCTACTTCAGCTCACCCCCCCACTCACTCTTCTTTCCCTTTAACCCCTCACCTACATCAGCTCACCCCCACACTCACTCCTCTTTCCCTTAACCCCACCCCCTACTTCAGCTCACCCCCCCACTCACTCCTCTTTCCCTTTAACCCCACCCCCACGTCAGCTCACCCCCCCACTCACTCCTCTCCCTTAACCCCACCCCCTACATCAGCTTACCCCCATTCACTCCTCTTTCCCCTTAACCCCACCCCCTACTTCAGCTCACCCCCCACTCACTCCTCTTTCCCCTTAACCCCACCCCCCACCAGCTCACCCCCCCACTCACTCCTCTTTCCCCTTAACCCCACCCCCACGTCATCTCACCCCCCACTCACTCCTCTTTCCCCTTAACCCCACCCCCTACATTAGCTTACCCCCATTCACTCCTCTTTCCCCTTAACCCCACCCCCTACTTCAGCTCACCCCCCACTCACTCCTCTTTCCCCTTAACCCCACCCCCACGTCAGCTCACCCCCCACTCACTCCTCTTTCCCCTTAACCCCACCCCCACGTCAGCTCACCCCCCACTCACTCCTCTTTCCCCTTAACCCCACCCCCTACATCAGCTTACCCCCCCACTCACTCCTCTTTCCCTTAACCCCACCCCCTACTTCAGCTTACCCCCACTCACTCCTCGTTCCCCTTAACCCCACCCCCACGTCAGCTCACCCCCCACTCACTCCTCTTTCCCCTTAACCCCACCCCCACGTCAGCTCACTCCCCCACTCACTCCTCTTTCCCCTTAACCCCACCCCACGTCAGCTCACCCCCCACTCACTCCTCTTTCCCCTTAACCCCACCCCCACGTCAGCTCACCCCCCACTCACTCCTCTTTCCCCTTAACCCCACCCCCACGTCAGCTCACCCCCCACTCACTCCTCTTTCCCCTTAACCCCACCCCCATGTCAGCTTACCCCCACTCACTCCTCTTTCCCTTAACCCCACCCCCTACTTCAGCTCACCCCCCCACTCACTCCTCTTTCCCCTTAACCCCACCGCCACGTCAGCTCACCCCCCACTCACTCCTCTTTCCCCTTAACCCCACCCCCATGTCAGCTTACCCCCCACTCACTCCTCTTTCCCTTAACCCCACCCCCTACTTCAGCTCACCCCCCCACTCACTCCTCTTTCCCCTTAACCCCACCCCCACGTCAGCTCACCCCCCACTCACTCCTCTTTCCCTTAACCCCACCCCCTACTTCAGCTCACCCCCCACTCTCTCCTCTTCCCCTTAACCCCACCCCCACGTCAGCTCACCCCCCACTCACTCCTCTTTCCCCTTAACCCCACCCCCACGTCAGCTCACCCCCCACTCACTCCTCTTTCCCCTTAACCCCACCCCACGTCAGCTCACCCCCCACTCACTCCTCTTTCCCTTAACCCCACCCCCTACTTCAGCTTACCCCCCACTCACTCCTCTTTCCCCTTAACCCCACCCCCCCACCAGCTCACCCCCACTCACTCCTCTTTCCCCTTAACCCCACCCCCACGTCAGCTCACCCCCCACTCACTCCTCTTTCCCCTTAACCCCACCCCACGTCAGCTCACCCCCCACTCACTCCCCACTCACTCCTCTTTCCCCTTAACCCCACCCCCACGTCAGCTTACCCCCCATTCACTCCTCTTTCCCTTAACACCACCCCCTACTTCAGCTCACCCACACTCACTCCTCTTTCCCCTTAACCCCACCCCCACGTCAGCTTACCCCCACTCACTCCTCTTTCCCTTAACCCCACCCCCACGTCAGCTCACCCCCCACTCACTCCTCTTCCCCTTAACCCCACCCCCTACTTCAGCTCACCCCCCACTCACTCCTCTTTCCCTTAACCCCACCCCCACGTCAGCTTACCCCCCACTCACTCCTCTTTCTCCTTAACCCCACCCCCTACTTCAGCTTACCCCCACTCACTCCTCTTTCCCTTAACCCCACCCCCACGTCAGCTCACCCCCCACTCACTCCTCTTTCCCCTTAACCCCACCCCCATGTCAGCTCACCCCCCACTCACTCCTCTTTCCCTTAACCCCACCCCCTACTTCAGCTTACCCCCACTCACTCCTCTTTCCCTTAACCCCACCCCCTACTTCAGCTTACCCCCACTCACTCCTCTTTCCCTTAACCCCACCCCCACGTCAACTCACCCCCCCACTCACTCCTCTTTCCCCTTAACCCTACTTCAGCGCAAGTCTCCTCCTCTCAGCACTCTCACACAACACCCACCTCAACACCACCACCCTCCTTGTCCCCCACTCCCACTCCCATCCTCCTGTGCCCTCACCCACCCTCATTTTACATCCTCCCCATGCACCTTCAATTAACTTCCCTCTTCATGCCACTTTAACTACCCAAACCCTCCCTCCTCCTTACCAACTCCCACCCCACCATGACATCTAACCTCATCTTTCACACCCAACCTTACCCCTACCCTTATTCCTCTAATCAAGTCCCCACACCTTTCAGCTCTCCTTACTCAACCTACCCTTATTCCCACCATAACTCCTATTCTCTCTGCCACCCCTCACCTCACCCACTTTCACCAAAACCATCATCCATTAGTCCTTAATACAAAGCCCCCCCATTCTTCAGCCGTCCCTCCCACCTCTTTCCCAGATCAATTCACTCCTTCCCCACACACCTCTTCACCCAACTTCCAGTCAAGATGGTGCCAGCGAACAATGATTCCTCAGACAACATCTTCCAACCCCAGCAATTATTTCACTTTCTCTTTGTCTTCTGATTGATCTTTTTGCCTTGATTGTGTTTAGGAAACTGTTGGAGCCTGTGATGTGTAGTTTGGAATTTGATCAAGTGCTCTACTGTTTCCAAAGAAGACTGAGAGCACAAGCTGCCTCATGGAGAAGACCAGAGACAGGGCACCGGGTCACGATTGACTCCACTTCCATTGAGGCGAATGCGGAGGAAGTCAGCGGTCGTTCTCCACAGGGGCCATGGGGTCGATGGTAGTCAGTAGCCAGGTCAGCGCCATTCAGACCTGGCGTGATAGTTGCTCTTCATGGAAAGACTGAGTTCGTGTGACTCTCTCCTCATTACTATTGAGAGGATGTTTTTGAAATTCAGAGATTCATGTGTTTATTGGATTGCAGTTTATATTGGTCTCATGTAGTTTTCTTTTTTGTTGCCAATTGGTGAGTGGGTGATATGTTACTTTTTGCAAGAGGAATTCATTGGGGATTTGGGGTCTGATGTTCTTGCTGGTATTTTTCTGTGTGTGTGATCTGTTAGTTGTGTATGAGAAAGGGGGTTGGGGGCTTTTATGATATTGTCGCCATTCTTTCTCATTCAGGATGGGGTTTGATGTTCTAGCTGAAGATTTTCACGTGGGCGATCTGTTAGTTTTATTTAATGAGGAAGGGGGTTGGGTGGCTTGGGATTTGATGTTTTAGCTGCTATTTTCCATGTGGGTCAGGACATCACTAACTACAGGACAACATCACCTGCCTGTGCTGGTGATGCCTCCCTCCCAGATGCGTTAAACAACTTCTATGCTCGTTTTGAGGCGGAAAATGGCATGGTGGCGAGAAAGATCACCCCTCCTACAAATGACCAGGTGCTGTGTCTCACCGTGGCCGCTGTGAGGAGAACCCTGTGCAGGGTCAACCCATGGAAGGCTGCTGGACCAGGCAATATTCCGGGCAGAGTGCTCAGAGCAACTAGCTGATGTTCTCACTGATATCTTCAATATCTAGATCCAAGATGACAGCATGATGCAGCTTGCAGCGGCCACTCCAGAGCTGATTATCTGTTATTTGTGAAGCGGGGTGCCGTGCGCAATCATAATCGGATGAAAAACTGACATGGGAGCACGGAGGAACATCTGAAGATCTCCAGGAAGACCTTCTTCGTTGCTGCTGCTGCTGTGAGGTCCGTGTCTCTGCTGGGAGGAACAGGCCCCCAGTCCTCAGGGTCGCATTGCTGATGGCCGTTGGTGGGGGCGTCTTAATACGCTTGGCAGAGGATGGTGCTCGGAGAAGCTGTGCCGGAGGGGATGGTCGGAGGCTTGGAGGTTTGACGGACTTGGAGTCCGCTGCGGTCAGGTCGCTTTCAGTGTGTGCTGCATCTGTGAGTCTGAGCCGGGTGGCGCCGTGGAAGTCCATAGCGGGGGTATTCCCTTCAGCTGCCGGGTCAATCGGGGACCCTGAGGACTTGTGGAAACTGTGGTGGTTTCTTTCGAACTTATAGTCTTTTAACATCTTTGGACTATTTTTACTGTGCCCATGGTCTGTTTTTTTTAATCAATTATGCTATTGTTTGCACTGTTGTAACTATATGTTGTAACTATGTGGTTTTGTGCAGGTTTTGTAGCTTTAGTTTTTGGTCTTGTTTGTCTGGTGGGATTGGAACTCCTTTCCGGGAACGCGCTCAGCTGGTAGCGCGATATTAATACGCAGCAGCCTCTCCGGACTCTGGATTGGGGATTGCCAAACGTTATGTGGATTTTCTGGTGTAGTCTGTTTTGTCATGTGTTTTTGTGATATCATTCTGGAGGAATGTTGTCTCATTTTTTAACTGCATTGCATTTGTGGTTTTTAAATGACAATAAACTGAATCTGAATCTGATCTCCCTGAAAAGTGCCGTCGTTCCAACATGCTTCAAGGCCACCACCATTGTCCCTGTGCCGAATAAGTCTTCGGGGTCCTGCCTTAATGACTACCGTCCCGTTGCACTCACATCCATCATCATGAAGTGTTTCGAGAGGCTCGTCATGAGGCACATAGTGACCCTGCTGCCCCCCTCACTGGACCGCCTGCAGTTCACGTATCATCCCAACCACTCAACAGACAATGCCATCACCCCCACCCTCCACCTGGCCCTCACCCACCTGGACAAAAAAGACACGTACATTCGGATGCTGTTCATAGACTTAAGTTCGGCATTCAACACAATCATTCCTCAGCACCTGATTGGAAAGCTGAGCCTACTGGGCCTAAACACCTCCCTTGCAACTGGATCCTAGACTTCCTGACCGGGAGACCTCAGTCAACATAGATCTGAAGCAGCATCTCAAACACCATCACACTGAGCATAGGGGCCCCCCAGGGCTGTGTGCTCAATCCACTGCTGTTCACTCTGCTGACCCATGACTGTGCAGCAATACACAGCTCGAACCACGTCATCAAGTTCACCGATAACACGACCGTGGTGGATCTTATCAGCAAGAACGACGAGTCAGCATACAGAGAGGAGGTGTAGCGGCTAACGGACTGGTGCAGAGCCAACAACCTGTCTCTGAATGTGAGCAAAACAAAAGAGATGGTTGTTGACTTCAGGAGAGCACAGAGTGACCACTCTCTGCCGAACATTGACGGCTCCTCCATTGAAATCGTTAAGAGCACCAGATGGATGGTTGTCCACGATACGGGCAAGTGGGGGAGTCTCAGCCGGGGGACACAAGGGACTGACGGAAACTGGCTTTAACTGGGAAACATGAAAAGTTGGGTGAATGTGCATAGATCTTGGCAGTTTTAGACGGACCACTGCGGGATTGATAACACTTTTGACCTTGAATGGTCCGAGGAAGTGAGGGGCGAGTTTCCTGTGCTCGTTCTTGAGCGGGATGTCCTTGGAGGAAAGCCACACAATCTGCCCCAGTTGGTAATCAGGCGCCAGAGTCTGGTGTCAGTCGGCCGTCTTCTTGTTGCATTTTGCTGATCTGAGTAGGGCCGTGTGTGTCTCCTCCCAAACCTTAAGGCACCGATCGATATGGTCCTGAACCAATGGTACCTCAACCTCCTCTTCTTGCGCAGGGAACAGCAGGGGTTGGTACCCCAGGGAACACACGAAAGGCGACCTTCCGATGGCAGAGATCACTCAACCCACGGGAGGTGGTTGCTCCAGGTCGACAGGTTGTTTGCCGTTACTCAACGTAGCATCACCTCCTGGTCTTGGTTGACATGTTCCATCTGCCCGTTTGCCTGGGGGTGGAAGCCGGATGACAGGCTGAGCGATGCACCTAAGGCTTGACAGAAGGCCTTCCATACCTGCGAGATGAACTGGGGACCTCGATTAGAGACGATATCCGTGGGGATTCTGTGGAGGCGGAAGATGTGGCAGATGAGAAGATCTACAGTTTCTTGAGAGGAAGGGAGTTTAGGGAGGGCTACGAAGTGCACGGCCTTGGAGAACCGGTCTACCACGGTGAGAATGGTGGTGTTCCCATGTGAAGGGGGTAGACTGGTGACAAAGTCTAAGGTGATGTGCGACCAGGTAGAAGACGAATTAAACCTGCAGGTGGCCGATGAGAGGCTTTTCCCCGGGCACAGAAGGAACATGCCGAGACATAGAAATGGGTATCTGCCACCATGGACAGCCACCAAAAGTGTTTTTTCCAGGAGCGCTAGGGTCCGATCAATCCCAGGGTGGCAGGTGAATCAAAACGTGTGCCCCCATTGGAGAACCAGAGACCTGACGGCAACTGACACATACAGGTGATCACTGGGTCCATTGCCGGGGTCAGGGTCATCCCGTTGGGCTTCTTTTACTTTGGACTCGATCTCCCAAGTGAGGGTGGCAACCACGCAGGATGGTGGGAGGATAGTCCCTGGGCTGGAAGTGTCCTCCTTGGAGTCGTATTGGCGGGAGAGTGTGTCTGGCTTCCCGTTCTTGGACCCTGGATGGTATGCGAGGGAGAACTTGAACCATCCAAAAAATAACGCCCAACGGGCCTGGTGGGAGTTCAAATGTTTGGCGGTCTGAATATACCCCAGGTTTTTATGATCAGTCCATACCACAAACGGTTGTTGTGCCCCCTCCAGCCATTGCCTCCATTCTTCCAATGCTAGATTGACTGCCAGGAATTCCCAATTCCCCACGTCGTAATTCCGCTCAGCGGGGGAAAAGTCGGCGAGAATACAAGGCACAGGGGTGAAGCTTGTTGTCCAAACTTGATCGTTGGGAATGGACTGCTCCTATCCCAGAGTCAGAGGCGTCCACCTCAACAATGAATTGACGGGCTGGGTCCAGATGGACCAGGGTGGGAGTGGTGGTGAAATGCCTCTTCAGGTCGGTGAACACCGACTCAGCTTTGGACTCCCGACGGAAGGGGGTGGTAGGCGAGGTAAGCCGGCTAAGGGGGGGCCGCCACTCGACTGTAGTCTCTGATAAATCGGTGGTAGAAGTTTGCAAACCCCAGGCATTGTTGAAGTTGTTTACGGGTCATGGGCCTAGGCTATTCTTCCACTACCTGGATCTTCTTGGGGTCTGCTCTCACCTGCCTGCTCTTGATGATATAACCCAGGAAGCTGACTGAAGGAACGTGGAACTCACATTTCTCCGCCTTCACAAATTAATGGTTTTCCCACAGTCTCTGGAGGATTTGACGGACATGGTGAACGTGTTCTTGGGGGGGGGGGGTGCTAGAAAATTTCAGTATATCATTAAGGTAAACGAATAGGAACCGATTAATAAAGTCCCTCAGTAAGTCATTAATAAGGGCTTGAAAAACGGCGGGAGCATTGGTGAGGCCAAACGGCATGACCAAATATTTGAAGTGACCCAGAGGTGTATTCAAGGCCATCTTCCACTCGTCCCCCTCCCTCACCCTGACTAGATGGTAGGTGTTACAAAAGTTCAGCTTTGAGAAAATGGTGGCTCCATGCTGAACTAATGAGTAGAGGGTACTTATTCTTAACTGTTACACTGTTTAGGCCTCTGTAATCAATACAAGGACAAAGTGACCCGTCCTTCTTTTCTACAAAGAAGAAAACAGCGCCTACCATGGAAGATGAAGGTCTGATAGTGTCCGCCATGAGGAACTCGCTGATGTATCTCTCCATGGCCTTTCTCTTCGGTTGGGATAGGTTAAAAAGGCGACTAGTGGGTAGCGAGGCCCCAGGGAGAAGGTCGATGGCACAATCATATGGGTGGTGCGGAGGTAGGGAAAGGGCCCGTTTTTTACTGAATACTGGTCCCAGGTCATTGTATTCTGTGGGGACTCAGGACAAATCGAGGGGTTCTGGGGCTGACGGCAGACAATTAGCGTGGCAAGACTGGCTCCATTCGGCTATCCTCCCGGTAGACCAGTCGATGTGGGGATTGTGTTGGGTCAGCCATGGATACACTAGAACAGGGGTGTCAAACTCATTTTAGGTCACGGGCCGGATTGAGCAAAATGCAGCTTCATGCGGGCCGGATCAGTCGGACACGTGCGAACGCAGCTTTCGTTGCCTCCGTTTTTTCAGCCTGCTCTCATGTGTCTCAGTCTCTGCTATAACTACAAAGTGTTTCACTTTACAAATTCCGTTTCTTATGAAGAAGACTGCCGAGCAAGACTGCCAAATAAACACTAAAAACCCTGAAAACCTGGTACCTGAATAAACTCAGCATTAGCCATATCATACGCCATAGGCGCTTTGATTACTGGGGCCAGCTTTAATAGTAATTAGATATTATCTTGCGGGCCAAAGATAATTCCACCGCGGGCCGGATTTGGCCTGCGGGCCTTGAGTTTGACATATATGCACTAGAACTACCGGGGCCTGAGGTGAGCGAATGAGACTGAATCGTACCTCCTCCCGATGGTTACCAGATTGGATCAAGGTCAGGGGCAGCGTACAGTGGGTCACCTGAGTCAGCAGTTTTCTGTCCTGGGCCTGGGCCTCCAGGGGGGTTAGTTAGCAGCTTGTGAGGTAGTCCAGCCTAGGAAGCTATGTCTTCGTCAAGCAGATTGCCCTCAGCACCAGAATCCACCAAAGCAGATAAGGACGTAGACTATTGTTGGTAATTCACGGTTGCTGGGATCTGCATCCGAGTCTGGGGTGCTGAAGGGAGGGTCATCCGGCTCACTAGGGCCCCCTTTTTCACTGGCGAGTCCTCCCTTTTGACCGCTGAGGGCAGGTATCCTGGAAATGTCCTGGCTGGCCACAATAGAAACAATCCCCAGCTCTCCACCTCCGAAGTCATTCGGCAGGGGTGAGCCGGTTTCTGTCCCAGCTGCATCGGTTCCTCCCCCAGGGTGGTGGGGACGGTCGGAGCAGGAGCCACACTTGGAGCGGCTGGGACTGAGGCTTCCCCGAGGAACAGGGCGACTGGCTCTTTCTCTCAGCCACTCTTGAAGTTGATTCTGATCTCACTAGCCACTAGATTAGATAGAGTCCAGACAGTCCGTGTCGTCCCTCACTGCCAGTTCATCCTTTATCTTGTCTGAGAGGCCCTGTCGAAACACCTCCCGTAGCGCCTTGTCATTTCACCCTGAGTCTGCGACCAAGGTTCGGAACTCGATGGAATACCCTAACCCTAATGTGCTTCATGAACCCTGACAAAGAGTCAGCAAGCATTTAGCAGCATCCCTACCGCCAATAGGTTGTTCAAATACCTTCCTCATTTCAGCAACAAAGGAGGGGAAGGAGGAACAAACCTCTGGTCGGTTATCCCATATCGTGGTTGCCCAAGCCAAGGCATCCCCTCATAACAGCCCCATGATGTACGCAATCTTCAATTTATCTGAAGTGTAGGTACGTGGCTGTAGCTCAAAGACTAGGGAGCATTGTAACAGGAAGGCCCGGCACCTCCCTAGGCCCTCAACGTAGGGTTCGGGCTTGGCTAGGTAATGGCTCTGGAGGGGACTGTGGATGCTGATCCCGGGGGCAATGCCATCCCGAGCGGTGCAGTTTGGGTAGTCGGGATTCTTGGAGGAGACAGAGAAAGGGAAACAGAAACTCAGTCCACCTGCTCACTGACCTTCTGTACATTCGTGGACAGCATTCGAAGGTTTTCCATGACCTCCCTAAGTAGTTGGTTGTGGCCACCCAGTAGGTAGCCCTGACTGGCGACGGTCTGTTGTACAGGATCCGTGTCCGCTGGGTTCATTATGGCCAGTTCGTTCTGTTACACGAGCGTGGTGGTAGAAACGAAACCAAGTGCAGAACACGGGCGCGGAGGCATTATTAACATAGCAAGCGTGGAATCAGTATCCAGGAGTGATGTTAGACTTAGAACTGGCAGTCCTAAGAACCATGAAATGAGGTTACTCACACCAGAGTCGACCAACGAACTAGCAGCTTCTTGTTGCGATCACAGGGTTTTTATCCTGCATTTGCTAATGGAAAGCAGGTGTGTGTAGTTAGTGAAACCTGGGAATGATTGGAAACTAAACGAGGGGACTAAGGTCCATTTCCTGAGGTAAATAGCCAGGTGGGAGATTGCCAGAAGGGACTATGATGCCTATCTACTTAGATTGCCACTTTCATGGAGCAGTGGATTTGCACCACAAGATCAGTGCTGTTGGGGGTCCTGTCATTTACTGTTTACTTCCTCTCAAAATATGTCCTGACCAAGTTATCCAGATAAAACTCCATCTGCCATTTGTCTGTCCTGCTGTATCTTTTGACAACCTCCCTCACTGTACAAATTCACCCATTTTCATAGAATATAGAAAGAAACAAGTCCTTTAGCCCACAATGTTGTGTCAAACTAATTAAGTTGATGCCACATAATGCATTCTGCTTGCATATCCCACCATTCTGTGCATATCCATGTGATTATCTAAGAGCCTCTTAAATGCCTCTATTCCGATCGTTTAGAGCAGATATGGTAGGCCAAAGGGCCTGTTCCTGTGCTTAAATGACACAATTAGAGGTGGTATGAACAGTGAGAAATGCCTTTGAGTACAGGATAACATTGACCAGATGATAAAATTGATAGGAAGAAGTATTCTAAAGGCAGGATGACACAACCCTGGCTAACGTGAGAAGTCAAAACCAAATGAAAGCCAAAGAAGGGCATATAATAGAGCAAAAATTAATGGGAAGTTAGAGGTTTGGAAGCTTTTAAAAACCAACAGAACTAAAAAAGTTATGAAGAAGGTAAAGATGGATAATAATATTAAAGAGGATACCTAAAGTTTTGTCAGATACATGAAGTTTAAAAGAGAGGCAGGAGTGGACATTGGATCACTGGAAAATGGTGCTGGAGAGGTAGTAATGGGGGACAATAAAATGGCATTTGAACTGAATAAGTATTTTGCATCAGGCTTCACGGTGGAAGACACCAGCATATGGTGGAAGTTCTAGTGTCAGAGAACATGAAGTGTGTGATGTTACTATAATATATAGATCTATTTCTTTTAGAGCGATGACCTCCCCCTCCTTTAGCACGACGTATTGATCTGTTCTCTATGCATGCACATTGCTCTCTCTCTCTTGCTGAATATGAATACACCAGTTATAGACATCTCCTGCGTTCATGCTTTTATTTAATTAATATGTAGTTGTGCACAGACCAACAAATTGGTGACAAGTACAAACCAAAATGTCAGGAAATATCACAAACTGCACCAACAGTTACAGGAAGAAACAGTGGGAGTTAAACAGCATGAGAACTCTGAAGGACCTGTGAGTAACAGTGAAAGACACACTGAATTTAAAGAGAAAATAACTTAGTGATGATAGTGCTAATGGTGGCCGGAGTCACATATCAAGAGGGTTGAACTGTATTGTAATGAGAACAACATGGAGGAGCAAAAGAAAGCCCAGATACTTCTTAGCTTAATGGGTGCAAGGACATACAGTCTTTTACACAACCTGATAACCCCTGAAAAGCCAACAAGCAAGATGTTAGTTAAAATTGTTAAAATTTTACAAAATCACTTGAGCCATAAACCACTGGCAATAGTTGAGAGATTTAGATTTTATAAAAAAAAGTCAAAAGATGACAGTATTGCTGAATACGTTGCAGAACTGTGCAAACTTTCCCAGTACTGTACTGTGACTTTAGAGATGGACTTTCTGATGCATTAAGGGACAGGCTTGTATGTGGCACACATAGTCAAAGCACTCAAAAGAGGCTATTATCCTAAGGAGACCTAACCTTGGAATGGGTATTGACCATTGCAATATTGTTAGTGACTGCAGCAAAGGATGCAGCATAACTACAGAAAAGAAGGTTAGAATGTGAAATGCACAAAATATCCCTGAATGGTGCAAAAAGTCAGAAATGTTATCAATGTAGCAAATCCTCCCATGATGCAAATGACTGTTGATTCAAAGAAAAAGTTTGCAGAAAGTGTCACAGACAAGATCACATAGAGAAAGTGTGCAAGGCAGACAAAAAGCACAACTGAATGAAAAGTCCCAAACACAAAACTAAGCAAATGCATAAAGCTGCCAAATGTAAAGCAAAATTAGACAACATAGAGTCTGACAAAGGTGAACTCTCATGCCAGGAACTGCACAGTATAACTGAAACAGATCACAAAATCATCTGGATCACAATAATTGTGCCCAGTGTAAGGAAACTGAAAGTAAATATGATGTATGGTGGCCAAGCACAACAGTTAGAGCTTTATGTATTAAAAAGTGGTGGGCCGGGGTTTCTAGTGACGTCATCGTCGAGAATGGCAGCTTCAGTCACTAGCTCCTCTGGAAAAATGCGTATTAAGCCCCGTTAACCCATCAAATATAATATTTTTTGAAAAATATTTGGACTGAAAAGAGGGGCAAGAATGGGGAAAAAGAATGGAAATAAAACAAGCGACATTGCGGAGCCTGCGGCCGAGAGGAGTGCAGCGAGCAGCTCTCCTACCTGACCACGTGCTAGCGAGGCAGCTGCTGGGCCTCGTTCAGGCGAAGCGGCGAATATCTTTGAAATCCTGAAAGAAATAATGGAAGTCCAGAAAGATATAAAACAGCAGCTCCGTGATATCAAGTCAGAGCTTGCCAGTGTCAATCAAAAAATAGCGGTGGCAGAGACTCGAATTGAGAAGGTGGAAGATCGCGTTCAAAATGAGGAATGAATACTGAGTAAGACAATAAAAACAATACATCACCAAGAGGGTAAACTGCTTGACCTGGAGGGAAGATCACAGCGGAAAAATATCAGAATCTACAACGTTCCCGAAGGGGTGGAGGGCTCGTCTATGATGGAGTTTGTCAGAAAGTTGCTGCAGGACGCGCTGGATCTTTCCCTGGCTATGAAGCTGGAAGTCGAAAGAGCCCACAGCGTGTTAGTCCCAAAACCTACCCAGAATAGAAAGCCACGCTCAATAATAATTAAGTTCCTTCGGTACAGCACCAAGGCAGAGATTCTACGAAGGGCCTGGGGTAAGAAGAGAGTGCTTTTAGAGGATAAATGAATATATTTCGACCAAGATTACCCCCCCCCCCCCCCGCGGTCTTCCAGAAACGCAAAGAATACTCCAAAGTAAAGCGAGTATTAAAGCAAAATAAGATTAGATTTCAAACTCCGTACCCTGCTAAACTTCGAGTGTTTTATGACAACAGGATGTGGTTGTATCAGACAGTGGAAGAGGCGACTACAGACATGAAGGCCAGAGGGTTGCCCGTCAGCATGACCAAAACGAGGGAAAGCCTGGCTGAAGAATTATCCCACTTGGTTTGGGAAATAGTGCGAGAAACGAGAAGGCGGGAGACGGGAGGAGGCTGAGAGAAATATATCAGGAAGAGACCAGGAGTTTCCCAAAGACAGTCCTCACCCCCTTTAGAAGAACCACAAGGTTTGGCTAACTTTAAAAATGTTGAGAAGCTAAACGGAAGCAAAAGTACACGGTGATATACTTATCTCGAGAAATACTTAGTATAATGTGGATTTTATATTACCGGTACTTAGTTGTTATTCTTTATTCGCTCACTTACTCTTTTTTCCCCACCAAAATGAGAATATATATGTGTGTGAGTATATATATATATATTTGTGTGTGTGTGTATATATATATATATATATATATATATATATATATATATATATATATGTATATATAGGAGTACACAGGGAAACCTTTTCTGTGAAATGGATTTGTTCACTGACTTTTATGAATACTGCAATGGGGGCCCTCAACTCACAAGTAGGAGGGGTTATCCCCCACAGCTAGACATTTCCTCTAGCTCAACGCAGGGTCATCTGCTAGAGACCGCAGCTTTAGAATCACACATTCGTTGCCATTTTTGTTATTATTTGCATTTCTTGGTTCTTATTTGTTCAGGGAGTAGATCGATTAAGTTTTATTCTAAGTTCAATGATACATTGACAGATAAATACAGATAGAAACATAGAAACATATAAAAAAGGTGCAGGAGTAGGCCATTCGGCCCTTCGAGCCTGCACCACCATTCAGTATGATCATGGCTGATCATCCAACTCAGAACCCTGTACCTGCTTTCTCTCCATACCCACTGATCCCTTTAGCCACAAGAGCCATATCTAACTTCCTCTTAAATATAGCCAATGAACCGGCCTCAACTGTTTCCTGTGGTAGAGAATTCCACAGATTCACCACTCTCTGTGTGAAGAAGTTTTTCCTCATCTCGGTCCTAAAAGGCTTCCCCTTTATCCTTAATCTGTGACCCCTCGTTCTGGACTTCCCCAACATCGGAAACAATCTTCCTGCATCTAGCCTGTCCAATCCCTTTAGAATTTTATACGTTTCAATAAGATCCCCCCTCAATCTTCTAAATTCCAGCGAGTATAAGCCTAGTCGATCCAGTCTTTCTTCATATGAAAGTCCTGCCATCCCAGGAATCAATCTGGTGAACCTTCTATGTACTCCCTCTATGACAAGAATTCTTTCCTCAGATTAGGGGACCAAAACTGCACTCAATACTCTAGGTGCGGTCTCACCAAGGCCTTGTACAACTGCAGTAGAACCTCCCTGCTCCTGTACTCAAATCCTTTTGCTATGAATGCCAACATACCATTTGCCTTTTTCAGCGCCTGCTGTACCTGCATGCCCACCTTCAATGACTGGTGTACAATGACACCCAGGTTTCGTTGCATCTCCCCTTTTCCTAATCGGCCACCGTTCAGATAATAATCTGTTTTCCTGCAAAGGTACATAAATACTACTGATAACCCATGGGTGAAATTGACTCTTAAAATATGGAAAACTACTATAAAAGAATATAATCTGGAGGGAGATATTGCAATTCTTAAATGGTGTGCATATGACTCGGATTTTACACCAAATAAATTGGATGCTAGATTTAAGGGTTGGACAGCTAAAGGAATAACAGTTCTTTGCAACATAATGAAAGAAGGAACACTGTTCAGTTTTGAAATGCTTAAAGAGAAACACTTATTAGAAAAACAAGATTTTTATAGGTATTTACAGATGCGACAATATGTTAATAAGATACTTAAAAATGTAACCAAGGCAAATACATGCTTGATAGAGCTCTTGAGAAAAGCATATCATTCAGATAATGGTAGTAGAATCATTTCAAGCATGTATAAAGGGTTGTCAAATCTTAAAACACATTCGACTTCATACATTAAAACAAAATGGGAGAAGGGAGGAGGGATAATTATATCTGAGGAAGAATGGACAACAATATGGAGATATCAATGGAAGTGTACCAGTTCACAGAAGTGGAGGGAGTTTGGATGGAAAAACTTGATAAGATATTACACCCTCTCAGAAATCCCATTATGATAGTAACCTCCCTGTTTGCTGGAGAAATTGTGGAAATCAAAATGCAAATCATTATCATATTTTTTTGGGACTGCCCTGTTATCAAAAACTATTGGAGGGGGATACACAATGCCCTACAAGACATCTTTAAATGTGAAATACCCTTGGAGAGTAAGACTATATATTTTGGATATATACCTCAAGAATGGTTGAAAAGAGATAGATATTTAATGAATATACGGTTGGTGGCTGGTAAAAAGACTCCTACTAGGAAATGGTTATCACAGGAGAGCCCAGCTTTAATACATGGATGGAAATTACAATGGACATTTACAAGATGGAGAAGATAACTGCATCTGTTAATCATAAGCTGGAACAATTTGATTCATACTGGGAAAATGGCTTAACTACATAATGCCTCATAGGCCTGATTTTATTCTCATAAACCAATGAATCTGTTGTAAAAAAAATCACTCCCTACTTGTACATAGTTCTTTCCTTTTGCTTGTTTTTTCTTTCCACTCTTTTCTATAAGTATATACCTCAGATAAATACTTTGTGGAGATTTGTGATATATATGATTATATGATATATATGTACAATGTCTGAAATACATCTTATGGAAATGTTTGATGAACTTCAATAAAAAAATAAAAAGAAAAGTGGTGGGCCAGCACTTTTCGGACTTGAATGGTTGAGAAAAATCCAACTAGACAGGCACTCAATCAAAGCTCTCAGTGTAACATCAACAGGTAACTGCAGCCTAAATGGCAACACTGGCCAGAGACTGGCACAGCTGTTTAATGTTAACGAGAAGGTGTTTGAGAAGGGGATTAGTAAACTTAAAGGCAGGAAGACAAGAATTGAACTGGATGAAACAGCAACACCAAAATTCCATAAATCTTGCACGTCCAGTGCCTTATGCACTATGTCCTGTACACTATGACTGTACTTCCTAAGAAGGTTGGCGTCATTCAATGTCTGTAGTGAGATGCTGAAGATGTTCTATAGGTCAGTTGTGGAGAGCGCCCTCTTCTTTGTGGTGGCGTGTTGGGGAGGAAGCATTAAGAAGAGGGACGCCTCACGTCTTAATAAGCTGGTAAGGAAGGCGGGCTCTGTCGTGGGCAAAGTACTGGAGAGTTTAACATCGGTAGCTGAGCGAAGGGCGCTGAGTAGGCTACGGTCAATTATGGATAACTCTGAACATCCTCTACATAGCACCATCCAGAGACAGAGAAGCAGTTTCAGCGACAGGTTACTATCGATGCAATGCTCCTCAGACAGGATGAAGAGGTCAATACTCCCCAATGCCATTAGGCTTTACAATTCTACCGCCAGGACTTAAGAACTTTTTAAAAGCTATTATTAATGCTTTTTGAGATAGTGATTTAGATGTATATCATATTTTTTTACTGAGTTAAGTATTGTATGTAATTAGTTTTGCTACAACAAGTGTATGGGACATTGGAAAAAAGTTGAATTTCCCCATGGGGATGAATAAAGTATCTATCTATCTATCTATCTATCTATCTATCTATCTATGTCCTAAAGTAGATGCTGAACTGCAGAGCTAGGAGGCATCTGGAATTCTCTCCAAGGTGTGTGGAGCAGTTGGGCCAGATCCCTTGTCCCGGAGATCAAGAAAGAGAAGGCTGGAGCCATTTATTTGGAATATGGATTTATGGATTAGCAGCGAACCAATCAATTCGAAGAGAGAGAGAGCTTCGCACAGGTCGGGGAGAAAAGTTTAAAAAAGAAGTGTTTCTCAGGGCTCGGTGCATTAGCGGCAGACCAATTGATTTGAAGTGTGAGAGAGCTTTGCATAGGTTGGGAAGAAGTATGCAGATGCAGTAGCTCATCATGGCGCAAGGACACTGAGAAAGCTCCCAAATAAAAGAGAGACTTTGTCTAGTGGAATGGTCATCAGAGTAGTGTAAGTCAGAGTAGTAGGGCTTTGACATTGCGGCTTCGGCGAGGATGGGCCTAGGTGAGGTAGGTTGTGTTTTTTTCTCCCCTCTAACAAGAATAGTGGGTATGACTGTGAGGCAAGTTTTCTATTCTGGGTGTCAGATGTGGGATGTCCGGGAGACTTCCAGCCTCCCTGATGGTTGTATCAGCTGCAGCTCCTCAGAGACCGAGTTAGGGAACTGGAGCTGCAGCTCGATGACCTTTGGCTTGTTAGGGAGAGTGAGGAGGTGATAGACAGGAGCTACAGGTAGGTAGTCACCCCAGAGCCACAGGAGACAGATAAATGGGTGACCGTCAGGGGAGGGAAGGGAGGTCGTCAGGTAGTGGAGAGCACCCCTGTGGCTGTCCCCCTTAACAGTAAGTACTCCATTTTGAGTGTTGTTGGGGGCAGGGTAAGACTTACCTGAGGGGAAGCAACAGTGACCATGCCTCTGGCACTGAGTCTGGCCCTGTGGGCTCAGAAGGATAGGGAATGGAAGAGGAGGGCAGCGGTAATAGGGAACTCTATAGTTAGGGGGACAGGTAGGTGATTCTGTTGGTGCAAAAAGAAACAAGGTGCCAGGGTCTGTGATGTTTCTGAGCGCGTCCACAATATCCTGAAATGGGAGGGTGAGCAGCCAGAGGTCCTGGTATAAATTTGTACCAATGACATTGGTAGAAAAAGTGTGGAGGTCCTGAAAGCAGAATACAAGAAGTTAGGAAGGAAGCTGAGAAGCAGGACCTCAAAGATAGTAATTTCGGGATTGATGCCTGTGCCATGCAAGAGTGAGTCTACGAATAGAATGAGGTGAAGGATTGGAGCAGAGGGTGGGGAATCAGATGTTTGGATTATTGGGACCTCTTCAGGGGCAGGTGTGACCTGTACAAAAAGGACAGGTTGCACTTGAATCCGAGGGGGGCAATATCCTGGCAGGGAGTTTGCTAATGTTATTGGGGAGGGTTTAAACTAGATTTGCAGGAGGGTGGGAATCGAAGTGAAGAGGCAGAGGATGGGGAGATTGCAGCACAAGTAGAGACAGCTTGTATGTAGGGAGTTTATGAGGAAGGATAGGCAGATATTAGAGCGAAGATGCACTCAGCCTGATGGTTTGAGATGTGTCTATTTTAATGCAAGGAGTATCATAAACAAGGCAGATGAACTTAGAGCATGGATTAATATGTGGAACTGTGATTTTGTGGCCATTACAGAGACTTGGATGTCTCGGGAATAGGAGTGGCTGCCAGGCTTTAGATGTTTCAAAAAGGCCAGAGAGGGAGGCAAAAGAGGTGGGGTGTGGTGCTGATTAGGGATAATGTCATGGCTGCAGAAAAGGAGGAAGTCATGGAGGGATTGTCTGCTGAGTCAGTGTGGGTAGAAGTCAGAAACAGGAAAGGGGCAATAACTCTTCTGTGTGTTTTTATAGACTCCCAATAGTAACAGGGATATCAAGGAGCAGGTAGGAAGGCAAATTTTGGAATGGTGCCATAATAATAGGTTTATTGTGATGGGAGATTTTAACTTTCCTAATATTGATTGGCATCTCTTTAGTGCAGGGGTGGAGTTTGTTAAGTGTGTTAAAGAAGCCTTCAAGAAGAGAGGCTGTACTTGACCTGTAATTGGGAAATGAACCTGGTCAAATGTCAGATCTCTCGGTGGGAAAGCATTTTGGAGGTAGTGATCACAACTCTATCTCCTTCACCATAGCACTGGAGAGGGATATGAACAGACAATTTGGGAAAACATTTAATTGGGGTGGGGGAAATATGATACTATTAGGCAGGAACTTGTGACCATAAATTGGGAGCAGATGTTCTTGGGGAAATGCACAGCAGAAATATGGCAAATATTCATGGAACATTTGCATGGTGTTCTGCATAGGTATTTTCCTTTGAGGCAGGGAAAGGATGGTAGGGTTAAAGAGCCATGGTGTACAAAGGATGCAGAAAATATAGTTGAAGAAAAGAAAAGCTTATGAAAGGTTCAAGAAACTAGGTACAGTTAGAGCTCTAGAAAATTACTAGGGTGCCAGGAAGGAGCTCAAGAATGGAATTAGGAGCCAGAAGGAGCCATGAGAAGGCCCTGGTGAGCAGGAATAAGGAAACCCCAAGGCATTCAACAAATAAGTGAAGAGCAAAAGGATAGAATCAATCAGGAGCGATAGTGGAAATGTGTGCATGGAATTGGAGGAAGTAGTAGCAGTGTTTAGTATTCATAGAAACACAGAAAACCTACAGCACAATACAGGCCCTTTGACCCACAAAGTTGTGCCAAACATGTCCCTCCCTTAGAAATTACTAGGCTTACCTATAGCGCTCTATTTCACTAAGCTTCATATTCCTATCTAAAAGTCTCTTAAAAGACCCTATCGATTCCGCCTCCACCACCGTTGTCGGCAGCCCATTCCATGCACTCACCACTCTCTGAGTAAAAAGCTTACCCCTGACATCTCTGTACTGACTCCCCAGCACCTTAAACCTATGTCCTCTTGTGGCAACCATTTCAGCCTTGGGAAAAAGCCTCTGACTATCCACACAATCAATGCCTCTCATCATTTTATACACCTCCATCAGGTCACCTCTCATCTTCTATCGCCTCAACAAGAAAAGGCCGAGTTCACTCAACCTATTCTCATAAGTCATGCTCCCCAATCCAGGCAACATCCTTGTAAATCTCCTCTGCACCCTTTCTATAGCTTCCACATCCTTCCTGTAGAGAGGCCACCAGAACTGAGCACAGTACTCCAAGTGAGGTCTGACCAGGGTCCTATATAGCTGCAACATTACCTCTCAGCTCCTAAATTCAATTCCATGATTGATGAAGGCCAACACACTGTACGTCTTCTTAACCACAGAGTCAGCCTGCACAGCTGTTTTGAGTGTCCTATGGACTTGGACCCCAAGATCCCTCTGACCCTCCACACTGCCAAGAGTCTTACCATTAATACTATATTCTGCCATCATGTTTGACCTACCAAAATGAACCACTTCACACTTACCTGTGTTGAATTCCATCTGCCACTTCTCAGCCTAGTTTTGCATCCTATCAATGTCCCGCTGTAACCTCTGACAGCCCTCCACACTATCCACAACACATCCAACCTTTGTGTCATCAGCAAACTTAGTAAGCTATCCCTCCACTTCCTCATCCAGGTCATTTATAAAAATCGCAAAGAGTAGGTGTCCCAGAACAGATCCCTAAGGCACCCCACTGTTGACTGACCTCCATGCAGAATATGACACATCTACAACCACTCTTTGCCTTCTGTGGGCAAGCCAGTTCTGGATCCACTAAGCAATGTTCCCTCAGATTCTATGCCTCTTTACTTTCTCAATAAGCCTTGCATGGGGTACCTTATCAAATGCCTTGATGAAATCCATATACACAACATCCATTGCTCTTCCTACATCAATATGTTTAGTCACATCCCAAAAAATTCAATCAGGCTCATAAGGCACGACCTGTCCTTGACAAAACCATGCTGACTACTACTAATCATATTATACCTCTCTAAATGTTCATAAATCCTGCCTCTCAGGATCTTCTCCATCAACTTACCAACGACTGAGGCAAGACTCACTGGTCTATAATTTCCTGGGCTATCTCTACTCCCTTTCTTGAATAAAGGAACAACATTCACAACCCTCCAATCCTCTGGAACCTCTCCCGTCCCCATTCATGATGTAAAGATCATCGCCAGAGGCTCAGCAATCTCCTCCCTTGCCTCCCACATTAGCCTGGGGTACATCTCATCCAGTCCCGGCGACTTATCCAAGTTGATGCTTTGCAAAAGCTCCAGCACATCCTCTTTCTTAATATCTACATGCTCAAGCTTTTCAGTCTGCTGAAAGTCATCACTGCAATCACTAAGATCCTTTTCCATAGTGAATACTGAAGTAAAGTATTCATTAAGTACCTCTGCTATTTTCTCCGATTCCATACACACTTTCCCACTGTCACACTTGATAGGTCCTATTCTTTCACGTCTTATCCTCTTGCTCTTCACATACTTGTAGAATGCCTTGGGGTTTTCCTTAATCCTGCCCGCCAAGGGCTTCCCATTCACTAGTGAAGAAGACCTTGGCAATTGTGGGATGACTTGCAGCAGGCTGAAATGTTTGAGCACATTGTCATTAAGAAAGAAGATGTGCTGGAGCTTTTGAAAAGCATTAAGTTAGATAAGTCAGCAGGATCGGATGAGATATAGGAGGGGTGAGTGATATGTTCATGGCCTAAGGTAGAAGGATTCAATTTTAGATCCCTTCTTTGTATAAGTTGGCATCTTGGACCTCCAGAAGTGGTCCACAGCAGGGGTGAATGATAAGTTCATGGCCTAAGGTAGAAGGAGATAAGTTGTACAGCTCTCATTACATGCACATGCAGTTCAACTCTTTGAGTGATTATGCAGAAAGGTTGAAGTTAATAACTCATCTTCCACCCTAGGCCACACACTTATCAATTACCCCACGCTGTGGACCACTTCTGGAGGTCCAAGACGCTGACTTCTACAAAGAAGAGATCCTTATGCTCCATGACCGCTGGACTAAGTGTTTAAATGTAGGAGGGGACTATGTGAAAAATAAATGTGCTCGGTTTTCTAAAATTGACTCTTTCTACCTTAGGCCACGAACTTATCAATCACCCCTTGTACCCCAGTCTACTGTGGGAAGCGAGGGAGGAAGATTACTGAGCTTCTTGCAATGATCTTTGCATCATCAATAGGGATGGGAGAAGTACTGGAGGATTAGAGGGTTGCAAATGTTGTTCCCTTGTTCAAGAAATGGAGCAGAGATAACTCAGGAAATTATAGACCAGTGAGTCTGACTTCAATGGTGGGCAAGTTATTGGAGAAGATTCTTAGAGGCAGGATTTATGAGCATTTGGAGAGACATAATATGATTAGGGATAGTCAGCATGGCTTTGTCAAAGGCAGGTCATGCCTTACGAGCCTGATTGAATTTTTTGAGGATGCAACAAAACACATTTATAAAGGTAGAGCAGTGTATATGGATTTCAGTAAGGCATTTGATAAGGTTCCCCATGCCAGTCTTCAAAAAGTAAGGAGGCACGGGGTCCAAGAAGACATTGCTTGTGGATCCAGGATTGGCTTGCCCACAGAAGGCATAAGGTAGTTGTAGATGGTTTGTATTCTGCATGGAGGTCAGTGACCAGTGGTGTTCTGCAAGATCCATTCTGTGACCCCTCCTCTTTGTGATTTTTATAAATGACCTGAATGAAGAAGTAGAAGGGTGGGTTAGTAAGTTTGCTGATGACATAAAGGTTGGGGATGTTGTGAACTGTCTGGAGGGTTGTCAGAGGTTACAGCGGGACATTGATAGGATCAGAACTGGGCTGAGAAGTGACAGATGTACTTCAACCCAGGCAAGTGTGAAGTGGTTCATTTGGTAGGTCCAATTTGAAGATAAAATATAATATAAATGGTAAGACTCTTGGCAGTGTGGAAAATCTGAGAGATCTTGGGGTCCATGTTGATAGGACACTCAAAGCAGGTTGACAGTGTTGTTAAGAAGTTTTATGGTGTGTTGGCATTCATCAACCATGGGACTGAGTTCAAGAGCTGTGAGGTATGTTCATCTATAAGACCTTGGTCAGACCCCACTTGGAATACTGTGTTTATTTCTGATCATCTCACTACAGGAAAGATGTTGATACTATACAGAGAGTGCAGAGGAGATTTACAAGGATGTTTATGGATGAGAGGGTGTACCTTATGAGAATAGGTTGTGAACTGTGCCTTTTGTCCTTGGAGCAATGGAGGATGAGAGATGTATCAGATGATGAAGGGCACTGATCAAGTGGATAGCCAAAGGGTTTTTCCCAGGGCTGAAATGGCAACACAAAGGTGCATAGTTTTAAGGTGCTTGGAAATAGATACCGAGGGCATGTCAGGGGTAATTTTTTTCACACAGAGAGTGGTGGATGTGTGGACTGCACTGCCAGCGGTGGTGGTAGATGCAGATGCATTGTAGGGTGTTTTAAGAGCCTCTTAAATAGGTGAATGGAGCTTAGAAAAATGGAGGGCGATGCACTAGGGAAATTCTAGGCAGTTTCTAGAGTAGATTACGTGGTTGGCACAACAATGTGTGCTGAAGGGCCTGTGATGTGCTGTAGATTTCTATGTTCTATGAAAGGGAAATTGAATGTTTCGTACATATGCAGTTTTATGTTGCATTAATCTAAAGGGGGAAGAAGTGTAATGTGTAGATCTATTTCTTTCAGAGCGATGGCCCATCCCCTCAGCACTACATAGCAATCTGTTGTCTGCACATGCACTATTTTCTATGCATGCACACTGCTCGCTCCCTCATTGCAATGTGATAACAACAGTTAAAGATTTCTCCCGCACGCATGTTTTTCTTTAATTGTTATGTAGTTGTGCACAAACACAACCACCATAAATAGAGAGAATTTTCTTGGGAAACTGGAAGGTCTGAAGGTAGATAAGTCATCTGGATCAGGTAATATACAACCCAGAGCTCTGAAACAGGTGGCAGACGTGATTGTGGAGGCATTAGTAATGATCATTCAGGAATCACTAGATTCTGGAATGCCCCTGGAAGACTGGAAAATTGCAAATGTCACTCCACTGTACAAGAAGGGAGAGAGGAAGAAGAAACTATAGACGAGTTAGGCTGACCTCAGTGGTTGAGAAGATTGAGAGGATTAGGTCTCAGGATACTTAGAGGTGCATGATAAAATAGTCTGTAGTCAGCATGGTTTCCTCAAGGGAAGATCTTTCCTGACAAATCTGTTAGAGGTCTTTGAGGAAGAAACAAGCAGGGTGGACAAAGAGATGCCATTTACTTGAATTTTCAGAAAGCATTTGATAAGGTGCTACACATGAGGCTGCTAAATACAATAACATCCTGTTGTGTTACAGGAAAGTTACACTAACCCATTCAGCCCATTGAGTCTGCCCCACCATTTCATCATGGCTAATCCTGGATCCCACCCAACACTGCACACCTGTCTTCTCACCATATCCTTTGATTCCCTGATCAATTCAGGAAACCATCAACAATCAATCATCAAGGAGACTTGGACTCCACCACAGTCTGTGACAGAGCATTCCACAGATTCAATACTCTGGTGAAAAAAAATTCCTCCTTACCTCTGTCCTAAAAGGTCATCCTTCAATTTTGAGGCTGTAGCCCCTAGTTCTGGAAACTCTCACCACAGGAAATCTCCTCTCCACATCCACCTTATCTAGTCCTTTCCATATTCAGTGAGATCCCCCAGGCATTCTTCTAAATTCCAGTGAGTACAGGCCCAAAGCTGCTAAACACTCCTCGTATGTTAACCCCTTCATTCTTGGAATCATCCACGGGAACCTCCACTGGACTCTCTTCCATGACAGCTCACCTTTTCTGAGATATGGGTCCAAAAACTGTTGACAATACTCCAAGTTTGCCTGACTAGTATCTTACAAAGCCTCAGCATTATCTCCATGCTTTTAAATTCTATTCCTTTTAAAATGAATGCCAACATTACTTTTGCCTTCTTTACCACACACTCAACCTGTAAACTGAACTTCTGGGAGTCTTGCAGGAGGACTCCTAAGTCACTATGTACCTCTGATGTTTAAATTTTCTCCCCATTTAGATAATAGTCTGCTCTATTTTTCCTTTTACCCAAATACATTGTTGTACATTTCCCACACTGCATTCCATCTGCCACTTTTTTGCCCATTATTCCAATTTTTCTAAGTCTTGCTGTAATTGCATTATTTCCTCAGCAATACCTACCCCCTCCACTTACCTCTGCATCACCTGCAAACTTTGCCACAGAGCCATCAATTCCACTATCTAAATCATTGACAAACAATTTGAAAGGTAGTGGTCCCAGTACTGTTCCCTGTGTAACACCAATAGTCACTGGCAACCAACCAGAAAAGGCCCCTTTATTCCCACTCATTACCTCCTGCTGTCAGCCATTCCTCTATCCATGCCAATATCTTTCCTGTAACACCATAGGATTTTATCTTATTAAGCAGCCTCATGTGTGACACCTTATGAACTGCCTTCTGAAAATCTAAGTATATGGCATCCAGTGCCTCTCCCTTGTTCACCCTGCTTGTTACTTCCTCAAAGAACTCTAACAGATTTTTCAGGCAAGATTTTCCCTCGACAGAAACCACGCTGACTTGTCTTATAATTAGTCTCTAAGTACCCCAAAAACTTATCCTTAATAATACACTCAAACACTCTCTCAGCCACTGAGATTAGGCTAACTGGCCTATAATTTCCTTTGTTTTGCCTTCCTCCCTTTTTAAAGAGTGGAGTGACATTTGCAATCTTCCAGTCATTTGGGACCATGTCAGAATCAAGTGATTCTGAAAGATCATGAACAATGCATCCGTTATCTCTTCAGCAACCTCTCTCAGGACTCTGGGATGTAGTCCATCTATTCCAGGTGACTTATCCACCTTAAGACCTTTTGAGTTTGCCTAGCACATTTTCCTTTGTAATAGCAATGGCACTCACTTCTGCTAGCTGACACTTACGGACCTCTGGCATACTGCTAGTGTTTTCCACACTGGTGGAAAGCACTCATTAAGTTCATCTGCCATTTCATTGTCCCCCTTTACTATTTCACCAGCCTCATTTTCCAATGTTCCAATATCAACTCTTATCTCCCTTTTACTCTTTATATAACTGAAAAATCTTTTAGCATCCTGCTTTATACGAGGGGTGATTGATAAGTTCATGGCCTAAGGTAGAAGTAGATGAGTTGTACAGCTCTTGTTACATGCACATGCAGGTCAACTCTTTGAGTGATTATGCAGACAGTTGGAAGTTAATAACTCATCTCCTTCTACCTTAGACCACGAACTTATCAATCACCCCCGATGAGTTATTAATTGATGTGTTATTAACTTCAAACTTTCTGCATAATCACTCAAAGAGTTGAACTGCATGTGCATATAACCTTAGGCCACAGACTTATCAATCACCCCTGCTGTGGAAACTTTCTGGAGGTCCAAGATCTGTATGCTCCATGACTGCTGGACTAAGTGTGTAAATGTAGGAGGGGACTATGTTGAAAAATAGATGTGCTAGGTTTTCTAAAATTGACTTCTTCTACCTTAGGCCACAAACTTATCAATCACCCCTTGTATTATTGGTGTTATGGTCCGGTCCGGAGCCCGCATTCCGGGGCTTGATCCAGTCCGCAGACTCCAGACTCCGGGTCTTGTAGCTGTCCCTCCTTTCACCCTTAAGCCCAAACAGGATCATCTTGGCTTCAGGAGGTGCACCTGAGACCTATTGGCTGGCCCTATATATATAGGGGCTCTGGGACTGAGTCTAGTTGGGGGGTTGTCCTGTTTTTCTTGTACCTGCTGGTCTGCCTGGCTATTCTGTTTTGACCCTGGCTTGGAGTACCTGCTGTTAATCATCTAGTTCTGTAAGTCTGTTCTTGTAGTCACCCTGGACTGAGCTCCCTTCTGATCCCTTGCCTCTGTTGGGTAAGCAGTCTGGACTGCTGTTGCCTGGTGGGGGACTCTGACCCTTTCCCACCCTTCTCTTCTGATGGGTTGTGCCCTGCAACCTGCCCAGGTGCTCTGTGTCTTGCCCAGACCCCTGTGTTCCTGCCTGGGGGGTGGTCCTGCTCAGGAGCTATGTGGACTGCCCTGAGGACTCTGACCCTTTCCTACCCATTGCCTGTGATGGGTTGTGCCCTGCATCCTGCCCAGGTGCCCTGTGAACTGCCCAGGCCCCTGTTTTCCTGCCTGGGAGGCTGGGCCCTGCCCAGAAGTAATGTGGCCTGCCTGGGGGGGGGGGGGGGGGGCTATCCTCCCAGCATTCCTTGTCCCATAGACCCATCCTTTGCCATGAACTCCAAGGTCCTGCCTTTGCCATGAACTTTCTGAACCCCAGGATCACTGTTGCATGCCACGGTCTCCCCATCTTGTTCTATCCTTTAGTTGTTCCTGTCCTGCCCCTAGTACTTCAGTGCCTGTGTCCTGCATTTGGGTCCAGTCTCCATGTCCCCTTGTGACATTTGGCTAGTTTGCTGTCATATTCCATCTTTTCCTTTCTTATAACTTTTTTAGTTGCTGTTTGTTGGATTTTAAAAGCTTCCCAATCATCCAACTTCCCACTCACTTTTGCTACATTATGTTATTTTCTTGGCTTTTATGCAGTTTTTAACATCCCTTGTCAGCCATGGTTGCCTACCCCTGCCATTTGAGAACTTCTTCTGTGAGACATATCTACCCTGTGCCTTGTGAACTACACCCTGAAACTTCAGCCACAGATGCTTTGTTGTCCTTCCCACCAGTATCCCCCCTCCAATGCACTTGGGTGAGCCCTGCTCTGGTGTCTCTGTAATTCACTTTTTCTGTTCTGATACTGATACATGTGACTTGTGCTTCTTCTCAAATTGTAGTATGAATCCAATTACATTATGATCATTGCCTCCTAAGGGTTCTTTAATATTAAGCTCCCTAACAAATCTCGGTTATTACGCAACAGCCAATCTAAGATGGCTTTACCCCAGTAGGCTCAAGCATAAGCTACTCTAAAAAACCATTTTAACAAATTCCCTATCTTGCAATTTGACACCAACCTGATTTTCCAATCACTTGCATATTGAAGTCCCCATTACAATTGTGACATTACCCTTATTACATGCTTTTTCCAACTCCCTTTGCAATCTCAACCCCACAACTTGGCTACTATTTGGAGGCCTATATATAATTCCTATATTTTTTTACTCTTGAAATTTCTTAACTCCACCTGCATTATCTGATCTTGTGTCACCTCTTTCTAAAGATATAATTCCATCTTTTACCAACACAGCCACACCATCACCTATGCCTTCATGCCTGTACTTTCAATACAAAGTATATCCTTAGACGGTTAAGCTCCCAACTATGGGCTTCTTCTAGCCATGACTTAGTGCTGCTTAACAAGATGAGTCCATGGTGTTACATGAAAGATTCTAGAATGGCTACCGAAGGGCTTGGACAGATTAGGAGAATGGGCAAAGAAGTGACATATGGAGTATAATGTTGGGAAGTGTATGGTCATGAACTTTGGTAGAAAGAATGAAAGGCTTGACTGCTTTCTAAATGGAGAGAAAATATTGAAAACTGAGGTACAAAGGGATTTGGGAGTCCTTGTGCAAGATTCCCTAAAGGTTGATTCTGTGGTGAGAAAGGCAAATAGACAGTAGGTGCAGGAGTAGGCCATTCAGCCCTTCAAGCCAGCACCACCATTCACTGTGATCATGGCTGATCATCCACGATCAGTACCCGGTTCCTGCCTTCTCCCCATATCCTCTGACTCTGCTATCTTTAAGAGCTCTATCTAACTCTTTCTTGAAATCCAGAGAATTGGCCTCCATTGCCTTCTGTGGAATGCTCTGCCTCAGATCCACAACTCTCTGGGTGAAAATGTTTCTCCTCAACTCCATTTTAAATGGCCTATCACTTATTCTTAAACTGTGGCCTCTGGTTCTGGACTTCCCCCAACATCGGGAACATGATTCCTGCCTCTAGCATGTCCAATCCCTTAATAACCTTGTATGTTTCAATCAGATCCCTTCTCATCCTTCTAAATTCCAGTGTATACAAGCCCAGTTGCTCTAATCTTTCAACAAATGACAGTCCCGCCATCCCGGGAATTAACCTCGTGAACCTATGCTGCACTCCCCCAATAGCAAGGACCAAAACTATGCACAATACTCCAGATGTGGTCTCACCAGGGCCCTGTACAATTGCAGAAGGACCTCTTTGCTCCTATACTCAACTCCCCTTGTTATGAAGGCCAACATGCCATTAGCTTTCTTCACTGCCTGCTGTACCTGCATGCTTACTTTCAGTGACTGATGAACAAGGACACATAGATCTCATTGTACTTCTGCTTTTCCTAACTTGACACCATTCAGATAGTCATCTGCCTTCATGTTCTTGCCACCAAAGTGGATAACCTCACATTTATCCACATTAAACTGCATCTGCCCACTCACCCAACCTGTCCAATTCACCCTGCATTCTCCTAACATCCTCCTCACATTTCACACTGCCACCCAGCTTTGTGTCATCTGCAAATTTGCTAATGTTACTTTTAATCCCTTCATCTAAATCATTAATGTATATTGTAAATAGCTGCGGTCCCAGCACCAAACCTTGCGGTACCCCACTAGTCACTGCCTGCCATTCTGAAAAGGACCCATTAATTCCTACTCTTTGTTTCCTGTCTGCCAACCAATTTTCTCTTCATGTCAGTACCCTACCCCCCAATACCATGTGCTCTAATTTTGCCCACTAATCTCCTATGTGGGACCTTATCAAAGGCTTTCTGAGAGTCCAGGTACACTACATCCACTGGCTCTCCCTTGTCCATTTTCATAGTTACGTCCTCAAAATTCCAGAAGATCAGTCAAGCATCATTTCCCCTTTGTAAATCCGTGCTGACTCAGATCCTGTTACTGCTATCCAAATGTGCCGCTATCTCATCTTTTATAATTGACTCTAGCATCTTCCCCACCACTGATGTCAGGCTAACTGGTCTATAACTCCCTGTTTTCTTACTCCTAGTGGGATAACATTAGCTACCCTTCAATCCACAGGAACTGATCCTGAATCTATAGAACACTGAAAAATGATTACCAATGTGTCCACGATTTCTAGAGCCACCTCCTTAAGTACCCCGGGATGCAGACCATCAGGCTCTGGGGATTTATCAGCCTTCAGTCCCATCAGTCTACCCAACACCATTTTCTGCCTCGTGAATTTCCTTCAGTTCCTCTGTTACCCTAGGTCCTCTGGCCACTATTACATCTGGGAGACTGTTTGCGTCTTCCCTAGTGAAGACAGATCCAAAGTACCTGTTCAACTTGTCTGCCATTTCCTTGTTCCCCATAATAAATTCACCCGTTTCTGCCTTCAAGGGCCCAACTTTGGTCTTAACTAATTTTTTCCTCTTGCCATACCTAAAGAAGCTTTTACTATCCTCCTTTATATTCTTGGCTAGCTTACCTTCATACCTCATCTTTTCTCCCCATATTGCCTTTTTAGTTATCTTCTGTTGCTCTTTAAAAGTTTCCCAATCCTCTGGCTTCCCATTCATCTTTGCTATGTTATACTTCTCTTTTTATACTGTCCTAGACTTCCCTTGTCAGCCAGGGTTACCCCCTACTCCCCTTAGAATCTTTCTTTCTCTTTGGAATGAACTGATCCTGCACCTTCTGTATTATTCCCAGAAATACCTGCTATTGTTGTTCCACTGTCAGTCAACTTTGGTTAGTTCTCCCCTCATGGCTCCATAGTCCCCTTTGTTCAACTGTAATACTGACACTTCTGATTTTCCCTTTTCCCTCTCAAATTGTAGATTAAAACTTATCATATTATGGTCACTACCTCCTAATGGCTCCTTTACCTTGAGTTCCCTTATCAAATCCGGTTCATTACGCAACACTAAATCCAGAATTGCCTTCTCCCTGGTCGGCTCCAGCACAAGCTGCTCTAAGAAGCCATCTTGGAGTCACTCTACAAACTCCCTTTCTTGGGGGTCCAGTACCAACTGATTTTCCCAGTCTACCTGCATGTTGAAATCCCCATAACAACCATAGCATTATCTTTGTGACATGCCAATTTTAACTCGATTCAACTTGCACCCTATATCCAATGCAATGCAATGTTAGCATTCATTTCAAGAAGACTAGAATATAAATGCAAGTATGCAATGTTGAAACTTTATAAAACACTGATGAGGCCTGACTTGAAGTATTGTGAGCAGGATATGCAGAACCTGGAGAGGGTTCTAAGGAGATTGACAAAAATTATTCCAAGATTGAATGGCTTGCCATATGAAGAGCGTTTGATGGCTCTGGGCCTGTATTCACTAAAATTCAGAAAAATGAGGGCTGACCTCATTGAAACCTATCGAATGGTGAAAGGCCTTGATAGAGTGGATGTGCAGAGGATGTTTCATACAGTGGGAGAGTCTAAGACTAGAGGACACAGCCTCAGAATAGAGGGGTGTCCTTTTAGAGTGGAGAAGAAAAGGAATTTCATTAGCCAGAGAGTGTTGTATCTGTGGAATTCATTGATGAAAGCAGTTGTGGAGGCCATGTCTTTATGTTTACTTAAAGCAGAGATTGATAAATTCTTTATTGGTTAGGACATGAAGGGATACAGGGAGAAGGTAGGAGACTGGATCAGCCATGATGAAATGCCAGAGCATTTGCCTAAGGGAAAAGTGGATCAGCCATAATGAAATGCCGGAGCAGACACGATCAGACAAATGGCCTAATTCTGCTCCTAAATCTGATGGCCTTATGGTCTATTGTTGCTGCCTCAACCACTACTACTTTCTTAACAAGAAAAAAAAAATTACCTGCATATCTCTCGAACTTTCCTCCTCCCATCTCAAATGCATCTTGTATTTTGATCTCTGGAAAAAGATATCAGCTGTCTACCCTGTCTATTGCACCCACTTCAAAGCCTTCACATCCTTCCTATAAAGGGGTAACTAGAATTAAATGCAATAGTCCAGATGCAAGCTGAACATTCAGTCAGTCATACAACATAGAAAAAGATCCTTTGGCCCAACTACCAACATACCCATCTAAGGTAATCCATAGCTACCAACATTCCCATGTAAGGTAATCCTATTTGCCTGCAATTGACCCATATTTCTCTAAAGATTTCCTATCCATGCACCTTTTAAATCTCAATTTACCTGCCTCAACCACTTCTTCCCTAAGTCCTGGTAAAATCCTTGAAAATTTCCTCCACACTCATTTTATTGTAATTACAGCTTTCTTACAGGAGGGTGACCAAAGATGAACATAATATTTCAAATGCAGTCTCACCAATGTCTTCTACAACTGCAACATGAGATTCCAATTTCTATGCTCAGGGCCTGACTGATATAGGCCAGCTTACCAAAATCTTCCTTCACCACCCTGTTTTCTACTCTCTTTCTTGAACAAGGGAACAACATTTGCAACCCTTCCAATCCTCCTGTACTTCTCCCTTCCCCATTGATGACAGATAGCAATGTTAGCCCAAAACCCTAGGGAACACCGCAGGCATCTAGTCTAACAAATGAAGTTCCACCATCATCCTTTTTCCTATCATCAAGCCAATTCTGCATCCAATTAACTAGCTGTCCTTGTTCCCATCCAATCCAATATTCCACTGTAGCCTACCATGCAGAAACTTATCAACAGCCTTCCTGAAGCCCATTTAGACTATCTCTATCAAACTGCCCTCATAAACCTCCCTGGTTACTTAAAAAAAAATTAAGTAATGAGGTGAAAGCATGCTCCCAAACACAAAGCCATGCTGACCATTCCACATCCTGAGTTTCAAAGTACTTGTATATATTATATTATCCCTTTTAATAACATCTACTACAGGTGATAGGATTATTGGTCTATAATATATAGGTTTTTCTTTGCAGCCCTCCTTAATTAAAGGCACAGAATTGGCTACCAGTTTTCTAGCAATTCATCCATCACCAGCATTGGCATATATATCTCAGCCAGGCTCCCATAATTCCTTCTCTGACTTCCCACAGTGTTCTTCATTATATCTCATGGAGACTTAGGTACCTTCATACAACTTTAAACATCTCGTGCCTTCTCTGCTGAGACTATAGCCAAAATATCTCCATTAACTATCTGAAAGTCCTAAAATGAGTGTGCTAGAGGAAGCCAACATAAACAGCATCTTCACCATGATAAAACAATACCAACTTTGATGGATAGGTCATGTCAACCAAGTGCCTAACTCACATCTCCACAAACAGATCCTTTACTCCCAATAGAAGGAAGATCAGCAAGCACCCGGAAGGAAAGAAAACACCTCAAAAATACATCAAAATCAATCTGAAGAAAATCAACATTACATCTAAAATCTAGGAAGACATTGAACTCAATTAATTTCTGGAAAAAATCTGTTCGAGAAGGAGCTGTGTTACCTGAGAATGACCTCTGCTGTGCCACAGAGAACAAGCAGCAGCTGTGAAAGGAGAGACTGAACAACCAAAATACCCGACCACTGACCAGAGTCACCACGACCACTGACCAGAGTCACCACTTCCTCACACTGCACTGGAAATGTGGAACCCAGACTGGCCTTAACAGCCACCTGCGAAGCCATAAATAGACAACCCCTTAGGAGAACATCATACTCAACTCAAGTCATCTCACTACTGCTACTAGCTCAAAGTCCAAAGTCTTCATGTCCTCCCTGGTAAAAATAGGGAAAAGTCCATTAAGACACCCATCTCTTGTGACTCCACACAAAAATGTACAGTTTGGTCTTTGAAGGGCCCCATTCTCCTTCCAGTTATGCTTTTCCCTTAAGATATGTATAAAAATATCTGTGGCTTCTCCTTAATCTTCTCTGCTAAATCCAACTCATGTCCCTTTTTTACCATTCTGATTTCCTTGAGTATACTTCAAGCATCCTCTATGCTCCTTCAGAGAATAAACTTTAGCTGTATATTTGTTCCTTGATTTTTGCTGATTATTAGGGGGGGGGGCTATAGTATAACCCCAAAAAGGTGATCATCTCCTTCTTATTTCTCAGCTCCACTGTAAAGCCACACTGGACAAATGTTCAATAATTTCATCTCAGACTACTGCCATGACAAGTTTTCCTTAAACAGAAATGCAACATCCTCTCCTCCCTTTCATCTATCCAACGCATAGCAACTATACCATGGAAGATTTAGGTGCTAGTCCCATCTCTGTCCTTGCCATGTTTCTGTAAAAGTAGCAATAGCCCAGTCCAACACAGATAACAATGCTCTGAGTTCAACAGGCTTCTTGCATTGAAATAAGTGCAACTTAATTCAACAGTCCTCCTTCTTTGCCATGATGTTGACTGCCTTGTCTACAGATCTTACTGTCATTGAAATTCACCTTAACCACCAGCCTCTCGTTTGCCTTTGCTTTGGACCCAACCTCCCCCTCCAATCTGGTTTAAACCTTCCCTGGTAGCATTAGCCAGAGTTGATAAACCTGAACACAACTTCCTGATTCATAGAGTGATAGAATAATACAGCTCAGAAATCAGCCCTTGATGCAAAATATTGTACTGAGCTAATTAAGCATAATTAAAGCCTAACTAAATTAGTTGCTTCTGCCTAAATGTTCATATTGTTCAGTACTTCAGTACATATTCATATGCCTGTGAAAGAGTGTGGTGAACTACATATACCTGTCTGGACATGCCCCCCCCACCCCCCCGCTGACTACTCCTGTGGCCCCTCCCACTGACCGTGGCTCCTCCCATGGACCCCGGTATAAAGGCGATTGGAGGCACAGCCCCGGCCTCAGTCTCCAGGATGTTGTGTGGTGGTCACTTGCTGCTTGTGCTTTCTTCCAGCCAATAAAAGCCTACCTTAACCCACGTCTCAGAGTTATTGATGGTGCATCAAAGAACCTCTTACAAGCCTTGTGCATTTGTCTCTATACCACCCCTGGCAGTGTATTCCAGGCATCTACCTCTCAATGTATAAAACTCCCCACAATCTCCTTTTAACTTACTTCCAACACTTAAATATTTAACACTTAAATTCCCTCTAGTATTAAATATTTTGACCCTGAGAAAAAAATATCTGCTGTCTATTTATGCCACTTGTAATCTTATATAATTCTGTCAGGTCTCCCTTCAACATTCCCTGCTCCAGAGAAAACAGACCAAATTTTAGTTATAGAATCATAGAAAAGTACAGTAGAGATCAGGCCATGTAGCCACCTTATCCATGCCAAACCATTTAAGCTGCCTACTCCTATCGACCTGCACTGGGACCATAGCCCTCCATACCCCTACTATCCATGTATTTATCCAAACATATCTTAAACATTGAAATCAAGTTTGTGTGCACCACTTTTGCTAGCTTGTTCCACACTTTCACAACCCTCTGAGTGAAACTTCTGTCCAACTGCTGGTCATAGTACAGGCCCTCCAATCTAGGCAGCTTCTCAGAAAACCTTTTCTGCACTTTCTCCAAAGCCTTCACATCTTTTCTATAAGGGGTGATCAGAATTGGAAGCAATACTCCAGATGTGGGCTGAACAGATTTTTATAAAATTGTAACATAATTTCCTGACTCTTGATGTCAGTGTCTTTGCTAATGAAGGCAAGCATGCCATACATTTTCTTTACTATCCCACCAAATTGTGCAACATCTTTCAGGGAGCTATGGATTTGGACCTCAAGGTTTCTCTGTACATCAAAGCTGTTCTGGGTTCAACTCATTGGGGTTGATTGATAAGTTCATGGCCTAAGGCAGAAGGAGATGAGTTATTAACTTCAAACTTTCTACATAATTAAAGAGTTGACCTGCATGTGCATTTAACGAGAGCTGTATAATTCATCTCCTTCTATCTCAGACCATGAATTTGTCAATCACCCATGCTGTTGACGCTTTCTGGAGGTCCAAGATCTGTATGCTCCTCGACCACTGGACTAAGTGAGTAAATGTAGGAGGGGACTATGTTGAAAAATAAATGTGCCAGGTTTTCTAAAATTGACTCCTTCTACCTTAGGCCACAAACTTATCAATCACCCCTCACAGGATGGTAGTCAAGGCAGTGGAATGCTCCTCCTGTGAGATGTGGGATTACAGGGTAGCTAATAGTCTCCCCAAAGACTACATCTGCAGGAAGTGCACCCAACTTCAGCTCCTGACTCACGTCAAGGAACTGGAGCTGGATGAACTCAGGACCATCTGGGAGGCAGCAAACTTTATAGATAAAACTTTTACTGAGTTTGTCACACAGCATGCAGGCTTCAGATAGCAGATGGATGACAACCATAAGTAAGGGGAGTATGCAGTTAGTGCAGGGCTCTGGTCTGGCCATCCCCTGCAGCAACAAGTATATCTCCTTGGATACTACTGGGGGTAGTGGAGCTGCAGCAGCCAGTGGCACGGGAGGGAAAGGTAAAGTCAGATAGAGAAATAGTGATAGGAGGCACGATAGTTATGGGGATAAACTGGAGATTCTGTGATCGTGAAAGAGAAACAAGGATGGTGAATTGCCTGCCATGTGCTAGAGTCAAGGATGTCTTAGAGCGGCAGCAGAATATTCTTAAGAGAGAGGGTGAGCAGCTAGATGTCGTGGTGCACACTGACACCAATGACATCGGTAGAAAGGGTGGAACGGCCCTGTTCAGTCAGTACAAGGGGTTAGGAAACAGGGTGAAGTGATCTCTGGATTACTCATGCCACATCAAGTCAAGTCAAGTCGCTTTTTATTGTCATTTCGACCATAACTGCTGGTACAGTACATAGTAAAAATGAGACGTTTTTTCAGGACTATGGTGTTACATGACACAGTACAAAAACTAGACTGAACTACGTAAAAAACAACACAGAAAAAAACTACACTAGACTACAGACCTACCCAGGACTGCATAAAGTGCACAAAACAGTGCAGGCATTACAATAAATAATAAACAGGACAATAGGGCAGTAAGGTGTCAGTCCAGGCTCTGGGTATTGAGGAGTCTGATAGCTTGGGGGAAGAAACTGTTACACAGTCTGGTTGTGAGAGCCCGAATGCTTCGGTACCTTTTCCCAGACGGCAGGAGGGAGAAGAGTTTGTATGAGGGGTGCGTGGGTCCTTCATGATGCTGTTTGCTTTGCGGATGCAGCGTGTAGTGTAAATGTCCGTAATGGCAGGGAGAGACCCCGATGACCTTCTCAGCTGACCTCACTATCCGCTGCAGGGTCTTGTGATCCGAGATGGTGCAATTTCCGAACCAGGCAGTGATGCAGCTGCTCAGGATGCTCTCAATACAACCCCTGTAGAATGTGATGAGGATGGGGGGGTTGGGAGAAGGACTCTCCTCAGCCTTCGCAGAAAGTAGAGACACTGCTGGGCTTTCTTTGCTATGGAGCTGGTGTTGAGGGACCAGGTGAGACTCGCTGCCAGGTGAACCCCAAGAAATTTGGTGCTCTTAACGATCTCTACCGAGGAGCCATCGATGTTCAGCGGGGAGTGGTTGCTCCATGCCCTCCTGAAGTCAACAACCATCTCTTTTGTTTTGTTCACATTCAGAGACAGGTTGTTGGCTCTGCACCAGTCCATTAGCCGCTGCACCTCCTCTCTGTAAGCTGACGCATCGTTCTTGCTGATGAGACCCACCACGGTCATGTCATCGGTGAACTTGATGATATGGTTCGAGCTGTGTGTTGCAGCACAGTCGTGGGTCAGCAGAGTGAACAGGAGTGGACTGAGCACGCAGCCCTGGGGGGCCCCTATGCTCAGTGTGATGGTGTTGGAGATGCTGCTCCCAATCCAGACTGACTGAGATCTCCCAGTCAGGAAGTCTAGGATCCAGTTGCAGAGGGAGGTGTTCAGGCCCAGAAGGATCAGCATTCCAATCAGTTTCTGAGGGATGATTGTATTGAATGCTGAACTGAAGTCTATGAACAGCATTCGAATGTACGTGTCTTTTTTGTCCAGGTGGGTTAGGGCCAGGTGGTGGGTGATGGCAATGGCGTCGTTGTAGAGCGGTTGGGACGGTACGCAAACTGCAGGGGGTCCAGTGAAGGGGGCAGCAGGGTCTTGACATGCTAGTCAGGGCAAGGATAGTGGTGCAGGAGACAGGCTTTCAGAATTGTAGATCATTAGGATCTCTTCTGGGGAAGGTATGACCTTTACAAGATGGATAGGTTACACCTGAATGTGAGGGGTCCAATAACCTTGCAAGAAGGTTTGATATACCTTCAAACTGAATAAGTATTCTTTGTGGAAGACATGAGCAGTGTGGTGGAAGTTTCAGGTGTCAGGGGTCATTAGGTGTTTGAAGTTACCATTACTAGAGAGCAGCTTCTTGGGAAACTGAAAGGCCTGAAGGTAAGTAAGTCATCTGGACCAGATGGTGGACACACCAAGATCCTGAAAGAGGTGGCTGAAGAGATTGTGGAGGCATTAGCAATGATCTTTCAAGAATCACTAGATTGTGGAATAGTTTCGGAGGATTGGAAAATTGCAAATGTCACTCCAGTCTTCAAGAAGTGAGAGAAGCAGAAGAAAGGCCAGTTATTCTGACCTCAGTGGTTGGAAAGATGTTGGAGTCAATGATTAAGGATGAGGTCTCAGGGTACTTGGAGGCACATGATAAAATAGGTCATAGTGAGCATGGTTTCCTCAAGGGAAAATCTTACTTGACAAATATGTTGGAATTCTTTAAAGAAATAATGAGCAGGATAGACAGAGGAGAATTGGTTGATGTTGTGTACTTGAATTTTCAGAAGGGCTTTAGCAAGATGCCACACATGAGGCTGCTTAACAAGCTACAAGCCCATGATATTACAGGAAAGTGACTAGTGGCATTCCACAGGGGTCTGTGTTGGGACCAATCCCTTTTATGTTATATGTCAATAATTTGGATGATGGAATTGTTGACTTTGTTGCAAAGTTTGGAGACAATATGAATAAAGGTGGAGGGGCAGGTAATACAGAAAGACGTAGACAGATTAGGAGAATGGGCAAAGAAGTGGCAAATGGAATATAGTGTCGGGAAGTGAATGGTCATGCACTTTGGAAGAAGAAATTAAAAGCTTGATCATTTTCTAAATGGATAGAAAATACAAAAAACTGATGCGCAAAGGGAATGGGAATCCTTGTGCAGGCTTCCCTAAAGGTTAATTTGCAGGTTGAGTCTGTGATGAGGAAGACAAATGTGAGGTTAGCATTCATTTCAAGAGAACTAGAATATAAAAGCAAGGATGTGATATAGAAATTTATGAAGCACAGTTGAGGCCTCACTTGGAGTATTGCAAGCAATTTTGGGCCCCTTATCTTAGAAAGGATACGCTGAAACTGGGGAGGCTGTAAAGGAGGTTCACCAAAATGATTGCAGGAGTGAATGGCTTTTCATATGAAGAGTGTTTGATGGCTCTGGGCTTGTATTCACTGGAATTCAGAAGAATGAGGGGTGACCTCATTGAACCCTATCAAATAGTGAAATAGAGTGAATGTGGAGAGGATGTTTCCTTGGTGTGAGAATCTAAGACCAGAGGACAAAGCCTCAGAATAGAGGGGCATCTTTTTAGAATGGAGATGAGGAAGAATTTCTTTAGCCAGAGAGTATTGAATCTGTTAATTTTTTTTTGCCACAGGCAGCAATGGAGGCCGAGCCTTGTCATATATTTAAGGCAGAGGTTGATAGATTTTTGATTGGTCAGGGCGTGAAGAGATATGAGGAGAAGGCAAAAGATTAGGGCTGAGAGGAAAATTGGATCAACCATGATGAAATGGTAGAGCAGACTCAATGGGCCAAAGGGCCCAATTCTGCTCCTATATATCGATACTTATCTGGTTGGGTTTAAACTAAAATTTGGCAGGGGTTGGGAACCACAGTGATAGGGCTGAGGATGGGGCAGTTGGTACTGTATATAAGTAGATAAGCAATATCTTAATGCTGCCAATTTACCAGTTTGTCTCTGCTTCCATCATGAATAGAATTACCACATTTTTATTGTTGCCTAGTCATCTGGAACCTTGCCTGATCTAAATGACTCTTTAAGGACCCCAGCACTTTCCTTGCATACCCTTGTATAGCAGCATGCGATATATCTTAACAGGTCCAAGGATTTATCAAATTTTAAGTTTGCCAAGACAATCTGATACTTTTTCAATACTAACAGTCCCTGGAAATTCACATCCTCTTCCTGAATTCTGTAACCATATTGTACTTCTCATAATGAGTTTTTATTTAAGACCTCGTGGACATCTTCTGGCTTCATGGAAAGATTGTCTCCTCGGTCAGTAACTGGCCTCACTCTTTTTCTGGTTATTTTCTTGGACATATTATAGCTATATGAGACATCTGAAGCAGTTTTGTCCACTATTTGCCCTATAGTTTTTTGCAAAGTACCTACCTCGACTTTGGAGAGTGCCACAGTTTCCAATTTTCTGAACCAGTCTTATTTCCTCTTTACTTCAACTAACCCACAATATCTCGTATTTGTTTTGACTTTCCCCAGGGATCCTAAAATCCTAGATTATCCACAGGGAGAATGAAATCCAGGATTATTTACAGACATCCCAAAAATCCTGGATTATCCACAGAGTACCCCAAATCCTGGAATATCCATAAGATCTCATGATCCTGTAATGGTCTCAAGGATTCAAACATCATTGAATATCCACTGGGGTGGTTTTACCCTTCCTTGTCATGCAGGTGAATAGTCTGTGGAAAGGTTGCTTCTTACTTTCCAGACATGAGGAAATTAAGCCCAGCTATCTGGAGTATCACCTGGATCTTGCTCACCTGATTTGAAACTGCTCAAACAACTTATCAGCTTGTAATGATTAAATTTGTCTATCTACCATTTTCTAGGAAGATGTTCAGATTTAATTTGAAATTAATCTGGCCCTCTGAGTCCGTTTAGTCTCCCATGGACGAATGCCATTTCCCATTCCCCCACCATTTGTTTCTCTAGACACCTGCAATTTTTTTTCTCCTAAAAATCCCCGCTCTCCTTTCTCCTGCATCTCCCTAAACACAGGGTAATGTACAGAAGCTAAAAATATCAAGCTGCAAGTCTTTGGACTGTGGGAGGAAACTAGATAACCCAGGGAAGCCTACACAATCCCAAGGAAGACATGTAGACTTCACACAACAGTGCTCACAGACACTGTTGATTGAATCTAGGAGCCTGAAGCTGTGATGCAGTGGGTGTAATTGTTCTAACATTGCTGTCTATGAAAACCTCTGCAGTGAAATTTGGGTGGAATTGAATAAATTAAGTTTTCAGTAAGGAACTGAACTAGGTTACTGAAGGAGGCAAGAGACAGGGTTGCTGTCTTTGTATCCTCTCTAGCTACAAGTGAGATCTCAGAGAACTGGTATGTGATTAATATACCTCTATTTAAGAAGGGAACAAGGGAAAATTCTGGATTGGTGAGTCTCACATCTGTTATAGGGAATTTGCTGGAAAAAATTCTTAGGGATAGGATATATGAGTATTTGGAAACCCAAGGCCTAATTGGGGAGAACCAGCATGGTTTTGTGCGTGGAAGGTTATGTCAACATGATTGAGTTTTTTGACAAAGTGATGAGAGAGATTGATGAGGTTAGGACAGTGGATGTTGTCTACATAGATTTTAGTAAGGTGTTTGCCAAAGTTCCTCATGGGATGCTGATCCAGAAGATTATAATGCATGGGATTTGCAACAAATTGGATTCAAAACTGGCTTGCATATAGAAGACAGAGGGTAATGGTTGAAGGGACTTACTTGAGCTGGAGGTCTGTAATTAATGGAGATCCACAGGGGTTAGTGCTCGGACCTCTGCTGTTTGTATATAATTGACCTGGATGAAAGTGGGTGGGTTAATAAATTTGTAGATGATAACATGATTGGTGAAGTTGTGGATACTGTAGAACAGGGGTGTCAAACTCATTTTAGGTTACGGGCCGGATTGAGCAAAATGCAGCTTCATGCGGGCCGGATCAGTCGGACGCGTGCGAACGCAGCTTTTGTTGCCTCCGTTTTTTCAGCCTGCTCTCATGTGTCTCAGTCTCTGCTATAACTACAAAGTGTTTCACTTTACAAATTCCGTTTCTTATGAAGAAGACTGCCGAGCAAGACTGCCAAATAAACACTAAAAACCCTGAAAACCTGGTACCTGAATAAACTCAGCATTAGCCATATCATACGCCATAGGCGCTTCGATTACTGGGGCCAGCTTTAATAGTAATTAGATATTATCTCGCGGGCCAAAGATAATTCCACCGCGGGCCGGATTTGGCCCGCGGGCCTTGAGTTTGACATATATGCTGTAGAAGATTGGCAAAGAATTCAGCACGATATAGACCAACTGAAGATATTGGCAGATGGATTTAAACCCAGATAAATGGGAGGTATTCCACCTTGGTAGGGAAAATGCAAGCAGAGAGTATACTATTAAGGACAAGTTCCTTAGCAGTGTTGCTGAGCACAGAGATCTTGGGATGCAAGTTCATAGCTCCTTGAAAGTAGCTACATGGATCAATAAAGTGTTTAAGAAGACTTATGGGATGCTTGCTTTCATTAGTTGAGACACTGAGTTCAAAAGTTACAACTTGGTAGAATTCTGGTTAGGCTACGTCTGGAATATTGCGTACAGTTCTGGTTGCCCCACTATAGGAAGGATGGTGACGCTTTGGAGAAGGTGCAGAAGAGGTTCATTGGGATGCTGTATCCAGAGATACCGGCCACGTGACAGATGCACTGCCACCTGGCTGGTCGGAGGACACACCACATGCCAATCAACATTTGGTCCCTCCCAACTAATCAATGCACACCTAAATTATTGGTCACCTTAATTGGATTATCTCACCCAGCCCCATGCTTTAAAAGGTGAGACTTGCCCTTGGCTAGGCCTCTCTTACAGACCACCACATTGGAGGTAAGTGCATTGATTTATGCTTGGGAAGGTCTATCGTTTGTCCTGGTAAGGGAGCCGCAGCTATCCAAGGTCAAGGGGGATAGCTGTTGTAGTGCTTTTCCCTTGTTCTTTGTTTGTGTAACCGTACCCTGTCCCCACACCGCTTCCTGTGTATTGTAGTTGCTTGTGTTGACCCGACTTCCCCTTGTAAATAAATTCCTTATTATTAAAACTGTGAGTGTCCAGGCCTCTACTGTTGAGACTCAAAGAACCAGTTATTTTCCATCACAACAGATGCTCTCTGGTTTAGAGGACATGAGAGGCTGGATAAATTTGGATTGTTTTCTCTGTAGCATCAGAGGCTGAAGAGATGTCTGATAGAGGTTTATAAGATTATGAGAGCCATAGATAGAGTGGACAGAGAGTATTTGTTTCCCAGGCTTGAAATGTCTAACACCAGAGGGCATGCATTGAAAGTGAGAGGAGGCAACTTCAAGGGGGATGTGAGGGGTAGGTTTTTTTATTTGGAGAGTCACAGATGTCTGAAATATGCTGTCTGGTATAGTGGTAGAGACAAATACATTAGATGCTTTTGAATAATGTTTGGGATAGGCACATATAAAGAGGATGGAAGAATATGGACATAGTATAGGTAGGCGGGAATAGTGCTTGGGTGTTTTTGATTTGCTCTTTTAGCTGGTTAGCATGGCCTTTTCCTGTGCTGTACTTTTCTATGTTCTGTATTCTACGTTCTATTGTATTTGCCTTCCTCGCCATCAATTCAACCTGCAAACTAACCTTCAGGAAATCCTGCACGAGGATTTCCAAATCTCTTTGCACCTTGGATTTTTGAATTTTCTTCCCATTTAAAAAATAGTCCATGTTATTCCTTCTACCAAAGTGCATGACCATACACTTCCTGACTGTATTCCAATAGCCACCTCTTTACCCATTCTCCTAATCTGTCTAAGTCCTTCTGCGGCCTCTCTGCTTTCTCAGCACTACCAGCCTCCCACCTATCTCCATAGTGTCTGCAGACCTGGCCTGAAGGCTATTAATCTCATCATCCAAATCATTGAAATACAACATAAAAAAAAGTAGACCAAATACCAATTCTTGAGGAACACCAGTAGTCACTGGCAGCCAATCCAAAAAGAATCCCTTTATTTCACTCTTTGTCTCCTGCCAATCAGCCAATGAGCTATCCATCCTAGTATCTTACCTGTGATACCCTGAGATGTCATATTGTTTAGCAGCCTTATGTGCGACAGCTTATCAAAAGGACATACGAAAATCCAAGTACACAACATCCACTGATTCTCCTTCATCTATCCTGCTGCTATTTCCTCAAAGAATCCCAACAGATTTGTTGGGCAAGAATGTCCTGTCAGGAAACCATGTTGACTTTACCTCAAAATCACATCCTTAATAATTGACTCCAGTTTTTTCCCAATCGCTCAGGTCAGGCTAACTGGCTAATAATTTCCTTTCTCTGCCTCCCTCCCTTCTTGAAGAGTGGAGTGACATTTGCAATTTTTCAGTCCTCTAGACCGATGCCAGACTCCATTGATTCTTGAAAGATCATTTGTAATGCCTCCACAATCTCTTCAACCACCACCTTTCAGAGCTCTAGAGTGGGTACCATCTGGATCAGGTGACTTATATACCTTCAGACCTTTCAGTTTCCCAAGGACCTTCTCCCTAGTAATGGCAACTTCATACCCTATACCCCCTGAGACTCTTGAACTTCTGGCACACTGCTAGTTTCTTCCACAGTGAAGACTGATGGAGAATACTTGTTCAGTTTATCCACCATTCCCTTGTCCTCATTACTATCTCTCCAACATCATTTTCCAGAGGACCAATATCTAGTCTAACCTTTCTTTTACTCTTTACATATCTGATATTATTAGCAAGATGTTTTCATAGATCCTGTGGGAGGCTAGTGCAGAAATTTCAGGTACCCTACCAGAGATGGAACATAGAACATAGAATAGTACAGCACATTACAGGCCCTTCGGCCCACAATGTTGTGCCGACCCTCAAACCCTGCCTCCCATATAACCCCCCACCTTAAATTCCTCCACATACCTGTCTAGTAGTCTCTTAAATTTCACTAGTGTATCTGCCTCCACCACTGACTCAGGCAGTGCATTCCACACACCAACCACTCTCTGAGTGAAAAACCTTCCTCTAATATCCCCCTTGAACTTTCCTCCCCTTACCTTAAAACCATATCCTCTTGTACTGAGCAGTGGTGCCCTGGGGAAGAGGCGCTGGCTGTCCACTCTGTCTATTCCTCTTAATATCTTGTACACCTCTATCATGTCTCCTCTCATCCTCCTCCTCTCTAAAGAGTAAAGCCCTAGCTCCCTTAATCTTTGATCATAATCCATACTCTCTAAACCAGGCAGCATCCTCGTAAATCTCTGTACCCTTTCCAATGCTTCCACATCCTTCCTAAAGTGAGGCGACCAGAACTGGACACAGTACTCCAAGTGTGGCCTAACTAGAGTTTTATAGAACTGCATCATTACATCGCGTCTCTTAAACTCTATCCCTCGACTTATGAAAGCTAACACCCCATAAGCTTTCTTAACTACCCTATCTACCTGTGAGGCAACTTTCAGAGATCTGTGGACATGTACCCCCAGATCTATCTGCTCCTCCACACTACCAAGTATCCTGCCATTTACTTTGTACTCTGCCTTGGAGTTTGTCCTTCCAAAGTGTACCACCTCACACTTCTCTGGGTTGAACTCCATCTGCCACTTCTCAGCCCACTTCTGCATCCTATCAATGTCTCTCTGCAATCTTTGACAATCCTCAACACTATCTACAACATCACCAACATTTGTGTCGTCTGCAAACTTGCCAACCCTTCTACCCTCACATCCAGGTTGTTAATAAAAATCACAAAAAGTAGAGGTCCCAGAACAGATCCTTGTGGGACACCACTAGTCACAACCCTCCAATCTGAATGTACTCCCTCCACCACGACCCTCTGCCTTTTGCAGGCAAGCCAATTCTGAATCCACCTGGCCAAACTTCCCTGGATCCCATGCCTTCTGACTTTTTGAATAAGCCTACCATGTGGAACCTTGTCAAATGCCTTACTAAAATCCATGTAGATCACATCCACTGCACTACCCTCATCTATATGCCTGGTCACCTCCTCAAAGAACTCTATCAGGCTTGTTAGACACGATCTGCCCTTCAGAAAGCCATGCTGACTGTCACTGATCAGACCATGATTCTCTAAATGCCTATAGATCCTATCTCTAAGAATCTTTTCCAACAGCTTTCCCACCACAGACGTAAGGCTCACTGGTCTATAATTACCTGGACTATCCCTACTACCTTTTTTGAACAAGGGGACAACATTCGCCTCCCTCCAATCCTCTGGTACCATTCCCGTGAACAATGAGGACATAAACATCCTAGCCAGAGGTTCAGCAATCTCTTCCCTTGCCTTGTGGAGCAGCCTGGGGAATATTCCGTCAGGACCCGGGGACTTATCCGTCCTAATGTATTTTAACAACTCCAACACCTCCTCTCCCTTAATATCAACATGCTCCAGAACATCAACCTCACTCATATTGTCCTCACCGTCATCAAGTTCCCTCTCAGTGGTGAATACTGAAGAGAAGTATTCATTGAGGACCTCGCTCACTTCCACAGCCTCCAGGCGCATTTTCCCACTTTTATCTCTAATCGGTCCTACCTTTACTCCTGTCATCCTTTTGTTCTTCACATAATTGAAGAATGCCTTGGGGTTTTCCTTTACCCTACTCGCCAAGGCCTTCTCATGCCCCTTTCTTGCTCTTCTCAGCCCCTTCTTAAGCTCCTTTCTTGCTACCCTATATTCCTCAATAGACCCATCTGATCCTTGCTTCCTAAACCTCACGTATGCTGCCTTCTTCCACCTGACTAGATTTTCCACTTCACTTGTCACCCATGGTTCCTTCACCCTACCATTCTTTATCTTCCTCACCGGGACAAATTTATCCCTAACATCCTGCAAGAGATCCTTAAACATCGACCACATGTCCATAGTACATTTCCATGAAAAAACATCATCCCAGTTCACACCCGCAAGTTCTAGCCTTATAGCCTCATAATTTGCCCTTCCCCAATTAAAAATTTTCCTGTCCTCTCTGATTCTATCTTTTTCCATGATAATGCTAAAGGTCAGGGAGCGGTGATCACTGTCCCCCAGATGCTCACCCACTGACAGATCTGTGACCTGACCTGGTTCATTACCTAATACTAGATCTAGTATGGCATTCCCCCAGTCGGCCTGTCAACATACTGTGACAGAAATCCATCCTGGACACACTTAACAAACTCTGCCCCATCTAAACCCTTGGAACTAATCAAGTGCCAATCAATATTAGGGAAGTTAAAGTCACCCATGATAACAACCCATGATATTTAAATCATCCTCAGTCATGGGTGAGATGGGCGAGAATTCGAGTAATGTTATTCCTTCGTTTAAGAAAGACTTTAAGAATAAACCAGATATTTATAGGCTGGTGAACCTGACATCAGTAGTGGGAAAGTTATTGGAAAGTGTTCTGAGGGTCCACATATATAAGTATTTGGATAGACAGGGACAGATTAGAGATGAGCAACATGGCTTCGTGCGTGGTAGATCATGTCTAACCAATCTTAAATCTAACCATCTTAAATCTTTCGAGGAAGTTAACAGCAAGGTTAATGAAGGCAAGGTAATGTGATGTTGGTTACAAGTTCCTGCATGAGAGGTTAGTCATGTAAGTTCAGTCACTTGGCATTCAAGATGAGGTAATATCTTTGCAGGAGAAGACAAAAGTAGTAGTAGATGGTTGCCTCTTACATTGGAGGCCTATGACTAGTGGTGTGCCACCTGATCAGTGCTATGTCCATTGTTGTTCATCACCTATAAAAACAATCAGGATGATAATATGATAAAGTGGATCATCAAATTTGTGGATGACACCAAAATTGAGGTTGTACTGGACAGCGAGAAAGACTATCAAAGCGTGTAGTGGGATCTGGAACAGTTGGAAAAATGGGCTGAAAAATGGCAGATGGAATTTAATGCAGTGAGGTTTTGCACGTCAGTAGGACCAAGCAGGGTAGATCTTACACAGTGAATGTTAGGGCACTGAGGAATGTGGTAGAACAAAGGGATCTATGAATACAAGTCCATATTTCATTAAAAGTGGCGGCATAAGTAAATAGGATCAATAAGAAATTTTCTGGCACTTTGGCCTCAATAAAACAATGTATTGAGTACAGGCGTTGGGATGTTAAATTGCAATTATATAAGACATTGGTGAGGCCTAATTTGGAGTATTTATGCAGTTTTGTTCATCTGCCTACAGGAAAGATGTAAATAAGATTGAAAGAGTGCAGAGAAAATTTACAAGAATGTTGCCAGAACTTGAGGACTTGAATTATACAGAAAGGTGGAATATGTTAGAACTTCATTCTCTAGAACATAGAAGAATAGGGGAGATTTGATAGGGGTATAGGTAGGGTAAATGCAAGCAGGCTTTTTCCACTGAGGGCTGGGGCTACAACTAGAGGACATCGATTAAGGGTGAAAGGTGAAATGTTTGAAGGAAACATTAGGGAGAACTTCTTCACCCTAAGGTATGGACAAAGGAAGCACAGGAGCGCCTACAGGACTGCTTGAATTAGTGGACTGGACTGTATTCAGGGATTCATCTTTAAACCTGGATGAGTATGCTGCAGTTGTTCCGACTCTACTAAAAGCTGTGTCGATGAATGTGTGCCCATAAAGACTTACTGTACATTTCCCAGACCAAAAGTCATGGATGAACCAGGAGGTATATCGTCTGCTGAAGGCTAGACCAGTGGCATTCAAGTCTGGCAACCCAAGCCTATACAAGAAAACTAGGTATGATTTGCAGAGGGTGAAGAGACAATTTCGAATAAGGTTGGAGGTGACATCGGATGCACGGCAACTCTGGCAGGGTCTGCAAAACAATATTTCCTACAAAGCAAAACCCAATAGCATGAATGGCAACGTTGCTTCACTACCAGATGAACTCAACGCCCCATGCACCCTTTGAAAGGGAGAACACAACTACAGCTGTGAAGATCCTTGCTGCATGTGATGACCCTGTGATCTCTGTCTCAGAGGCCGATGTTAGGCTGTCTTTAAAGAGAGTGAACCTTCGCAAGGCAGAAGGTCCCAATGGAGTACCTGGTAAGGCTCTGAAAACCTAGAATGAGTACTCCAGGACATTTTCAACCTCTCACTGCTCATGGCGAAAGTTCCCACTTGCTTCAAAAAGGCAACAATATAACAGTGCCCAAGAAGAATAATGTGGACTGCCTTAATGACTATCGCCCAGTAGCACTCACATCGACAGTGATGAAATGCTTTAAGAGGTTGTTCATGACTAGACTGAACTCCTGCCTCAGCAAGCACCTGGACACATTGCATTTTGCCTATTGCCACAATAGATCAACAGCAGTTGCAATCTCAATGGCTCTCCACACGGCTTTAGACCACCTGGACAACACAAGCACCTACATCAGGATGCTGTTCATCGACTATAGGTCAGCATTTAATACCATCATTCCTACAATCCTGATTGAGAAGTTGCAGAACTTGGGCTTCTACACCTCCCTTTGCAATTGGATCCTTGACTTCCTAAGCGGAAGACCACAATCTGTGTGGATTGGTGATAACATATCCTCCTCGCTGATGATCAACACTGGGGTGTGTGCTTAGCCCACTGCCCTACTCTCTGTATACATGACTATGTGGCTGGCACAGCTCAAATACCATCTATAAATTTGCTGACGATACAACCATTGTTGGTAGAATCTCAGGTGGTGACGGGAGCATGTACAGGAGTGAGATATGCCAACTAGTGGAGTGGTGCTGCAGCAACAACCTTGCACTCAATGTCAGTAAGACGAAAGAGCTGATTATGGACTTCAGGAAGGGTAAGATGAAGGAACACATACCAATCCTCATAGATGGATCAGAAGTGGAGAGAGTGAGCAGTTTCAAGTTCCTGGGTATCAAGATCTCTGAGGATATAACCTGGTCCCAACATATCAATGTAGTTATAAAGAAGGCAAAAACAGAGGTTATACATTATTAGGAGTTTGAAGAATTTTGGCATATGAACAAATACATTCAAAAACTTCTGTAGAGCATTCTGACAGGCTGCATTACTGTCTGGTATGGGGGGAGGGGGGAGCTACTCAAGTCAAGTCAAGTCGCTTTTTATTGTCATTTCAACCATAAACTGCTGGTACAGTACACAGTAAAAACAAAACAATGTTCCTCCAGGACCATGGTGCTACATGAAGCAACACAAAACTATACTAGACTATGTGAGACAACTCAAGGCTACACTAGACTACGTAAAACACCACAAAAACTACACTAGACTACAGACCTACACAGGACTACATAAAGTGCACAAAACAGTGCAGGGCAGTACAATAATAGGGGAGATAGGGGAGGGAGATGATGAGGGAGATGGGAAGAGGCTGGGAGAAGATAAGATAAATAAACAAGACAATAGGCACAGTAGAGGACAAATTTCAATATAATAATAAATTATGTAGATGTTAGTCCAGACTCTGGGTATTGAGGAGTCTGATAGTTTGGGGGAAGACACTGTTGCACAGTCTGGTCGTGAGAGCCCGAATGCTTCGGTGCCTTTTGCCATGTGGCAGGAGGGAGAAGAGTTTGTATGAGGGGTGTGTGGGGTCCTTCATAATGCTGTTTGCTTTGTGGATGCAGTGTGTAGTGCAAATGTCTGTAATGGCAGGAAGAGAGACCCTGATGATCTTCTGAGCTGACCTCGCTATCCGCTGCAGAGTCTTGCGATCCGAGACGGTGCAATTTCTGAACCAGGCAGTGATGCAGCTGCTCAGGATGCTCTTGATACATCCTCTATAGAATGTGGAGAGGATGGGGGGTGGGAGATGGACTGTTCTCAGCCTTTGCAGAAAGTAGAGACGCTGCTGGGCTTTCTTGGCTATGGAGCTGGTGTTGAGGGACCAAGTGAGATTCTCCGCTAGGTGAACACCAAGAAATTTGGTGCTCTTAACGATCTCAACGGAGAAGCCATCAATGTTCAGCGGAGAGTGGTCACTCCATGCTCTCCTGAAGACGACAACTATCTCTTTTGTTTTGTTCACATTCAGAGACAGGTTGTTGGCTCTGCACCAGTCCGTTAGCCGCTGCACCTCCTCTCTGTATGCTGACTTGTTGTTCTTGCTGATGAGACCCACCACGGTTGTGTCATTGGGAATTTGATGACGTGGTTCGAGCTGTGTATTGCTGCACAGTTGTGGGTCAGCAGAGTGAACAGGAGTGGACCTGAGCACACAGCCCTGGGGGGCCCCTTTGCTCAGTGTGATGGTGTTGGAGATGCTGCTCCCGATCCAGACTGACTGAGGTCTCCCAGTCAGGAAGTCTAGGTCCTGTCTACTGCACAGGGCTGAAAGAAGCTGCAGAAGGCTGTAAATCTAGTCAGCTCCATCTTGGGTACTAGCCTACAAAGTACCCAGGACGTCTTCAGGGAGCGATGTGTCAGAAGGGCAGCTTCCATTATTAAGGACCTCCAGTGCCAGGGCATGCCCTTTTCTCAGTGTTATCATCAAGTAGGAGGTACAGAAGCCTGAAGGCACACAGTCAGTGATTCAGGAACAGCTTCTTCCCCTCTGCCATCCGATTCCTAAATGGACATTGAATCTTTGGACACTACCTCACTTCTTTTTTAATATACAGTATTTCTGTTTTTGCACGTTGTTTAAAATCTATTCAATATACATAATTGATTTACTTTATTTATTATTATTTTTTATTTTTTTTCTCTGCTAGATTTTGTATTGCATTGAACTGCTGCTGCTAAGTTAACAAATTTCACGTCACATGTATGGGGATAATAAACCTGATTCTGATTCTGACTCAGGGAGTGCTGAGTGTGGAATGAACTGCCAGCACAAGTAGTGGATGCAGCTACTTTAAGAGAAATGTAAATAGATACATGGATTGGAAGGGTATAGAGGGCTAGAGGTCAATGGGAGTAGGCGGATTAATGTTTCGCTACTGGCTTGATGGTCTGAATGTCCTGTTTCTGTGCTGTTGCATTCTATGACTGTGACTATAGTCCATCAAGATGATAATGGCTCTCAGATCCATTCCCCCACATTTTCCTGTTACCCATTCTCTCTCACTTGCTCATCAATTCCCCCGACTCTCACTGCACTGTGGGTAAAGTATAGTGATCAATTAAGATACTGACCAACATGTCTTAGAGATGTGAAAAAGGTGGAAAGGAGGTGTGGGAGGGGAAATGAGAGATGACATAAGTAGGAAATAGGGGAGTGAAGATGGGGCAGAAAGATGGAGAGGAGGGAGAGAGGGGGTAGATGTGATGAAGGGGAGGGAATGGGTAGATGACATTGGAGGGAAGATATGACACAGGGAGGGAGACAAGTAGGGGAGATAGGGGAGGGAGGTGGGGAAGGAGATGGGAAGGGGGAAGGAGGGAGATGGGAAGAGGCTGGGAGAAGAGAAGATAACTTGATGGAGGAGAGAGAGAGGAGGTGAGGTGAGATTGAAAATGAGGGAGGAGAAAATAAGTGAGAGGATGTGGGGAGGCAAAATGGGTGGATGTAGGGTGGGAAATGGGGGTAGGGAGATGAAGTGAGGAGAACATGTGTTGAGGTTGAGTGTGATTCCATTTATTGGCTAATATTTTGCCTGGCCTGAAATACTATACTGCAAAACATTTAACCAGCAATAACCTAGTTTTGGCCACATTAACAATAGGAAAGACACTGTGTACTCAGCACACTGTTGGAGGGCATGTGCAGTGTTCGAGCTGTCTGCAGCTGAGTTGGCTGCCTGTCACAACAAGCTGCTGACTGCCAGCTGTACAATGTCATTCCTGCACACCACTGAAATGCTGACATCATGGCTTGGCTCTGACCCAGCTTCATCTCTGGCACTGCTTTACTCTTTCCACCTACTCTGGCCCAATGCGAGCACACTTGCAGCCTTGGCACTGAAAGTGCTTGCTGTCTAATTTGCTGAATTAACTTGCCCTAAGGGGTTAGGTGTGTCAGTTCAAACAACACACACGTTTCTAAAATATTTACTGTCACATGATTTTTATTCATTGAGCAACCCGAGTGGAACTTTCCATCTGGCACCATCGAGGACCATATATGGAGTGCAGGAATCTCCAGATAAGGAGTTTCCTGTTTCCACAAATGGTGCTTCCTGCTCTGTTACTGATGGACTGACGCTATGCAAATTTGTCTGAAACCACAGACTAAGTCTGAATGAATGCCAAGGAGGAGGAGCTTGCTATATCTGTCAACTGAAGGGTTCAAAGATAGTTGAGATAAGTGGCCTGCGAATGAGCTGGCAGGGATTAATACACCTGATAACATAGTCAATTCATCTTTCTACTCAGGGCTTTCAATACAGTTTCCAATAAAAGTTGTTTAACTCTTTAGCTGCTGATTCAGACCAGCACTTCCATGTTCAGTTAGGGTTTCAAATGCTGCAAAAAGACTGGGAGTGGCTCTGATTTGCAGCTGCAGATTCTTAATGGCATATCCTCCCAGCAGCTGTTTCTGTTTTGATGTGACTTTTTGACTTTCTCTGTGCATTAAATCCCATCAGGCCTTGGGGACATCCACCTTAATACTCTTTTGGAGGCCCAACACTTCTTCCTCCTTGACCTCAAAATGCCCTAACATTTTTATGCACTCAGTACCGATCTCCTGGTCCTCCAAATCCTTTTTGCCTGGTAAGTACTGAAGCACTCATTAGGTACCTCACTCACATTCTCTGCTTCCAAGCAAATATTTCCACCCTTATCCTTGAGTCATTCCACCTTCTCCCTGGTTATCCTTTTTGCTCATTCTATGTCTTGGGATTCACCTTAATCCTACTTGTTAATGACTTTTCATGGCCTCCTGGCTTTCCCAATTCCCTTCTTTAGTTCTTTTCTGGCTCCTTTATACTCTTTACGTGCTTCGTTTGATCCTGACTTCCAAAGCTTTACTTACTTTTCTTTTTTCTTCTTGACTAAGTTCATCCCCTCTCTGGATATTCAAGGTTCTCTTATCTATCAATCCCCGTCCCTCCTTCTAACAGGAACAGACCTTTCCTGTATTCTGTGCAATTGAACTTTAAACACCCTCCATATGTCTGATGTGGACTTGCCCAAAGGTGTTTCCAATTAACACTTCTTAGTTCCTGCCTAATACTACCATAATTTGCCCTACCCCAATTTAAAACTCTCCCACAAAGACCATACCTATCCTACCTACAGCAATCCTGAAAGATAAGGCGTTGTGGTCACTGTTCCCTAGTTGTTCATTCAGTGAAAGGTCAGTCAGCTGGCCAGGCTCATTACCCAACATCTGGTCCAGTATGGTTCTTGTTGAACCATCCTTGTACTGATTCAAGAAACCTTCCTGGATACACTTAAGCTCCTTATATTAAGATCCCACTTTATATAAGGGAAGTTGAAATCCCCCATGACAACAACCTATTATTTTTACACATTTCCTTAATCAGATTACATGTCTGTTCCTCAATGTCCCGGTGGTTTTTGGCGGGTCTGTAGTACAATTTAATCAGTGTGATTGCATCCTTCCTATACCTGAGTTCCAGCCAATTGACTCAGTGCCTAACCCTTCTATGATGTCTCCCGAGGGCAGCTATGATATTGACCCTGATTAATAGTGCAACTCCGCATCTTCCCCCCCCCCCCCCCCCACCCCCCCACCCCCCCAACACTTTAACCTCCTCCTCTATTTTTTTTCTAGAACTTCGAAAACCTGTTACATTAATCACTCATTCCTGCCCCTCTTTCAACCAAGTTTCAGTAATGGCTACATCATCGTAGTTTCATGTATTGTTCCATGCTCGAAGTTCATCACCCATACCCATAATACTCCTCGCATTAAATGCACACACTTGTAACTATTCAAACCATCATACCTGTTATTTTGATTTTGCTTTTCAATACTTTTCCTAACATTACCTTCCAGTCTGGTCCTTCCCTTATTACACTTGGGGCTCTGGTTCCCAGCCCCTGCACAACTAGTTTAAACTCTTCTAAGTAGCACCAGCAAACCTCCCAGCCAGGATATTGGTTCCCCACCAGTTCAGGTGCAACCCATCCCTCTTGGACAGGTCAACCTTCCCCGGAAAAGTTTCCGATGATCCAATGAATAAAACGTTGGCATTCATTTCAAGAATATAAAAGCAAGAATGTGATGCAAAGTAGTACAAAGCCAGAGGGTGGTGTATCTGTGGAATTCTTTGCCCTATGTTACCCTACACAGGTCCCCTGCCCCCCACAAAATTCACTAAAACTGACAATATGTGCCTTTCTGGAGCTTGGACCAGCCACCCAGCTCGGGTCCTGTGTTCCGTGAGTGGAGAAACAGCAGGTGCCTCTGGCTTGTCCAGAGGTGTGTTGACATGCTCATGGTGACGTTGTGATGCCAGGGGCATGGCAGTGGAATATTCCAAATCTTGGTGGGCCGGCTTAAGGTGATCTACTGAAACATGTTCAGGTTTTCCCTCTTATCTATGACAAAAGTCTTTTCAAAACATGGAATAGGGGCATAAGGGGATGTTGGTGTGCATCATGTTGGATGATATCAAATGAGGTAGAATGTAGGTCACTGGATACCCAAGAGTGCTGTATACCATGATAGGTTGTCGTGGTGTCAGGAATGAAATCACCTGGCTCTCGTAACAGCTGCCCGTATGCCAACTCTGCCACAATTGACTGCAGGTCCTCTTTTGGAGCAGTTTTGAGCCCCAGCAGAACTCACGGCAGACGATCATTTCAACACTCTCTGTCTGGGAAGTCCCTCAGAACAGGCTTTAAGGAGCGATGAAACCACTGGTATAGGCCATTGGACCACAGGTGGTAGGTCATGGTGTGACATAGCCTAATGCCAAGGTTCTGGGCTATCGCAGCCCAGAGGTCTGAAATGAACCGGAGACCGCAGTCAGATGGGGTGCCAAAGCAAGCAACTGGGGTGCTGATGAATACCGGAGCCATGTCTGAGGCTTTGTCGATGAGGGACAACTCCAGCTATCTGCTGGTATGGTCCACTATAGAAGGTGCATGAAGCTATGGGTTGGGTGAAGACCAACAAGGTCCACATTGACCTGGTGAATCCGTCGATCAGGGACCTCAAAAGGTACCAAAAGCACAGGAACATGAGGGCTAGAGTTTGCCTGCTGACACTCCACACGGTCCAATCACACATGTCCCTTTTGAGGCCATGCCAAACAAACTTCTGTAAAACCAGTTTCTTTGAGCCCTAACAACAACACTCACAAAATGCTGGTAGAACACAGCAGGCCAGGCAGCATCTATAGGGAGAAGCGCTGTCGACGTTTCGGGCCGAGACTCTTCGTCAGGACTTCTTTGAGGCCTTCTGGCTTGGAAGTGAGAGGCCATGTATGGAGTCGAAAACCATCTGCCTCCAGTTTGCGGGCACAATGGGGCAAGGATGACCAGTTGAGACATCAAATCGGAGAGAAATCCCAGCTTTCCTGAACTTAATGTCAGCCCGCTGCAGGCCCCTGACTGTTATTTGGTAAGCCTGGACCTCTGGGCCAGTATCTTGGTGGGCTGCCATGCTGGCATAGTCAATCCATATGTGTTTGGCCTCAACGGATGGCTGCGAGAGGCAATGAGTCACGGCTTTATTTTCCCCTTGATACGTTGTATCGGATAAGTAGGCCAGGTAGCATTGCTGATTTTTTTTGCCATCCTGTGCACAAGGGATTTGTGGTCAATGGCAATTGTGGAAATGGCGACCCTCTAGAAGAAAATGAAAATGATGGGAAATCAGATAGAGACTGAGAGGCTCACAGTCAAATGTGCCTTTCGGGGGATGGAGCTATTGGCTGAAGGCGGTGACTGTTGCCATGTGCCAACCATTTGTGCACAGCACCCACAGTATAGTCTAAAACGTCAGTACTAAGGCTCTGGGTGTGTTGGGTAGCAGGTGCCCCAGTATGGTTAAGATAGGATGAGCTCGTTTGGTATCATTAAGTGCCCTGGTTATGTCCACTGACCAGTCAAACACTTGAGTGGGGGAATTGCCTTTAAGCATACTGTACAGGGGGAGCACAAGTTCAGCAGCTCACAGAATGAAGCATGATAGAAATTTACCATACTTAAAAGCCCATGCAGATTTTTTGTAATATGGGTTGGTGGGATATCCATAACAGCAGCTACTTTTGATGGGAGGGGTTCACACCTTCTGTGGAGATGCAATGGCTGAGAAAGTCGATGGTTGACAACCAAAACCAGCATATATCAGGGTAAATATTCAATCCATGTTGGCTTAAACACTCAAAAAGTGAGCGGAGATGAGATATAAGCTTGGATTTGGATGCACTGGTGGTAAGTACATCAGCTAGGTAAACAAAAAGAAAATCTAAGTCTTTTAATACGGAGTCCATCAGCTGTTGGAAAGTCTGCACTGCATTTTTCAGCCCAAGTGGCGTGCAGAAACTCAAAAAGGCCAAACGGGTTTAACATAGCAGTTTTGGGAATTCTGCGAAGCACACAGGCACCTGACGGTAACCCCCTAACTAAACTGACTTTGGAAAAAATTAACTTTCCAGCTAAATGTGTCTGGAATGGGTAATGGTTGGGGGTGTGGAATGAGCTTCCTGTAGAAGTAGTAGAGGCCAGTTCAGTTGTGTCATTTAAGGTAAAATTGGATAGGTATATGGACAGGAAAGGAGTGGAGGGTTATGGGCTGAGTGTGGGTAGGTGGGACTAGGAGAGATTAAGAGTTTGGCACGGACTAGGAGGGCCGGAATGGCCTGTTTCCGTGCTGTGATTGTTATATGGTTATATGTTATATTAAGGTGACGGTAACCATTGCATAGGCAGCAGCCTCCATTGAGGATAGGGACTGTATGGAGGGGAGAAGCCCAAGAGATATTTGATTGGCACACAATTCCAGGTCGTTTCATGTTGGAAAACTCAGCCTTCACGGGTGCCAGCTTTTCAGGGTCCAGTCTACATGTGTGTGCATGGGCCAGTTGTGGGAATGTGATGCTCAACCCATGTTTGGCAACTGTAGTGGAGAATGTGGGCCTGGTGAGGTCTGAAAATGTGCCCAGTAATTGAGTAAACTCACATGCAGTGGTGAATGTGTTTGACAGAGTCATTGTGGGGAACTTACTGGGGGAGCAGGGTAATGACCCAAAGTCCTTAACATCCACAAGCCAGTACTTAAGATCAACCAACAGTCCTTGGGCACACAGGCAACCTGCACCGAGCAGAGGTCTAGCCACTTCAGCCAGGATGAAGTCTCATGTGTAACATCGCCCATCGAAGCAGAGCATCACCCGTCATGTCCCACAAGTCTGGATCTTGCTGCCATTGGCAGCCTGCAGCAAAGTCTTGTCGCTTTTTGCCTTCTCATCAATAGGCAATGGTGGCAGCACACTCGTGCCACACAGTAATTGTTGTCCTGAAAGGACAGTAGATGATCCATGGTGTTTACCGACCTCTGATATCCTGATGTGCTGCAAGGTGGTCGGAACTTTCTAGTGTCCGTACCAGAGTGAGCATGGTAAATGTACAGGCCCAGCGTTGTCTGATTTGCAGCTGTGGGTGTCCTTATGCTGGGGGCCTTGCTGACCAGGCTTACTGAGGTAGAGAAAGGAGAATGAATGATTCACCACTGCCTAGCTGAGTGTAGACTACCAGCCATTTTAGCAAGCTCCCTTCATGGGTGCATTAACAAGAGCTATGCAAAGTTGATCAGGAATTTGCTGCATGAAGGGTTTTATAAAAATAAAACAAGGATGGTGATTTCCCAGGAGAGACAGCATGGGGTCTGTAGATTCCAAAGGCCTAGCATCGCCTTACACTTTATGTACTCAAAGAAACTTTTGGTATCTGCTTTAATATTACTGAATACTTTCATATTCCAACTTTACATTCTTAATGACTTTTTCAGTTACCTTCTGTTGGTTTTTAAAAACTAGAAAAGCAAAGAAAAAAGCTATAAGAAGGGAAAAGTTGAAATATGAGGGCAAACTAGCCAATAATAGTTTGCTAGTTTTTTCACTTATACAAAGAGTAAGAGGGAGGTGAGCGTTGATATTGGACCACTGGAAAATGATGTTGGTAACGTAGTAATGGGGAACAAAGAAACAGCAGACTTTGCTGCAGTCTTCACTATGGAAGACATTAGCAGTGTGCCAATGGTCTGCAATGCCAGCGAGCAGGAGTGAGTGCCATTGCTATGACAAAGGAAAAAGTGCACGGTGAACTGAAAGGTCTTTAGTTGGATAAGTCACCTGGACAAGATGGACTACATCCCAGAGTCCTGAGAAAGGTGGTTGAAGAGATAACAGATGCATTGGACATGATCTTTCAAGAATCACTTGATTCTGGCTTGGTCCTGGAGGACTGAAAAATTGCAAATATCAATCCACTCTTTAAGAAGGGAGGAAGGCAAAGGAAAGGAAATTATAGCCTAACCTAAATGGTTGGGAAAGTGTTGGAGTCTATTATTAAGGATGAGGTTGCTGGGTACTTTCGGACTAATGATAAAATAAGTCAAAGTTAGCATGGTTTCTGTTAAGGGAAATCTTGTCTGACAAATCTGTTAGAGTTCTTTAAGGAAGTAAGAAGCAGGGTGTACAAAGGAGAGGCACTGGATTTCAATTACTTTAATAAAGTGCCACACATGAGGCTGCTTAACAATATAAAATCCTACGACATTTCAGGAAAGATGCTGGTATGGACAGGAATGGCTGACAGCCTGGAGGAAGCGAGTGGGAACAAAGGGGGCCTATGATTTGCAGAAGGCTATTTCTAGGATGAAGAGACAATTTTGAATGAGGCTGGAGGTGACATCGGATGCATGGCAACACTGGCAGGGTTTGTAAGATATGACTTCCTACAAAGCAAAACCCAATAGCATGAATGGCAGTGATGCTTCACAAACAGATGCTCAACGCCTTCTATGTCCGCTTTGAAAGGGAGAACACAACTACAGCTGTGAAGATCTCTGCTGCACCCTGTTATCTCTGTCTCAGAGGCTGATGTTAGGCTGTCTTTAAAGAGAGTGAACCCTCGCAAGGTGGAAGGTCCCCATGGAATACCTGGTAAGGCTCTGAAAACCTGTGCCAACCAACTATCGGGAGTATTTAAGGACATTTTCAACCTCTCACTGCTATGGGCAGAAATTCCCACTTGCTTCAAAAAGGCAACATTTATACCAGTGCCTGAGAAGAATAATGTGAGCTGCCTTAATGACTATTGCCCAGTAGCACTCACATTGACAGTGATGAAATGCTTTGAGACGTTGGTCATGACTAGACTGAACTCTTGCCTCAGCAAGGACCTGGGCCCATGTGCAGTTTGACTATCACCACAATAGATCAACGGCAGTTGCAATCTCAGTGACTCTCCACACAGCTTTAGACCACCTGGACAACACAAACACCTATGTCTGGATGCTGTTCATTGACTACAGCTCAGCATTTAACACCATCATTCCCACAATCCTGATTGAGAAGTTGCAGAACCTGGGCCTCTGTACCTCTGTTTGCAATTGGATCCTTGACTCCCTAACTGGAAGACAACAATCTGTGCGAATTGGTGATAACATATCCTCCTCACTGACAATCAACACTGGTGCACCTCAGGGGTGTGTGCTTAGCCCACTGCCCACATCTCCATCATAAATCTACTACCCCCTCCCCCATTCTTAAGACCATGTCCCTAGTTCTAGTCTCAGCTACCAGTCTCAACTTTCCTGCCTCTATCTTATTTATCCCTTTCATAATTTTATATGTTTCTATAAGATCTCCTCTCATTCTTCTGAATTTCAGGGAGTACAGTCCCAGGCATTTCAATCTCTCCTCAACACGCACAACACACTGGAGGAACTCAGCAGGTCGGGCAGCATCCGTGGAAACAAACAGTCAACATTTCGGGATGAGACCCTTCATCAGGACGAAGGGTCTCAGCCTGAAATGTTGACTGCTCGTTTTCACGGATGCTGCCCGACCTGCTGAGTTCCTCCAGTGTGTTGTGCATGTTGATTTGACCACAGCATCTTCAATGTACTTTGTGTCAATCTCTCCTCATAGTTTAGCCCCCTCATCTGGAATCAACCTGGTGAACCTCCTCTGCACTGCCTCCAAAGTCAGTATATCCTTCCTCAAGTAGGGATACCAGAACTGCATGCAGTACTCTAGGTGCAGCCTCACCAGTACCCTGTATAGTTGCAGCATAACCTCCTTTCTCTCAAATTCAATCCCTTTAGCAATGAAGGCCAACCTTCCATTTATCTTCTTGATAGCCTGCTGCACCTGCAAACCAAACTTGTGATTTATACACAAACACTCCCAAGTCCCTCTGCATAGCAGCATGCTGCAATTTTTTTTACCATTTAAATAATAATCTGCTCTTCCATTTTTCCTTCCAAAGTGGATGACCTTGCATTTACCAACATTGTACTCCATCTCCTACACCCTTGCCAACTCACTTATCCTATCTATATCTCTCTGCAGACTCTCTGTATCTTCTGCACAATTTACTTTTCCATTCAATTTAGTATCATCAGCAAACATAGATAGACTCCACTCAGTCCCCTGTTCCAGATCATTAATGTATATCGTGAACAGTTTTGGACCCAGCACCGACCCCTGTGGCACACTTCTCACTGATTGCCAACCAGAGTAACACCCATGTATCCCAACTCTCTGCTTTCTATTAGTTAACCAATCCTCTATCCATGCAAATACATCACCCCAAACTCTACGCATCCTTATCTTATGGATGTGTTTTATGCAGCACCTTATTGAACACCTTCTGGAAATCCAAGCAAATAACATCCACCTATTCCCCTCTATCCACCGTGCTCGTTATATCCTCAAAGAACTCCAGTAAGTTTGTCAAACAGGAACTACCTTTGCTGAATCCATGCTTTGTCTGCCTGATGGATCCATTTCTTTCCAGATGCCTCGTTATTTCTTCTTATAGTGATAGCTTCAAGCATTTTCTCAACTGCAGATGTTAGGCTAACTGGCCTACATTACCTGCCTTTTGCCTACATCCTTTGTTGAATAGTGGCGTGATATTCACCATCTTCCAATTTGCCAGGACCTGCCCAGAGTCATGAGAGTTTTGGTAAATTATCATCAAAGCCTCTACTACAACTTCTGCCATTTCTTTCAGTACCCTGGGATGCATTCCATTAGGACCAGGAGACTTATTTATCTTCAGGCCCACATATTTGCTCAGCACTCCCTCTTTAGTGGTAGCTGTTATCATCTCCTATTACATCCGTAACATTTCTCTTTGGCATGTTAGATGTGTCGTCCACTGAGAAGACCAACACAAAATGGACTTAAGGCCTCTGCCATTTCATCATTACCCAATATCATTTCCCTCTTCTCGTCCCCCAAGGGACTTGCCTTCACTTTAGCCACCTTTTCCACTTTATATAATTATAAAAACTTTTACTGTTTTTATATTTTGTGGTAGTTTATTTTTGTAACCTATCTTCCTTTTATTTATTGCTCACTTAGTGGCTCTTTGTTGCTTTAAAGTTTTCCTAGTCTTCCAGTTTCCCACTACTCTTGGTGACTTTATATGCACAAGCTTTTCATTTGATTCTTTTATTTCCTTAGTTATCCAAGGCTGGGTTTTAGCAGTCTTACTGTCCTTGCTTTTAACTGAAATGTACTTTAGTTGAGCACCATGAAAAACCTGTTTGAAAGTCTTCCACTGTTCCTCAACCATCCCACCATATATCCTGTGTTCCCAGTCTACACTAGCCAAATTCTCCATCATCCCATTGTAGTCTCCATTGTTTAGGCATAGTACACTGGTTTTACTTCAAACTATTGCACTCTCTATTTGTATGAGAAACTCAGTCATACTGTGATCACTCTTTACAAGAGGATCCCTAACTACTAATTTTACCTGTCATGTTGCACAGGACCAGATCTAAGATAGCACGTTCCCTTGTAGGTTCCGCAACATGCTGTTCAAGAAAGCCATCACGGATGCATTCTATGAAGTCTGTCTCAAGACTACCTCAACCAACTTGATTCGCCCAATCTATGTGCAATTTAAAGTCTCCATGATAACTGCTGTTCCATTTCTTACATGCCTCAGGTTTATTGCCTGTGCCTCTGTAATGTTATTATTTGGTGGGCAATAGACCACTCGCGCCAATGATGTTTTCCCCTTTTCTATTCCTAATTTCTACACAGATGGATTCAACATTCTGCTCCTTAGATCTAATATCATCTCACACTATAGTCCTGATCTCATCTTTAATTAAGAGCATTGCCCCACCTCCCTTACCTTCCTGCCTATCCTTCTGTAATACCTGATATCCTTGAATATTTAATTCCCAATCCTCTGCACCCTGCAACCATGTCTCTGTAATGGCTATTAAATCATACCCCTTTGTACTGATTCATACCACAAGTTCACTGACCTTATTTCAAATACTACGGGCATTGAAATAAAGTGCCCTTACTCTCATCTTTTTAAAATGACAGTCAGACATACTTTATTGATCCCGAGGGAAATTGGGTTCTGTTACAGTCGCACCAACCAAGAATAGTGTAGAAATATAGCAATATAAAACAATAAATAATTAAATAATAAGTAAGTTATGCCAAGTGGAAATTAGTCCAGGACCAGCCTATTGGCTCAGGGTGTCTGACACTCCAAGAGAGGAGTTGTAAAGTTTGATGGCCACAGGCAGGAATGACTTCCTATGACGCTCAGTGTTGCATCTCAGTGGAATGAGTCTCTGGCTGAATGTACTCCTGTGCCTAACCAGTACATTATGGAGTGGATGGGAGTCATTGTCCAAGACGGCATGCAACTTGGACAGCATCCTCTTTTCAGACACCACCGTCAGAGAGTCCAGTTCCACCCCCACAACATCACTGGCCTTACGAATGAGTTTGTTGATTCTGTTGGTGTCTGCTACCCTCAGCCTGCTGCCCCAGCACACAACAGCAAACATGATAGCACTGGCCATCACAGCCTCGTAGAACATCCTCAGCATCGTCCGGCAGATGTTAAAGGACCTCAGTCTCCTCAGGAAATGGAGACGGTTCTGACCCTTCTTGTAGACAGCCTCAGTGTAATCTTGTAATCTTTTACTCTTTTGCACTTAACTTTTCTTCACTTCATTTTTACTTTTCTCTTTTGCTTTTAGCTTATCTTCTCCCCCCCCCCTCACCCACCGAATCAATTGGTCTACCACTAATGTGCCAAGCCCAGCAAAAACACTCCTTTTTAAAACTCTTCTCTCTTCTCCCAACCTGTGTGAAGCAAAGCTCTCTATGCAAATCGATTGGTCCACCGCTAATACGTCGAGCCCTGCAAAAATCGCCACCCCCTCTGTGCTTCCTGCCTGTCCTTTTGATACTATGTGTATCCTTGGACATTAAGTTCCCAGCTATAATCTTCTTTCAGCCATGATTCCATGATACCTACATCATACATGCCAATCTGTAACTGTGCTACAAGTTTGTCCACCTTATTCCGTATTCTGCACACATTCAAATATCACACTTTTGCTCCTGTATTCACCCCTTTCAATTTGTCCACCTTTTACGTTGTAATGCATCCTGTTGACTAATTTTGCTCCATCATCTGCCTCTCCTTGCTAGGAGTCTCATTACACATTGCCTCTATTTGTAAACCAACTACCTCATCCTCGGCACTAATCACTTCAGTTCTCATTCCCCTAGCAGATTAGTTTAAACCCACCCAAACAACTCTATCCAATCTGCCTGCAAGAATATTGGATCCCCCTCGGGTTCAGGTGTAGCCCATCCCTTTTGTACATGTCACACCTTCCTCAGAAGAGGTAAATGATCGATAAACCTGTCTGCTTGCAACAGTTCCTGAGACATGCAATCACCTGCCAAATCATCCTGTTCTATCCTCAGTGGCACAATCCAGAGATTACAATACAGGCAGCAATCCAGAGATTACAACCCCAGTAGTCCTGTTTCTCAGCTTTCTACTATCTCCTTAAAATCTCTCTTCAGGACCCCTTCATCTTGTCTACCAATGACATTGGTGCCAATGTGTTCCAAGACTTTTGACTGCTCACCAATACATCCCTGATCCTGGCACCAGGGAAGCAACATACCATCTGTATGTCTCTATCATGCCCACAGAACTTCTGACTAAGGAATCTCCTTTCAACACTGCAGTCCTCCTCACCTTTCTGGTCTTCTGAGCCACAGCACCAAACTAAGTACCAGAGACTTGGTCACTGTAGTTCCTCCATGGGAGGGATCCTCCCTTTTCAATAATATTGAAAGTTGTATATCTATTATTGTGGGGAACAGTCACATGTGTTCTTTGCACTAGCTGTTCATTTCACAAACAAGAGAAAGTCTGCAGATACTGGAAATCCTAACAACACACACAAAATGTTGGAGGAGCTCAGCAGACCAGGCAGCATCAATGCAAAAAAGTACAGTCAACATTTCAGCCTAAAATGTCAACTGTACTGTTGGCTGTGCATTTCCTCTCATTTTTCTGACAATCACCTAGTTACCCGTCTCCTGCAACCTAGGGGTGACTACCTCCCTGTAGCTCCTGTCAATCACCTCCTCATTCTGCCATATGAGTGAAAGGTCATTGAACTGCAGCTCCAGTTCCTCAAAAGATTCTTCCAGAAGCTGCAGCGCAGTACACCTAGCACAGATGTGTTTATCCGAGAAAATTCCCACATCTCACACAGAGTACAAAACACTGCCCCAGAGCCATTTTCACTGATCTACTCTGCCTGAACAGATGAGGAATGAACAAATAGAGGCAAGTAACTTCCAAAACATTCTAACTCTCACAAGCCAAAACCACTCAAACAAATGGCTACTCCACTTACACCTGTGCTATTTTTTATTGGTCATTTCTAATGAATCCCACTTGCTGATTGGTCACTCCACAACTCAGAGAAGCCGCTGCAGAATTCTGCCTTGAAATCTCAATTGCCCTCTTCATTAAAAAAATAACTCTTTTTACACAGCCCTGTGAATGATCCAACTCAGAGAAAACTGGCTCAAAGCTCAATCTTGAATGCAGAACAGACTGAAAGATAACTCTTTTTATGCACTGACTCTTGCTGATTGATCACTGCTCAATTCAGAGGAACTACTGTGAAATTCTGCCTTTGAAATGTCAGTCACCCTCTTGATTAAAGATGCAACCCTGATGAGGGTATAGGCAGAGGATTGGTAAATGGTTTTCAATCCAGATATAAGTAAGGTTTTGGGAGATAAACTAGGGTTGGACTTGGACAGTGAAATGTAGAGTCTTGGGGAGTGTGCTGGAACAGAGGGCAAGTGCATAGTGCACTAAATGTGGTGTCACATTGGCCTTCATCAGTCTAGGCATGTATAACAAGGGAACGGCTCCCCAAAAAACACAAGTTTTACAAGCATAGAGAGACAAATTCTTTGATCTTTTGTTCTCATGCCATTAACTCAGCCCAGTTTCTTTCATTCCAACAATACTGTAAACGTGTTCATTAACACAGTGTTCTGCATACCCTTATGAATTGATTTGATGCTTAACTGGTCACATCTTATCAAACAATCCACCAATATAAATCCCAATGCCAAATAGAATCTATGAAGCCAATTTGACAGACACTAAGAAAGAACCCATTAAGGTAGCTCTCAAAGTAACAAACACATTTAGTCATTTACAGACATTCTCATGTTAATGGTGACTGCATAATTTAACAGACCTTCAGTGTATACTGTACCTTGTACAGACACACTCTGCATGCTGCAAGTTCACAGAGTTAAATTGTCATTTTGAACTGCTCAGACATTCAATGTCTTACAGAATTTAATGTAACACAGGCACTCAGCTCAGGCAGAGCCCTCGACTGCCAGCTGCCTGAACACCTGAATGGGTATCATGTCTAGGCCCAGGAGCAGGAACAGAATTAGACCATTTGGCCTATCGAGTCTGCTCCACCTTAGCTGGTTTATTACACCTCTCAACACCATTCTCCCCTTCTCTCCATAACTTTTGACACCCTTACTAATCAGGAATCGAACAACCTCTGCTTTAAATATACCCAATGACATGACTTCCACAGCTGTCCGAATTCCACAGATTACCACCTTCTGACTAAAGTAATTCTTTCTCATCTGTGTTCTGAGAGGGCATCTTTGTGTAACACTCTGGTTAAGACTTTACTGCTATTGTTGTAGAGTATTTAATTTAATGGCATTCTGTAGAAGCAGTGTGTTCAGCTGGTATTGTCTGGGTTACTGTAAAAGATAAAGGGTTCTGATGTTCATGTTTAGGAATGTAATGTCATCCATTCAGCATGGTGGAGTTGGAAAAAGGGAGGTTTTGTGATGGACACTGGAGTGGGTCGAGGTCTTTTTTGGCAAGAAATGGAGCGAGAAGAAGCTAGGGAGAACTGGCCATAAGATTTGAAGCAACAGGATCCTCAACTTCTTAACCGGAGGACCACAATCTGTGTGGATTGGTGATAACATCTCCTCCTCGCTGATGATCAACACTGGTGCACCTCAGGGATGTGTGCTTAGCCCACTGCTCTACACCCATGACTGTATGGCTAGGCATAACTCAAATACCATCTATATATTTACTAATGATACAACCATTGTTGGTAGAATCTCAGATGGTGATGTGAAGGCGTACAGGAGTGAGATATGCCAACTAGTGGAGTGGTGTTGCAGCAACAACCTGGCACTGAACGTCAGTAAGACAAAATAGCTGATTGTGGACTTCAGGAAGAGTAAGATGAAGGAACACATACCAGTCCTCATAGAGGGATCAGAAGTGGAGACAGTGAGCAGTATCAAGATCTCTGAAGATCTAGCCTGGTACCAACATATCAATGAAGTTATAAAGAAGGCAAGACAGTGACTATACTTCATTAGAGGTTTGAAGAGGTTTGGTCTATTAACAAATGCACTCAAAAACTTCTATAGATGTACTGTGGAGAGCATTCTGATAGGCTGCTCTGCTGTCTGGTATGGGGGAGGGGGGGCTACTGCACAGGACCGAAAGAAGCTGCAGAGGGTTGTAAATTTAATCAGCTCTATCTTGGGTACTAGGCTACAAAGTACCCAGGACATCTTCAAGGAGCATCAGAGAGGCAGCATCTATTATCAAGGACTTCCAGCACCCAGGGCATGCCCTTTTCTCACTGTTACCATCAGGTATGAGGTACAGAAGCCTGAAGGCACACACTCAGCAAACAGCTTCTTCCCCTCTGCCATCTGATTCCTAAATGGACATAGAAACCTTAAATACTACCTCACTTTTTAATATACAGTATACTATTTCTGTTTTTTGCACAATTTTTAATCTATTCAATATACGCATACTGTAATTGATTATTTATTTATTATTATTATTCTATTATCTTTTTTCTTCTATATTACATACTGCATTGAACTGCTGCTGATAAGTTAACGAATTTCACCTGATAATGAACTGATTCAGGTTCTGAATGCACGATTCAATGGAGCCCAAGAAGGGAACTCCTTCTGGTGATGAGTGAATCGGAGTTGGTGCCATGAGTATATTGGATACATCAACTTTTGGAAGATCTGTGCTCCAACTTGTCCACATTTGACTGTTTTAATCATAATGGTCTCTTTTATAAATATACTTTTTTATAATTGTATGCAGTGTACGACCTTTTTTTCTTGCCGATGGGCAATTGCTTGGGGTCATTATTTACATAGTATTCACACAGATCATGGTTTGGATCCAAGTCATATTGACCCTAGATGCACGGAGACTGAGAAAGGTGGCTTACTTGTCACCGAGTCCGGTGGCAGTTAGCGAGGGGCTAACAAGCTACATCTCTAGAAATGCTGAGTGAAAAGGGGTTTCATTGTGGGGGCTCATCCAGGATTCGATGCACTGAATATTGTGTAATTGTTCTACGAATTGGTTTAGTGGTTTGTGTCTTGAAGCCTGTGTTAACCATTGTCCGGGAAAATGATACATGATTATGGATGCCGTAGGGATGAAACGTTTGTGTGATTAAAAGAGATTACTCGTAACTCAGGCTTGTGTTCTCAATGAGGTATCTGTTCTGGGACACCTACTCTTTGCGATTTTTATAAATGACCTGGATGAGAAAGTGGAGGGATAGCTTACTAAATTTGCTGATGACACAAAGGTTGGAGGTGCTGTGGATAGTGTAGAGGGCTGTCAGAGGTTACAGCGGGACATTGATAGGATGCAAAACTGGGCTGAGAAGTGGCAGATGGAGTTCAACCCGGATAAGTGTGAAGTGGTTCATTTTGGTAGGTCAAATATGATGGCAGAATATCATATTAATGATAAGACTCTAGGCTGTGTGGAGGATCAGAGGGATCTTGGGATCTGAGTCCATAGGATGCTCAAAGCAGCTGCTCAGGTTGACCCTGTGGTTAAGAAGGCGTGTGGTGTATTGGCTTTCATCAATCGTGGAATTGAATTTAGGAGCCGAGAGGTAATGTTGCAGCTATATAGGACCCTGGTCAGACCCTACTTGGAGTACTGTGCTCAGCTCTGTTCGCCTCACTACAGGAAGGATGTGGAAGCCATAGAAAGGGTGCAGGGGAAATTTCCAAGGATGTTGCCTGGATTGGGGATCATCAAGTCAAGTCAAATCACTTTTTATTGTCACTTCGACCATAACTGCTGGTACAGTACAAATGAGACAACGTTATTTCAGGACCATGGTGTTACATGACACAATACAAAAACTAGACTGAGCTACATAAAAAAACAACACAGAAAAAAAACTACACTGGACTACAGACCTACCCAGGACTGCATAAAGTGTACAAAACAGTGCAGGCAATACAATAAATAATAAACAAGACAACAGGGCAGTAAAGTGTCAGTCCAGGCTCTGGGTATTGAGGAGTCTGATAGCTTGGGGGAAGAAACTGTTACATAGTCTGGTTGTGCCTTATGAGAATAGCTTGAGTGAACTCAGCCTTTTCTCCTTGGAGTGAAGGAGGATGAGAGGTGACCTGATAGAGGTGTACAAGATGATGAGAGGTATTGATCGTGTGGATAGTCGGGGGCTTTTTTTCAGACACAGGTTTAGGGTGCTGGGGAGTAGGTACAGATGAGATGTCAGGAGTATGTTTTTTACTCAGAGTGGTAAGTGCGTGGAATGGGCTGCTGGCAACGGTGGATGCGGATACGATAGGGTCTTTTAAGAGGCTTTTAGATAGGTACATGGAGCTTCGTAAATTAGAGGGTTATAGGTAAGCTTGGTAATTTCTAAGGTAGGGACATGTTCGGCAAAACTTTGTGGGCCGAAGGGCCTGTATTGTGCTGTAGGTTTTCTGTGTTTCGAATGTGAAAAGACAGCGACTGGTAGAGAGCCGAAAAGGCCCGGCTGCTGAGCTGGTGAGATCTTTGAAGGCTGAGAACCCATTTGCCACATCCACAGGCAACATGCAAGCATTAGAAGCCCAATGGAGCTTCTGATGGGGTTTAGGTGCATGTTTCAGAAGAGGGAGAAACTTTCTGCCTACATTTTTCAGCTAGAGAGACAGCTGTCTTGCTTCTGCCATAAAGGCTGATAAGTATCAAAAAGGATGGACTAAATGGTGAAGGGTGCATAGTCACGTGACGTGATTGCTCTAAGCCTCTGAATTTCTCGTAGGAAGTGCTTCCCTCCCTCATTTGTTGACCTGATCAGAGAAGTAAGAGAGGAGCAAAATGCGATTTTGTGCTAGAGACCTCCGTCAGCAGGGCACAGTGCTTGGTAGTAGCCTCTGTTGCTGAAGTCACGCAGGCGGGTGTTTTGCACATTTTTGAGCCGAGTTATCTCAGTTGATATCAGATGGTGCTGCCACCGAGCATGATAGGGAGCCAGACCAAGCGGTGGGACGTACTAGGAAGAGGGCTGCTATTGAACAGGGTCCCTTGTAAAGGGGAGCAACCGGTATGGTCTGTTACAACTGTGGTGAGGAGGGACCTTTCAGGCGGCAGTGTGAAGGATGGGAAAACCTTTGAAAAGTGAACCAATGGTTACTTAAACAGAAGGGGAAGTTGGGAAACCTCGGAGGGACCCAGTAAAGGAATGGCCTGACGTCTTGGGGGGAATCACATTCTAATCAATGTATCAAAGAAGACGCTACATAGTGCAAAACCCCATGACATGTGACATATGATGTGTAAAGTAGTTGAGCAGAAAAGACCTCCTTTATTTACACTCATTACATCCTGCCAGTCAGCTGATCTGTCCATTTTAGTATCTTTCCAATTATACTTTGGGTTCCCATCTTGCTTAGTAACCTCCTGTGGTGTACCTTGTCAAAGACCTGCTGAAAATCCAAGTAAACAACGTCCAGTGTGTCTGTAATTTCATCAAAGAATTCCAACAGATTTGTTTGGCAAGATTTCACATAAAAGAAACCATGCTGACTTTAGCCTATGTTATCAGGTGTCTCTAAGTATCCCAAAACCTTATCCTTAATAATGGGCTCGAACGTTTTGCCATCCACTTAAGTCAAGCTGACTGGCCCACATTTTCCTGTCTTTTGCCTCCTTCCCTTTTTAAAGGGTGGAGTGACATTTGGAATTTTCAAGTCTGCTAGAACCATTCCAAAATCTAGTGCTTAATGAAAGATCTTTAATCTCTAATGCCTCCACAATCACTTCAGCTACCTCTTTCAGAACCTTGAGGTGTCGTCCACCTGGTCCAGGTGTTTTATCTACCTTTAGAACTTCCAGCTTCCCAAGTACCTTTTCCTTAGTAATAGTGACTGCACTTACATCTGACCCTGGCACTCTCACATTTCTGGAGTACTGCTAGCGTTTTACACATGGAAGACTAATATAAATACTTATTTAGTTCAACCACCATATCTTTGTCCCCCATTACTACCTCTCCAGCATCATTTTCCACTGTTCCACTATGCATTCTTGCCTCTCTTTTACTGAAAAAAACTTTAAAAACATAACCTAATATCCTTTATATGCACAAGACCATAAGACCATAAGAAATAGGAACAAAATTATGCAATTTGGTCCCATTCTGCTCTGCCATTCCACTATGCCTGATCCTGTTTTCCTCTCTTGGGATCTAGAACCAATCTACTAGTTTGGAGATTGATGCAATTTATTTATTCAATTCATCTGTTATTTCTTTCTCTCCCATTACTACCTTGCTCGTGTCAATTTCCAGCAATTTAATGTCCACTTTCACCTCTCTTTTACTCTTTATATATTAGATATGAAAAAAAATCTGTTGGTGTCCTCTTCTATTTTATTGGTCAGCTTAGCTTGATATTCATCTTTGCTCTCCTAATTATTTTTATGCTCCAGTTGTTTTTTTAAGGGACACCAAGATCAACCTCTTTGCACAAATGTTGGAACATATTTGGAATAAGTTGCTAGGCTTTAGATGTTTCAGAAAGGACAGGGAGGGAGGCAAAAGAGGTGGAGGCATAGCACTGTTGATCAGAGATTGTGTCACGGCTGCAGAAAAGGAAAAAGCCATGGAGGGATTGTCTATGGAGTCTCTGTGGGTGGAAGTTAGGAACTGGAAAGGGTCAATAACTCCAATGGGTATGTTTTATAGACCACCCAATAGTAACAGGGAGGTCAAGGAGCAGATGGAGAGACAGATTCTGAAAAGGTGTAATAATAATAGGGGTGTTGTGGTGAGAGATTTTAATTTCCCAAATATCGATTGGCATCTCCCTAGAGTGAGGGGTTTAGATAGGGTGGGATTTGTTAGGTGTGTTCAGAAAGGTTTCTTGACACAGTATGTAGATAAACCCACAAGAGGAGAGGCTGTACTTGATTTGGTATTGGGAAACAAAACTGGTCAGGTGTCAGATCTCTCACTGGATCCTGAGAGGCAAGATTTATGAACACTTGGAGAGGTATAATATGATTAGGTATAGTCAGTATGGCTTTGCCAATTTTTTGAGGATATGACTAAACACATTGATGAAGGTAGAGCAGTAGATGTAGTGTATATGGATTTCAGCAAGGCATGTAATAAGGTACCTCATGCAAAGGTTATTGAGAAAGTAAGAAGGCATGGGATCCAAGGGAACATTGCTTTGTGGATCGAGAACTGGCTTGCCCACAGAAGGCAAAGAGTGGTTATAGACAGGAAATATTCTGCATGGAGGTCGGTCACCAGTGGAGTGCCTCAGGGACACCTACTTTTGTTCTGGGACCCTTACTCTTTGTGATTTTTATAAATGACCTGGATGAGGAAGTGGAGGGATGGGTTAGTAAACTTGCTGATGATACAAAGGTTGCGGGTGTTGTGGATAATGTGGAGGGCTGTCAGAGGTTATAGTAGGACATTGATAGGATGTAAAACTGGGCTGAGAAGTGGCAGATGGACTTAACCCAGATAATTGTGAGGTGGCTCATTTTGGTAGGTCAAGTATGATGGCAGAATTAATCAAGTAATAATGGTAAGACTCTTGGCAGTGTGAAGGATCAGAGGGATCTTGGGGTCCACTTTGTGGTTAAGAAGACATATAGTGCATCGCCCTTCATCAATCATGGATTGAGTTTCAGAGCTGAGAGGTAACGTTGCAGTTTTATAGGACCCTGGTCAAACCCCACTTGGAGTACTGTGCTCAGTTCTGGTCGCCTCACTACAGGAAGGATGTGGAAACCATAGAAAGGGTGCAGAGGATATTTACAAGGATATTGACTCACACCAGTGTGTTGATTGTGAGGTTCTCCTTCATTGCCGTGTCTACTGCTGGCTGAGGCAAAGTTCATTCTCCAATGGCCAGATCTAAAGTCATGTTTCCAATGGCAACTGTTTCAAATGGCACAGTTTCCATCCCTTCTATGTTTACCCACCTGCGTGTATAGCAAAAAAAGCTGATTATTCAGTCAAGTTAGACAATGAACAATTTTCATTTGTTACATACCTCGTGGGTATCTTGTGATTGTCTTGTGACCATGATGTAATTGAGTATCTGGTGAGTGTGATGTAATGGTCTTGTGATGGAGGGGTGATGTATTTTCCCGCCAGCATGATGTAATTTTCCCACCAGTGTGAGGTCATGTGATGGCCTGTTCCAACAGGTATAAAACGGGGAAAGCCTGCTGTGATGCAGGAGTTTTTGTTGGGACGTCTGTTACTCCGTTATGCTGCGTATTTGGTTTAATGACGCAGTTTTGTTTTAAAGTGGAGTTTTAATTCTTACTGTAAGATACATTGTTGTTGTGCTGGCAGTTTTGAAAATCACTGCCAGTTATATTTGATGTATCTTCGATTTAATTTTAAAGTCTAAGTACTGGAGAGTGAAGATTTACTGAAGTACAGAAACCCGAAGGATCAAGTAAAGTTGGTGTCGTCGGTGGTAATACAGGATTGACCTTAATGGATCTTTGTTCTGGAAATAGTAACCTGCATCTGAGATAGTCCCTGCATTGTAAGAGCAGAAAGGGTTGGGGGCAGTGTTATTCGCCAAGGAAAAGGTCAGTTCCTTCAAGCTGTTTTAGTTCCTTCATCGTGAATCCTTTGGGCAAGGCATATTTCTGCTGGGATCAGCAGTAATGTCACGTTGTCGAGGAATTCGTTACTTCAGGAAAGTCTCTCCTAATTGACTGTATAAATCATTTGGACTTTCGTGTTTATCACTTTAAGAAATGTGTTCGCATTTATTGCTTTAAGAACTGTTCGAGTTGCCGTATAGCAGTTAATTTCCGGTGAAGTTAGTCGTTTGTTTACTTTTCATTTTTATTGAGCAGAGTTTAAATAAATGTTTATTTGTTTATAAAAAACCTGTCTCAATTCTATATTCATTGTTGCCGTATTGTAACACATTCATACTGAAACCACGTGTTCTCATAATACTTGCCCATGTTGTGAACCTTTTCACTCTACTTTCCCCTGTGCAATGTACAGTATAAAGATGATCAAAGCAACCTTTGAAAATGGTTGGCGGTAACCACTCCAATAGATATATCTCGTGTGAATCACTGCCCCACTTATATTCACATGAGTGCGATCCCATAGAACTGTAATCTTACCACGGTCATCATTATCTGAGGGCCGTTCAGTAATTGGACCTGAAAACTGACTAATAATTATTTCCTCTGGGATACTTGATAATGTCACCTGTATAATTTTATTTAAGTATACATTTGTACTCTGTGAATACCTAATGGTATATCAAACCATTCACCCAGCATAATACAAATTTGAATCTCTCTTCCTCCTTTGTTAGGCCCACATTACAAATCCATTGAGAAAAGTTGTTTTTGATCACCGAATGTTTTGCATCAATGCTGACACATTTGTCCATTGTAATTGCTCTAGAGTAAGACTAATCTCTTGGTTAATTCCATTGCAACAAAACATATTTTCCCTTCATCTTGGGTTAAATGAAATCTTGTGTTTAATGTTTTACACTTTCCTTTATCCTCTTTTCAGGGCACTTACAGTTGCCTGATATCACCATTGTTCATGGTATCAGTGGTTCATTTGCTTTCATTCTCTCCTCTGGAACCAGTCCCTTGTGCTCTTTGTATATTTCTGACCTGGTTTCTTCTATTAGTTATTGTAATTATTTCTCTCCATGGCCTTAAATTATGCTCCTCCTGCCTTCGAATTTACCCAATCTGCAACTGCCCTGTACATCTGCAACAGCTTGTTTTGCAAACTTGTTAGCCTTTTTACTTTCCCTCGGGATCTTTAGTGAGCTTTCTCACCTTTATGGCTGTGTTCTTTTTACCTCCCGTATCGCACAGGTGGTTCTCCATTCACCTACAAGTGAGGAACCCACCTACAGAAGAAAAAAATTAGAGCTTTTCTTTGTCCTTGGGTTTTTTTTTATCTGATCTCCTTCCACATCTCTTTTTGATCTGATACAAATGGTCCCCTGGGATCAAAGAAGTGAACTCATATGTGGCCACATTTCACACATTTGAAACATATAAACCATTCACAATTTAAATCATTTCAGAAAATCTTTTGCTTCAAATTATTAAGTTACCATCAGACAAAATTGAAGAAATGTGTTACTTTAAGACTTTAGGAATGCTGGGAGTTATTCATCATGCACAAGTAAAACATCATATTCAACAAGTTTCAAGTGTGAAATCCCCACATTAACCAAAATTCCAAAATATTCTGACCTTTCTGTAACTGCAATCTCTGATCTATGTTAGGATTCAGATTAATGGTGGAGGGGTAGGTAGTGTTGAGAAAACAGGTAGGATGCAGAGGAATTTAGACAGATTAGGAGGATGGGCAAGAAGGTGGCAAATGAAATACAATGTTGGAAAATGCATGGTCATGCACTTTGGTAGTAGAAATAAATGTGCAGAGGGACTTGGGAGTCCTTGTGCAGAACACCCTTAAGGTTAACTTACAGGTTGATTCAGTGGTGAGGAAGGCAAATGCCATGTTAACATTCATTTCAAGAGGTCTAGAATACAAGAGCAAGGATGTGATGCTGAGGCTTTATAGGGCACTAATGAAGCCCCACCTTGAGTATTGCGAACAGCCTTGGGCCCCTCACCTTCGAAAAGATGTGCTGGCATAGAGAGGGTCCAGAGGAGGTTCAGAAGGATGATTCCAGGAATGAAAGGGTTATCATACAAGGAACGTTTGATGGCTCTGGGTCTGTACTTGCTGGAATTCAGAAGGATGAAAGGGGATCTCATTGAAAGCTTTCGAATGTTGAAAGGCCTAGACAGAGTAGATGTGGAAAGGATGTTTCCCCTGGTGAGAGAGTCTAGGACAAGAGGAGATAGCCTCAGGATAGAGGGGCACCCCTTCAAACAGAGGTGCGGAGAAATTTCTTTAGCCAAAGGGTGGTGAAATTGTGGAATTTCTTGTAGTGACTCAGTAATGAGGGGAACAGACAGGAGATTCTGTGAATGTGAACGGGACATCCAGATGGTATGTTGCCTCCCGAGTGACAGGGTCAGGGACGTCTCAGATCGTGTCCACAATATTTTGGAGAGGGAGGGGAGCAATAGACAATAGACAGTAGGTGCAGGAGTGGGCCATTCAGCCCTTCTAGCCAGCACCGCCATTCACTGTGATCATGGCTGATCATCCACGATCAGTACTCCGTTCCTGCCCTCTCCCCATATCCCTTGACCCCGCTATCTATAAGAGCTCTATCTAACTCTCTCTTGAACGCATCCAGAGACTTGGCCTCCACTGCCTTCTGGGGCAGAGCATTCCACATATCCACCACTCTCTGGGTGAAAAAGTTTTTCCGCATCTCTGTTCTAAATGGCCTACCCCTTATTCTTAAACTGTGGCCTCTAGTTCTGGACTCACCCATCAGCGGGAACGTGCTTCCTGCCTCCAGTGTGTCCAATCCCTTAATAATCTTATGTTTCAATCAGATCCCCTCTCATCCTTCTAAATTCCAGTGTATACAAGCCCAGTCGCTCCAATCTTTCAACATATGACAGTCCCGCCATTCTGGGAATTAACATTACTTAACAACTACGCTGCACTCCCTCAATAGCAAGAATGTCCTTCCTCAAATTTGGAGACCAAAACTGCACACAGTACTCCAGGTGGGGTCTCACCAGGGCCCTGTACAGCTGCAGAAGGACCTCTTTACTCCTATACTCAATTCCTCTTGTTATAAAAGCCAACATGCCATTAGCTTTCTTCACTGCCTGCTGTACCTGCACGCTTGCTTTCATTGACTGATGCCTTGAAGACTTCTGCAGTCAGAAGTCTTGATACATATTTGTACTAATAACATAGGAAGGAAAAACAAAGAGGTCCTGAAAAGAGAATTTAGAGAGCTAGGTAGAAAGCTGAGAAGCAGGACCTCCTGGGTAGTAATTTCTGGATTACTGCCTGTGCCACGCGCCAGTGAGAGTAGAAACAGGATGATTTGGCAGATAAATGTGTGGCTGAGAAGCTGGTGCAGGGGGCAAGGCTTCAGGTTCTTGGATCATTGGGGTCTCTTCTGGGGGAGATATGACCTCTTCACCTGTACCCAAGGGGGACCAATATTCTCACAGGCAGGTTTGTTAGAGCTGTTGGGGAGGATCTAAACTAATCTGGCTGGTGGGAGGGAACCAGAATGAAGGGACACAGGATAGGATGGATGGTAAAAAAGTAATGATAGCATGCAGTCAGACTGTCAGAAAGGACAGGAAGGTGATGGGACTTAGTTGCAGCCAACATGCTGACTATCAAAACATTAGGGATGCAGAATCAGAAAGGATAGAAAATACGGTATTCAAGGTGTTGTATCTAAATGTGCATAGTATAAGAAATAAGGTGGGTGATCTTGTTGCACTATTACAGATTGCCAGGTATTTCAGTGGCGTAAGGGAAATTACAGTGGTATGAGAGAGGAGTTGGCCAAAGTAAATTGGAAGGAGCTGCTGGCAGGGATATCAGCAGAGCAGCAATGGTGTGCATTTCTGGGAAAAATAAGGAAGGTGCAGGACACATGTATTCCAAAAACAAAGAAATACTCAAATGGTAAAATAGTACAACCATGGCTGAGAAGGGGAATCAAAACTATAGAAAAAGCAAAAGAAAGAGCATACAACAAAGCAAAAATTAGTGGGAAGGTAGAGGATTGGGAAGTTTTTAAAAACCTACGGAGAGCAACTAAAAAAATCATTAGAAGGGAAAAGATGAAATATAAAAGCAAATTGGCAAATAATATCAAAGTGGATAGTAAAAGTTTTTTCAAGTTATGTTAAAAATAAAAGAGAAATGAGAGTGGATATAGAACTGCTAGAAAATGAAGCAGGAGAAATAACTGGGGACAAGGACATGGCTGATGAACTAAATGCGTATTTTGCATCAGTCTTCACTGTGGAAGTCAACAGCAGTATGCCTGATGTTGGTTGTAGTGTGTGAAGGAAGAGAAGTGGGTGCAACTACTATTACAAGGGAAAAAGCTGAAAGACCTAAAGGTACATAAGTCACCTGGACCAGTTGAACTGCACCCTAGGGAGGTAGCGTTAGAGACTGTGGTGGCATTAGAAATGATCTTTCAAAAATCATTGGACTCTGGCATGGTGCCACAGGACTGGAAAATTGCAAATGTGACTCCACTCTTCAGGAAAGGAAGAAAGCAGCAGAAAGAAATTATTGACCAGTTAGCCTGAAGACGTTAGAGTCAACTGTTAAGGATGAGGTGATGGAGTACCTGGAGACACAGGACAAGATTGTACAAAGTCAGCATGGTTTCCTTCAGGGATAAACCTGCCTGATGAACCTGTTGGAATTCTTTGAGGAGATTACAAATAGGACAGATAAAAGGGATGCAGTGGATGTTGTATATTTGGACTTTCAGAAGGGACTTGGGAGTTGAACAAGGGACTTGGGAGTCCTTGTGCAGAACACCCTAAAGGTTAACTTGCAGGTTGAGTTCGTGGTGAGGAAGGCAAATGCCATGTTAACATTCATTTCAAGAAATCTGGAATACAAGAGCAAGGATGTGACGCTAAGGCTTTATAAGGCACTGGTGAGGCTTCACCTTGAACCAGTTTTGGGCCCCTCATCATAGAAAAGATGTGCTGGCATTGGAGAGGGTCCAGAGGAGATTCACAAGGATGATTCCAAGAATGAAAGGATTTGATGGTTCTAGGTCTGTACTCGCTAGAATTTGGAAGGATGATGGTGAATCTCATCGAAACCTTTCAAATATTGAAAGGCCTAGACAGAGTAGATGTGAAAAGGATGTTTCCTTTGGTAGGAGAGTCTAGGACAAGAGGGCATAGCCTCAGGATAGAGGGGTGCCTTTCCAAAACAGAGATGCGGATAAATTTCTTTAGCCAGAGGGTGGTAAGTTTGTGGAATTTTTTGCCATGTGCAGCTCAGGAGGCCAGGTCATTAGGTGTATTTAAGGCAGAGATTGATTGGACATTGCATCAAAAGTTATAGGGAGAAGACTGGGAACTGGGGTTGAGGAGGAGAAGGAGAAAGGATCAGCTATGATTGAATGGTGGAGCAGACTCGATGGGCCTAATTCTGCTCCTATGCCTTATGGTTTTATAGTCTAAATCACTCCAATCTATATCGCTATATTCACTCTCCTCCCCTCCTTCAGATTCAAAACATGTTACTTCTTTCTGTGCAGCTAGTTGGCCCTGCAGCTTTTGTATCTGCTATAAACATTTTTATGGTCTCCAGTGTTGTTTTTCTTTTCATATATTGATTTCTATATCACATTCATAGCCATCTTTAAACACTGCACTGTTTCCTCCACTCCTCGACTTCATTCCTTGCTACTTGAGCCTCTTTTTCTTGTTTATTCTTTTCTTTAACAAGTTTTTCACACTGTAACTGGAAGTAGTACATATGTATTAAATCCATATTCCTCTGCCGCTGTAAATCAACAAGCTCTAAGGTTTTCTACCTCATAGCAGAACCTTTTGTTTTCCTCTTCTAATTTGTTCTGTTCTGCTTTACTGTTCTGTTGATATTCTAAGCTTTCTTTTTCTGATCTTTCTTGTGATATTTTAGCTTTCTGTTGACATTCTATCCAATCCTCAATTAACAGTCAACTGCTACTGGTTTCTGTAATTGTTTAAGTTCCTTGTCAGACCATTTCCCTTGAGCAATCTTCTAATGAGCTTCCCTTTACAGCTGGTGTGACCAGCATACTCCCTGTATTGTGCCATTTCCCCAATATGTATTTCTGGAGGGATCCCTCCAGTCAAAATATCCAAGTCCTCCAGTCTTGCAGAATTCACTGAATTCTTTATCTGGGTCAGTAACATTTAATTACCCAGCCCCAGAGTTCTCTGTACCTTACCCATGTAGTCTGCCTTGAATCTGAACTGCTAGTTTAACAGAGAAATTTATCTTTGAACCTACCCAGGGACACCAATTATATCACAAGGATTACCCCTTAGTAATAATGATCAGTTAGAGAGAGAGCCTGTACTTACTGACAAGTACCTTTATTGTCTCAGTTCACGTGCATGTACTCGACAGAAGACCAGTGTGCACACCTACTCAGTTTCCCTGACCCTCTATAAACAGTCAACAAAGAGAAAAAGTAATACCCAGGAAAATGCCTATGATGGCCAGACATTCCTCATGGTCATGATGTGATCTCTTCATGTCCAACTTCACATCCTTGATGGTTGGTCTTTGGAGAGTTGTCATTGCCTTTGTTTCCAAAATCCTCTATTTTAATACTTTTCCTTATCAGATCAGTCTATGATATTTCAGTTTTGTTGGCTCGAGATTATCTGGCTGACCCATATCAGATTCTCATTGGATGTAGCCCAGGATTACAAGTAGTATTATTTTATGGTCTTCGCCTTTAACTTATTGCCTTAGGTGACTTCTTTTGTTCTATTCAACTCTGACTGTTTCAAACCAGTTAAACTGGGTTGCCAAGAAACTGGGCCAGATGACAAGATTACTTCTGCAAACCTGCCATTTTACACAATAAACAGCTTCTTATCTGAGAGCGGTCTCAGGTTTAGCACATCAGAAACTCGTTGTGTCAATGTTCAATTGCTCTGATTAAGTTGTCCTGGAGCAAAATCAAACTGTTCACAAAATGCCGACTCCATGGACAGTCTGACAAAATGGCTGCCTCCATTCCTGTTCACTGTTGTAGTCCTTTCTGGCCAACAGGTCATTCAGAAAGTCAAGAGGCATGAGATCCAGGGAAACCTGACTGCTGGGATTCAAGATGTCTTGCTCCTAGAAGGCGAAGGGTGGTAGTAGAGGGAACATATTCACCATTCTGTCGGTGACTAGTGGTGTTCTGCAAGGATCTGTTCTGGGATGCTCACTCTTTGTGATTTTTTAAAATAAGAAGATAAGGATATAAGAAATAGGAGCAGGAGTCGGCCATCTGACCTGTGGAGCCTGTTCTGCCATTCAATAAGGTCATGGCTGATCTGGCCATAGACTCATTTCCACCTACCTGCCTTTTCCCCGTAACCCTTAATTCCCCTACCATGCAAAAATTTATCCACCCTTGTCTTAAATATATTTACTGAGGGAGCCTCCACTGCTTCATTAGGCAGAGAATTGCACAGATTCACCAGTCTAGGAAAAGCAGTTCCTCCTCATCTCCATCCTAAATCTAGTCCCCTGAATCTTGAGGCCATGTCCCCTAGTTCTAGTCTCACCTCCCAGTGGAAACAACTTTCTTGCCTCTATCATCATAATTTTCTATTTTTCTATAAGATCTCCTCTGATTTGTCTGAATCCCAGCAAATACAGTCCCAGGTGACTGAATCTTGCCCCATATTTTAACCCCCCATGTGTGGAATCAACCTGGTGAACCTCCTCTGCACCACCTCTAAAGTCAGTATTTCCTTCCTCAAGTAAGTACTCTAGGTGCAGCCTCACCAGTACCCTGTACAGGAGCAGCATAACCTCCCTGCTCTTAAATTTAATCCCACTAGCAATGAAGGCCAACCTTCCATTTGCCTTCTTGATAGCCTGCTGCACCTGCAAACCAAACTTGTGATTTATGCACAAACACTCCCAAGTCCCTCTGCACAGCAGCACGCTGCAATTTTTTTTACCATTTAAATAATAATCTGCTCTTCCATTTTTCCTTCCAAAGTGAATGACCTTGCATTTACCAACATTGTACTCCATCTCCTTGCCCATTCACTTACCCTATCTATCTCTTTGCAGACTCCCCGTATCTTTGCACAATTTACTTTTCCACTCAATTTAGCATCATCAGCAAACATAGATAGACTCCACTCAGTCCTCTCTTACAGTATTCTATTGAATACAGGCCCAGAGCCATCAAACACTCTTCATATAACAAGCCATTCAATCCTGGAATCATTTTTGTGAACTTCCTTTGAACCCTCTCCAGTTTCAACCCCACATACCTGCTCTTGTATTCTAGACCTCTTGAAATGAATGCAAAATTGTGTTTTCTTTCCTCACCACTAACTCAACCTGCAAGTTAACCTTTAGGATTTTCTGCACAAGGGCTCCCAAGTCCCTTTGCATTTCACATCTGTGCCAGGTGCGTTGAGCTGCAGCTCCTTAGGGACCGAGTTAGGGAACTGGAGATGCAGCTCGATGACCTTCGTCTGGACAGAGAGAGTGAGGAGGTGATAGAGAGGAGCTATAGGCAGGTAGTCACACCAGGGCCTCGGGTGACAGATAAGTGGGTAACAGTCAGGAGAGGGAAGGGCAAAAGTCAGATGCTAGAGAGTACCCCTGTGGCTGTCCCCCTTAACAATAAGTACTCCTGTTTGAGTACTGCTGGGGGGATGACCTACCTGGGGGATAAATGCTTTGCTGAGGGATTGGAGCTGGGACAGGGATTCAGATTTCTGGATCATTGGGACCTCTTTTGGGGCAGGTGTGACCTGTACAAAAAGGGTGGGTTTTTTCTTGAATCCCAGGGGACCAGTATTCTGGTGGGGAGGTTTGCTAAGGCTATTGGGGAGAGTTTAAATTAGAATTGCTGGGGGGTGGGAACTGAACTGAAGAGATGGAAAAAGAGGTGGTTGGCTCACAAATAGAGAAAGCTTGAAGACAGTGTGAGAGGGAGGATAGGCAGGTGATAGAGAAGGGATGCGCTCAGACCGATGGTTTCAGATGTGTCTATTTTAATGCAGGGAGTATTATGAACAAAGCAGATGAGCTTAAAGCATGGATCAGTACTTGGATGTGGTCATTATAGAGACTTGGATGGTTCAGGGACAGGAATGGTTACTTCGAGTGCCAGGCTTTAGATGTTTCAGAAAGGACAGAGAGGGAGGCAAAAGAGGTGGGGGTGTGGCACTGTTGATCAGAGATAGTGTCACGGCTGCAGAAAAGGAGGAAGTCATGGAGGGATTGTCTACTGAGTCTCTGTGGGTGGAAGTTAGGAACAGGAAAGGGTCAATAACTCTACTGGGTGCTTTTTATAGGCCTCCCAATAGTAACAGGGACATCGATGAGCAGATAGGAAGACAGATTCTGGAAAGGAGTAATAATAACAGAGTTGTTGTGATGGGAGATTTTAATTTCCCAAATATCGATTGGCATCTCCCTAGAGCAAGGGGTTTAGATGGGGTGGACTTTGTTAGGTGTGTTCAGGAAGGTTTCTGAAAAAATTCCTGATACAATATGAAGATAAGCCCACAAGAGGAGAGGCTGTACTTGATCTGGTATTGGAAAATGAATCTGGTCAGGTGTCAGATCTCTCAGTGGAAGAGCATTTTGAAGATAGTGATCACAATTCTATCTCCTTCACCATAGCATTGGAGAGGGATAGGAACAGACAAATTAGGAAAGCGTTTAATTGGAGTAAGGGGAAATATGAGGCTATCAGGCAGGAACTTGGAAGCATAAATTGGGAACAGATGTTCTCAGGGAAATGTGCAGAAGAGATGTGGCAAATGTTCAGTGGATATTTGCTTGGAGTTCAAAAGGTTCAAAAAACTAGGTAATGATAAAGATCTAGAAGATTATAAGGCTAGCAGGAAGGAACTTAAGAATGAAATTAGGAGAGGCAGAAGGGGCCATGAGAAAGCCCTAGCAGACAGGATTAAGGAAAACCCCAAGTCATTCTCCAAGTATGTGAAGAGCAAGAGGATAAGATGTGAGAGAATAGGACCAATCAAGTGTGACAGTGGAAAAGTGTGTATGGAACCAGAGGAGAAAACAGATGTACTTAATGAGTACTTTGCTTCAGTATTCACTATGGAAAAGGATGTTGGGGATTATAGTGATGACTTACAGGACACTGAAAAGCGTGTAGATATTAAGAAAGAGGTTGTGCTGGAGCTTTTGGAAAGCATCAAGTTGGATAAGTCACTGGGATTGAATGGGATGTGCCCAGGCTACTGTGGGAGGCAAGGGAGGAAATTGCCGACCCTCTGGCAATGATCTTTCCATCATCAATGCGGGACAGGAGAGGTTCTGGAAGATTGGAGGGTTATGGATGTTGTTCCCTTTTTCAAGAAAGGGAGTAGAGATAGCTCAGGAAATTATAGACCAGTGAGTCTTACTTCAGTGGTTGGTAAACTGATGGAAAAGATCCTGAGAGGCAGGAGCTATGAACATTTGGAGAGGTATAATATGATTAGGAATAGTTAGCATGGCTTAGTCAAAGGCAGGTCATGCCTTACGAGCCTAATTGAATTTTTTGAGGATGTGACTAAATACGTTGATGAAGGTAGAGCAGTAGATGTAGTGCATATGGATTTCAGCAAAGCATTTAATGTACCTTATCAAATGCCTTGCTGAAATCCATATACACTACATCTACTGCAAGGCTTATTGAGAAAATAAGGAGGCATGGGATCCAAGGGGACATTGCTTAGTGGATCCAGAACTGGCTTGCCCACAGAAGGCAAAGAGTGGTTGTGGACAGGTCATATTCTGCATGGAGGTTGGTGACCAGTGCTGTGCCTCAGATCTGTTTTGGGACCCTTGCTCTTCGTGACTTTTATTAAATAACCTGGATGAGGAAGTGGAGGAATGGGTTCGTAAATTTGCTGATGATACAAAGCTTGGGGGTGTTGTGGATAGTGTGGAGGGCTGTCAGAGGTTACAGCGGGATTGGTAGGATGGTAAACTGGGCTGAGAAGTGGCAGATGGCATTCAACCCAGAGAAGTGTGAAGTGGTTCATTTTGGTAGGTCAAATATGATGGCAGAATATAGTATTAATGGTAAGACTCTTGGCAGTGTGGAAGATCAGAAGGATCTTGGGGTCTGAGTCCATGGGACGCTCAAAGCTGCTGTGCAAATTTTCTGCATGGTTAAGAAGGCATATGGTGCATCCCAATCGTGGGATGGAGTTTAAGAGCTGAGAGGTAATGTTGCAGCTCTATAGGACCCTGGTCAGACCTCACTTGGAGTACTGTGCTTAGTTCTGGTTGCCTCAGTACAGGAAGGATGTGGAAACTATAGAAAGGGTTCAGAGGAGATTTACAAGGATGTTGCCTGGATTGGGGAGCATGCCTATGAGAATATGTTGAGGCGGATACAATATGGTCTTTTAAGAGACTCCTGGATAGGTGGAGCTTAGAAAAATAGGGGGCTATGAGTAACCCTAGGTAATTTCTAAGGTAAGGACATGTTCGGCACAGTTTTGTAGGCGGAAGGGCCTGTATTGTGCTGTAGGTTTTCTATGCTTCTTTGTTTCTATCTCAACTTTTATATTCTGTGCCTAGATCTGTGAAAGTAAGACTGTCACATTCACCATCCAGCACTACCATGTTCTGTGAACACGGACTTGGAACCATCTATATTCCTTCGTGCTAGTACCATTTACTGCATTTTGACTTATTTGACTTGTTGAAATGCGTCGTCTCACACTGGGATTAATTTCCATTTGATCTTCATCCTGCTATAGCCAACCTTCTCTAAGACACCAATTTGCATGCAATCCACAAATGCATATATTAATAGCAACGAATCCATCATCTTTGATATCTGTGGTACACTGTATATCATAGACCTTCAATGAGTAAACCATTCCCATCTCCTACCACCAAGCTAATTTTGTATACATTTAGCTAGCATGCTTTGGATCCCATGTGCCTTAACCTTTTGGAGTAATGCAGAGTCTTGTCAAATGTCTTACTAAAGTCCATTTTGACTACCTCCCTGCCTTCCTCAATCTCTTTGTTACTTTATCAGTGGCCTTAACAAACAAAGTGAAGGAGAATTCTAAGGGATTCAGCAGATATGTTAAGAGCAAAATTATTATAAAGAAAAAGTTGGTCTGCTGGAAGATCAGAATGGTAATCTACGAGTGGAGCCAAAAGACATGGAGAGATGCTAAATAGTTTTTTTCTATCTGTAGTCACTCAGGCAATGGACACAGAATCTATCGAAGTGAGGCAAAGCAGCAACAAGGTCATGGACCCCATCCAGATCACAGAGGAGGATGTTTTGCTGTCTTCAGGTACATTACAGATGATTAATCCCCAGAGCCTGACAAGGTCTTCCCTTGGACCCTGTGGGAGGCAAGTGCAGAAATTACAGAGGCTGTAGTGGAGATATTTAAATCATCCTGAGGGACAGATGAGGTACCGGGGGTTTGGAGGATAGCTAATGTTGCACAACAGTTTAAGAAAGGCTCTGGAAATAAACCAGTCGATTATAAGCCGGTGAGCCTGACATCAATAGTAGGAAAGTTATTGGAAGATACTTTAATGTATAAGTATTTGGATAGACATAGACTGATTAAGGATAGTCAACATGGTTTTGTGCGTGATAGGTCATGTCTAACCAAACTTATAGAGCTTTTCAAGGAAGTTCCCAGGAAGGTTGATGAAGGCAAGACAATGGATTTTGCTTACATGGACTTTAGTGAGGCATTTAACAAGGGAGATTGGTTAGGAAGTTCAGTCTCTTGGCCTTCAGGATGAAGTAGTAAATTGGATTAGGCATTGGTTTTATGAGAGGACCCAGAGAGTGCTAATAGATGTTTGCCTCTCTGACTAGAGGCCTGAGAATAGTGAAGTGCTGCAGGGATTTGTGCTGGGTCTATTGTTGTTTGTCATCTACTGTATATCAATGATCTAGATGATAAAGTGGTTAAATTGGATCAGCAAATTTGTGGATGACACCAACATTGGGAGTATAGCGGACAGCAAGGAAAACTATCAGAGCTTACAGCAGGATCTGGAACAGCTAGTAAAATGGACTGAAAAATAGCAGATAGAATTTAATGCAGACAAGTGTGAGGTGTTGCTCTTCAGTAGGACCAACTCGGGTAGGTCTCACACTGAGGAATGCAGTGGAACAAAGGAATCTGGGAATACAGTCCTTAATTAATTGAAAGTGGCAGCACAGATAGATAGGAGTGTAAAGAAAGTTTTTTGGTACATTGGCCTTCATAAATCAAAGTATAGAGTACAAGAGATGGGATGTTATGTTGGTGTGTGAGACTTTAGCGTGGCTTAATTTGGAGTATTCTGTGCAGTTTTGGTTACATACCTGCATGAAAGATGTAAATAAGATTGAAAGAGTGCATCCAAAATTTACAAGGATGTTGCTATGATTGGAGGACCTGAGTTATGAGGAAAGCTTGAATAGGTTAGGACTTTATTCTCTGGAACAAAGAAGATTAAAGGGAGATTTGATACAAAATTATGAGAGATATAAATAGGGTAAGTGCAAGCAGGCTTTTCCCACTAAGGTTGGGTAGGACTACAACCAGATGTTATGGTTTAAAGGTGAAAGGTGAAATGTTTAAGGGGAATTTGAAGGGGAACTTCTTCACTCAGAGGGTCATGAAAGTGCAGAATGATTTCAATTTCAATGTTTAAGAGAAGTTTGATCAGGTACATGGATGGGAGGGGTATGGAAGGTTCTGGTCCAGATTCGGGTTGATGGGACGAGGCTGTTTAAATGGTTTGGCATGGGTTAGATGGATTGAAGGGCCTGTTTGTATGACTGTCTGACTTTGGTTGAATAGGGAACCAATCAAGTGGAATACATTGTTCTGGAAGGATTTGTGAGTTATCAGTACTCATCCATGTGGATGAAGCAGAGATATTGAGAAGTCATGTGCAGAACTCAACCTCTAATGTCATTTCTCTTCACAGAATTCATAAGACTGGTTGCAATACCCCTGGATGTTACTCGAAAGCAGCAAAACTTTATAAACATTTGGGGGTAATGTGACAAACCTAGACAAATTGATAAATTCTTGCTGGCTGCAAATTGATAAAATTGATGACTTCAACTTTGTTGCATGAAGCAGCACCAATGCAATTATCAATGAGTGCATCAACTGTTCCATGTAGTCAATGAAAAAGCAGATATAGCTGGGGCTCATGCAGGTGCCCGTGGCTACACATTTTATTTAGAAAAAGTAGGAGGAGCTGAAAAAGGAATTATTGAGTGCAAGGATCAATTCTGTCAGATGCAGGTGGAGGGGAAATGGTTAGGTCTGTTGTCCTTGCTCTTGTATTCTAGACTTCTTGAAATGAATGTCAAAATTGCATTTGCCTTCCTCACCACCAACTCTACCTGCAAGTTAACCTTTAGGTTGTTCTGTACAAAGACTCCCAAGTCCCTTTGCATCTCAGATTTCTAGATTGTTTAGAAAATTGTTTGCACATTTATTTCTACCACTAAAGAGCATAACTATGCATGTTCCAACATTGTATTTCATTTGTCACTCTCTCACCCATTCTCCTAATCTGTCTAAGTCTTTCTGCAGCTTACCTGTTTCCTCAAAACTACTTGCCCCTCCACCAATCTTTGTATCATTTGCAAACTTGGCGTCATCTGACTCATTGATATACAGCATAAAAAGAAGCGGTCCCAACACCAATCCCTGCAGAACACAGCTAGTCACTGGTAGCCAACCAGAAAAGAATCCTTTTATTCCCACTCTTATCAATCAGCCAATGCTCTAACCATCCCAGTAACTATCCTGTAATGCCATTACAGTTCATGGAAAAGATCCTGAGAGGCAGGATTTTTGAACATTTGGAGAAGCATAAGATGATTAAGAAGTGTCAGCATGGCTTTGTGAAAGGCATGTCATGCCTTACGTGACCTCAATTTGCAGCTCTGAAGGTGATGGAGAATGTTGAGGAGCTGGATTCAGACAGGCAAGCAGAGAACTATCATATTCAAAGGAGAGAAGTGGGGAGCATTCCTTTAGAGTTCTGTTCATGCCACAAGAAGAAAGGGTTTTTGGTGGCTTTGCGATGCCTGTCCTTATAATGTACCTGCCTAAATCTCTTTTTAATGTTTGTAATAATACCTATTATTACCATTTCCTCTGACAGCTCATTCTATTTACCCTCTGTGGGGTATCCCCTCAGGTTCCTTTTCAATCTTCCCCCCTCACTTTAAATCTTTGTCCTCTATTTTTAAACTCCCCTACCCTGGGGAAAAGACTGTAACCATCCACCGCATTTATGCCTCTCATGCTTTTGTAAGTATGAGATCACCCATCAGCTTCCTTTACTTCAGGGGGACAGCCCTAGCCTATCCCTTCTCCTCTCATAACTTTAACTCTCCAGTGTATGTAATATCTTTGTAAATCCTTACTGCACTCTTTCCAGTTTAATTACATGCACATAATAATCAAAGTGCAGTCTTACTAATGCTCATAGTTATAGCATGACACCTGAGATCTTATATTCAATTCTTAATCACGAAGACTAACAGTGCAAATAACTTCTTCACCACCTTGTCTACCTGTGTCATAACTGATAGGAAACAATGTCAAAGTTGAGCTTTGTTATATTGACAAGTATGCATAGGTGCAATGATAATCTTACTTGCAGCAATGTCACAGACACAGTACTTGTACCTCATAATTTCTATTCTACAACACTGCCATTCTGTGTATATCTAACCCTGATTTAATTTACAAAATGCAACACTAATCCAAGTTAAATCCAATCTGCCATTCCATGGAACACTGTCCTAGTTGATCTAGATGTTGTTGTAATCTTAAAAAAGCTCCTTCTCTGCCCACTACACCACCAATTTTTGTGTCACATACAAAACCTACAAACAACAAAAGATCTTGCACAGATCCCTGCTGCACACCACTGATCACATGCCCTGCACTACCACCCTCTGACTCCTTTCAAACAAAAATAATTAGTTGGTTAGCTGTCCCCGGATTCCATGTAATTGAAACTTCCAGTCCTGGTCGAGGACCTGGTCAAAGGCCTTTCTTAAGTCCATGTAGACAATATCCAACACTCCACTCTCATTAGTCCTCATGGTCACCTCTTCAACAAACTCAGTCAAATTTGTGAGACACTATTTCCATACACAGAGATGTGATGACATCAGTATCTTTAATCAATCCTTGACTTCCCGAATGCAAATAAATCCTGTCCCTCGGAATCTCCAACGTCTGATGTTAGGCTTATTGGCCCATAGCCTCCTGATTTGCCCTTGCAGCTACACTCCAGTCTTTTGATACCTTCACCTGTGGCTAACGAATATACAAACATCTCTGTCAGGGCCACTGCAATTTTTTTTTTAAACACAAGAGATTCTGCTGATGCTGGAAATCATGAGCAACAGACACAAAATGCTGGAGGTACTCAGCAAGCCATGCAACATCTATGGAGGAGAATAAGCAATAGATGCTTCAGGTAAAGATCCTTCAAAAGATTTTGCCTGAAACATTGACCTCCCCAAATGCTGCTTGACTTGCTGAATTCTGCCACTATTTTCTGTGCATGGCCCTGCAATTGTTTTGCTTCTCACAAAGTTCTATGATCCACTGGTTAGGCCTTGAGGAATTTATGCACCTTAAGACTGACAGTACTTCCTTTCCTGTAATGTAGATATGCTTCAAGACGTCACTGTTGTCTTCCCTGAACTCCCTTGTTCCATGACCTTTTCCACAGTGAATGCAGATTTGTTTAAGATCATGTCCATCTCTCTTAGCTCCAAACAAGCCAACCACACTATTCCCCCTTCTCCAGCCCTTTATCTCTTTCACCAATTAACTTCCCAGCTCTTTACTTCACACCTCCTCCTCTCTTAGTTTTACCACCTTGTATTTCTTCCTCCCCTCCCCCACCTTCTTAATCTGACTTCTCCCCTTTCTTTCCAGTCTTGGCCCAAAATGTCAACTGTTTGCTCTTTTCCATAAGTGCTGCCTGACCTGCTGAGTTCCTCCATTTTGTGTGTATTCCTTATGGGGATGTAGCTTTTCCCCAGTTATCCTTTTGCTCTAAGATGCTAATATCAATGACTCATATGACATGAAAACAGGTCCCTTAGTCCAGCTAATCCATCACTAAAGACCCTCACCATCCAGAATATGCCTTCATCTGACTACCACTGTTACAGGATCTTAAAGACCCACACTCAATGGCTGAGGCATACCTTCTTCCCCACACCATCAGATTTCCAAATGGTTCATGAGTTAGTACTTCATTATTCTTTTTTTGCACTTTTTATTTTGCAATTTATGGTCATTTTTATGTCTGTCACTGTAGTGCTGTTCTGAAACAGCAAATTTCACAACATATGTCAGTGATAATAAACCTAATTCTGCCTCAGAACACAGCTGGGGCAATTTGCACTCCTAGCAGTTCTACTTGACAGACATCACACCAACTGCTTCTTTTTTGTTAAGTGATAAGTTAACTGGTTTCCTGTGCCCGAGTAGCACTTTATGCTTGCTGCCAAGGTAAGATATTATATATGCATGGTACAGTAATTGTCAGTGTGAGCTAAGCATTACAAACCTAATTGTAAACCACTGATCATTCAGTCCTGTACAACTTGAAAAGATTAGACAGTAGGTAATCATTTCTCTTAATTAGTTTGATGGTTTGTGGAGTGAATAGTTATACCTGGGGGAGTAACTGCCTATACTGAAGGACAGAATGTATTCATTTGGAAACTGGCCGTACTTGGAAAATGAAATATGCCTTTTTCAGATCGATTTTTACAGACATTTGGGTTATCAAAAATACTGCCTAGGTAACTTGAAAAAATCTTGTAGACCGAGGGGATGTACTTGATTGCTAAGCAGAACTTTAATTTCAGGATTCCAGCGTTTGTTTTTAAATAGTCATAGCCCAACAAATGTAAGAGAAATCTTTAAAAGATTTATTTTTCCTTGAGGGTATATTGTACACCAAATATCCACTCGCCAGTAAAGCGCATTCCATTGAATGAAGCGTGAACAGGCAGGTGCTCCGTTAACAAACACTCTACATTGAAATGTATTTACCAGTTGGACGCAAATTGAGAACATACAAAAAATACACCGCCTACTCGGTAGGTAACAGCAACATCCTGGCTCTGAATCTATTTACACAGGTTACAAAAATATACTTTAGATATTTTTTGCTTACTTTCGAGAGAAATGTTTTGGCATTTCTTCCCTTCCCCCACTACAAAGTGCCTTATTTGACCATGTCTTTCTTTCCACCTTAAGGCTTAGATGCGTCACATCCACTAACAGAAATACGTGTTAGCAAGCTGCACATGAAAGGCACACAGACTTATCGGAACTTTAAGACCAACCAAAGGACAAAGCAAAGTTCAGCCACTTGGCAACCACCAGGGTAACTTCCCCGACATAAGAACATCTCTGGTACATGCTGGTAGCACGACATTCCAACCGCGTCTCATTTGCTTAAAAACATTGATGACAGTATTGCACGACAGAGACGTTTACCAAGTTATCCCCTGCCAATTCCAGGTTAAACAGGATGGAATACGAAAAGGCATACCCCCTCCAATTAGGCAATAGTGCCTGCAGATGCTGAGAGGGTACAGTTTGGCACATGTACACAATAGCATGTTTATATAAAAACATGTCCATTTCTAGAGACCCCAACAACTTCAGATTTCAATTGTCCTTGGTGTAAGTGTTGACATGTCTGAAGTAGCTGGGTTTACTGCAGGAAAGGTGCTGGTGACTGGGGAATTAAAGGAGGTGCTCACTGCTGCGGAGGGATAAGTGCTGGTGGATGAGGAGTCAAAGGACATGCTCACTACTGCGGACGGATACGTGCTGGTGACTGAGGGGTCAAAAGAGGTGCTCACTGCTGCCATGGGGTAAGTGCTAGTGACAGGGGTATCAAATGAAGTGCTTGCTACTGCAGAAAGGTAACCACTTGTGGAAGGGGTGTCAAATGATGTGCTCACTACTGCAGAAAGATAACCACTAGTGACCGGGGAGTCAAAGGTAGTGCTCACTACTGAGGATGGATACGTGCTGGTAACAGGGGAGTCAAAGGTAGTGCTCACTACTGAGGATGGATACGTGCTGGTAACAGGGGAGTCAAAAGAGGTGCTCACTACAGCTGAGGGATACGTGCTGGTAACAGGGGAGTCAAAAGAGGTGCTCACTACAGCTGAGGGATACGTGCTGGTAACAGGGGAGTCAAAAGAGGTGCTCACTACAGCTGAGGGATACGTGCTGGTAACAGGGGAGTCAAAAGAGGTGCTCACTACAGCTGAGGGATACGTGCTGGTTACAGGGGACTGGTAGGAAGTAATTGGAGTATTGGAGCTAGAGATACACATTGTCTTTTCAGCTTTCTTCTCCTTTTGGCGGAGGTGGATTTTCGTGTGCCTCTTCCTTTCATCGCTTCTAGCAAACTTCCTACCACAGATTTCGCAGGCAAAAGGCTTCTCGCCAGTGTGTGTGCGGATGTGTGTGGTGAGGTGGTCGCTCCTGCTGAAGTTCCTCATGCAGATACGGCACTGGAATGGCTTCTGGCCGGTGTGGATTCGAATATGGCGAGTGAGTTCATCAGACCGGGAGAAGCGCCGGTCACAGGTCTCCATTGGGCAGGCGTACGGCCGTTCGTGAGGAGGTGTCTTGCTGGGTCGGTTGGGGTACTTCCTTAACCGGGATGGTTTGATAAGCTGAGAGTGATAAGTACTAACGTTCTTGATCTCGGAACAGCTGGTTTGCGTGGCGATCGCTTTGATGGTGGAGAGAGGAATGAGAGACGGCTGAGCTCTGGGTTCCAGTGTCTGAAAAGGTTTTTGTTCAGAGTTGCTCATAGTAATGTCCTCCTGCTGGGCAAACATATAGTCTGGGATCATTGGCAGCTGGAAATTGGAGCTGCAGTTCTTAGTGTTGGAGTAGCCACCGGGGGAGGGGAAGCCCGGAGATTGTGCCTCGGTGAAGATATCGGAGCTGGAGTTGGTGAAGGTGGAAGGAGCAGAGTAGACAGCACTGGGCTGGCTGGACGAGGCCGAGTTTGAGCTGGGAGTGCTCATGCTAACGATCCCGCTTACCAGGCTGAACAGCGGCTCGGGCCACAGGTTGTTGTTGGAAGCAGGCTCAAGTGAGAAGCGACCCGTGTAGGTGACCGATGGAAGCCTGCAGTTTTGGGTTACGAACGACTCGATCAGAGACTTATCTCCGCTGGGTGAAATATCTGTAAACGTGTCTGAGAAAAGAAAAGAATACAATTTTAATTAATTGCATCGAAAAAGCGGCAATGATATAACAATTCAGGAATAATTGTTCGAACTAGACAATCTATGCGATTGGTAGACACATCGATACGTATATCCACCTCTGTTGTACACCTACATTGTATAGTGGGGTTGTGCCTCTGTCTACACAGAGAAATATTCACTGCAGTCTCGTCCGGTAAAGTATGTTCGGGAATAGCATCTGTTTTGCGGCACGGGGATATTGAAACGGACTGCCAGAAATGGAGATACCGGGACTTAGTCAAAAACGTATAACGGAATGCCCGGGGACAATGGAGCAGTGAAGCTGGGACATTAGTGTTCAAGGCCTCGCCAGCTGAAAGCACAGTTATAATATGTATAATTCATTTTGCTTATTTATCTGTGGACATGTGCCCAGATTTTATTTTAGTGCACGTATATCTCAGCAGCCTTTGGGTATGTAAATTTCACTTTGACCGTCGTTCTTCTTGCATATTCCAATCAGTTCATCCATTTTTTTGCCCTTTCACCAAGCTGCTTTACTCCGGTGTACCGTCGCTGGTCTGTGTAGATTTCGCCTTGTCCATTCTTTTTTTCCAAGTCCCATGTTTATTTCACTTCACTGCACTTCGTTTAAGGTTGTATTCCCCTGTCGTTTCCTGAGAATGTTTCAGAACCTCGCCTGTTCCGTGTGTATCTGTGTATGCACCTCTTGTTTATTTCGGCGAATTGTGCGTGACGCCCGAGTCCGCGTGCAAACCTGTGTTTGGGTTTTCTCGTGCATGTCAACGTTGTGTCTTCCCCAGGTATTCCCTGCTCTCTCGGCACAAGAGCACACACCGCAAGTCCCCGGTGTGAGTCCTGTGTGAAGGGGAGGCAGCTGATCTGGACGTTAGAGGTGCACGGACTGCGGCTGATGGAGAGCCCGGAGTTGGATGCGGGGTGGGTATTCCGCGGAGCGGCCGGGGACTCACCTGCCGGCAGATGCTCGAACTGCTCGAGGGGTTCCCCATAGAACGGCTGGTCGGTGGAGGCGGTGACAAACGTCCCCGTCATCAGCGCATCGTCCAGCTTCGAGTAAGAGTCCAGAGCCTGGTACAGTGGCTCTGGCAACAGGGGCGGCAGGCTGATCTCCGCCTTGGTCACCATTATGCCGGGATCTGGGGGATAAGCTGGGCAAATGGGTTGAGGCTGCCAGGCGGGGCGTCTCCGTCTCCGCTGCCGCCGCCGCCGCCGCCTCCTCCTCCTCCTCCGCCTCCGCCTCCTCCTCGGTCCGAGCCGAGCTGAGCCGCTGAACTGTCTTCCCGCGGGATGAATGCTTTCCCCGGCAACCGCCGCTATTTAGCAGGCTCGGCTCCGCCCCGCCGCTGACGTACATGCCCAAATATGGAGCGCAGGAAGCCCATGTTTGGGCAATGCCCGTTCCAGCGCTTGGGACCCTGTGACGTAGCGAGATGAGAGGGACCCCCCTACCCCTCTGCAAGTGCGCTAAGGAGACCCCTCTGCGGGCCGGGATTGCCGTCCGCCGCCTTGTTCAGCCTAGAACGCTTTCCTGCCTCAGGAGGTCGCCGGAAGTCCCCGGGCGCCGCCTGCCCATATTTGGTCACACCGCTCCCCGGCCCATATTTGGGCATCCGGCGGTTCCCGGACCCTCTCCAAATATGGCGCTTCCGCCGGGCTAGCCTAGGAGGAGAGGAGAGGCGCCGGCGGTTGCCAATCACCCGGCGTCGGTGGGAAACTCTGGAGCTCTAGCGCCTTGTCCTGCACCCTCTACCTCCCGGCGCCCCCCGTACACAGCTCGACTTCCAGTGCTGCGGACCTCGTCCCACCCGGCTACTGACGAGAGCTGTTCCTACAGCCCCGCCCTTTCCATGTATTGCCCCAGCCCCGCCCCAGTCACACGGAAGCTCCCGTCCTCGGCCCTGAGGCCATGGGATCCTGGCCGCAGCCGCAGAGTAATTAGCTGCGGGTACCCAGGACTATGGTGGGGAGCCTTCTGCTGGTGTTCAGACTGGAGGGTGAGCCAGTTTTGTTCATGTGGTGTCTCCCGCGCTCAACTTTCCTCCCTCGCTGACCCTGTACACGCAACCCGAATATTGATCGAAGTTTAATATTTATTCCGACGACGGTGCGTGGGCGCCGTATCAGACACCCCGCGAGGCGGGACCGCCCGCTCTGTCAGCATGGGATTCCTACAGATCACATCAGCAACCGTCTTAATTGAAGCCGGCCTCGGTTCCCCAGCAGAGATCAGATTTCCGAAAAGTCCGGGTTTATGTTTTCTGATCTGTAAAGGATGTGTGCTAACAGAAGCAGATACACAGGAGTGAAGGGATAGAGTGTGCGAAGAGGGAGGGAGAGAGAGAGGGTAGAAACAACTGGGGAGGGAGGGGGAGAAACGGGGGGAGTGAGGGAAACGCGGGGAGAGGGGAGACACGTGGAGGGAGGGGGAGAGTGGGGGAAACGTGGGGAGAGGGAGGGAGGGGGCACGGGGTGAGGGAGGAGAAAACGGGGTGGGAGAGAGGGAGAAAAGGGGGAGGGATGGGGAGAGAGGGCGTGAAACAGGGAAGGAGGGGAGACGGGGTGTGAGAGAGGGAGAAGGGAGTGAGGGGAGAAAACGGGGAGGGAGGGGGAAATCCGGTGGGAGAAAGATGGAGAAACGGGGAGGAAGAGGGGCGAGAAATACGGTGAGGTGGAGAAAGGGACGAAGCGGGGATGAAGGGAGGGAGACGGAGAAAGAAAGGTGCATGGGTTGGGAAGAAAGTGACGAGGAGAGCCTGTGTGTTGTGAAAGAGGAGTTCCCAGTCGCTGAGCTGAGCGCTGTCGGTCTCCGACTCTCCTGCCGCAGCCCCCGCGTTTCCCACTGCAGACATTCAGTTTACATGAAGTTCTATGGGGCGGTGCGAATACGACGGCAAGGTGAATCAGGGGAAACGTTTTTTGTAATCGGTTGTCTCTCGAGTCCGTACCCAAAACCACCAGGTTGAATCCCCACTAACACAGCACTCCTGGTCAGTTAGTCCGAATGCCTCAGTCCAGTAAGTTGTGGTGTCCTCCTGGCAGGGCCCATCACGAATGTTCATAAGAATTAACTACTGGAGGACTCAGTTCATCGAGCAGCGGGGGGGGGGGGGGGGGGATTGTTTTCTGCTCTCCCGCCACCCTACCGCAGGATGAAGAGTGAAGACTAAAGATAGCCGGTATAAGGAGGGATATCCCCAAGACTGTCAGTGGCCTCTCTACAGTAAAACTATCCCCACAGACTGTCTCAAACCACCCCGGAGAGAGAAAGAGCATCACACATTTTACTGGAAGAAGTAAACGAATCAAACAACATCAATAGTGGGAAGTAAATTGTCGACGTTTCGGACAGAAACCCTGCCTTAGCATCGAAAGTGGAGAAGCGAGATGGAGGACTAGGGTAGCGAGGGAAGACTGGGGAGAAGTGTAAGATGTCAGGGAGATAGTGCCGGGCAGAGGAGGTGAGCGAGCGTGGAAGATTATCTGCAATCTCTTAACGACCCCCAAGCTGAAACTGGGTTTCCCAGCTAAATCTCTGCACTTTTTTTGGTTACGGATGGCGTATTGCCAGCCTGGCTTTTCGACGCAGTCAGGTTGCAGTGCGGCTGCGTGCTCCAGTCACCGGCACCTGCTCGCTGCCAAGTGTTTGATCAGCGATTCATGCGTCACTGTGTCTGTGCGGGGTTCCCGGGAAGGCTGCCGCCCCCGGATCCATCCGATGCGCAGAGCTGGCTGCAGAATCCTGTTCAAGGGAATACCAAGCGTGGCACGCACGGGCGGGACAGGATCCGACTGTTCGTCTGGCAATATCCTGGGGCAAATTCACAGGCTGTTCACATGCCATTCCTACCCTACTCATGAGAGACCGTGCCCCGGGACAACGTCCCCTCGGGGAAAGAATGCACCTTTCCCCTTGAGTGGGTGCACAGTCACTGATCCACACGCATCTTCAGACGACTGGAGCGGCGAGGGAATCCGTGGGTTAGGGTGATGGAATCCAATCCGGACTCCAGGGATATAGACGTTAGCAACGCGCGTGGAACCCGCTACTGTATCGGATCATGTATACGGGCACTGGAGCCGTGCATAGCCCGAGCTCCTGGGGATGTAGGGAGCCGGGGTGGGGGAGGGGGGAAGGGGGTTTAATTTCGAACAAGAACACGATAATGGGCCTGTAGAAAGAGGTGGCATAGAGGAACGGGGAAGAACCAGCCAATGTAGTCTGCGTTAACAGGCTTGCAGGCATCAGTGTGGTCAGCTCATTTTGTCCCTGCGCTTATTTACTGCGGCTAACCCCGAGCAATTGAAATATTGCACAGGCTTGCCTGCTGTTTGATTTCATCATTTGTATGTTTACTGTTCTCGCTGTCCTTTTCCCTCCGCAACCTAACACGTCACGATTCATTTCTGAAATTGGCCTTTGTTTCCACAGATGCTACTGGACCCGAAGACTCTCCCACTTCCTTCCATTGGTCGAGTTTATGATCGGCTCCCAACTCCCAATTCCCGTCACTTTCTACCGTTGCCTGTGGAAGTCTGTGAATATATTCATGACACTTTCCGATAACAGCTTGCAGGTCCAACCGCATTGTAGGTCTGACTGTGTACTATGAAATAATTATTGATCTGAGGGTAAAGGGTAACCTGAGCGCTAGGGGAATAGTAAGCGTCTTTACCTCGAATAAAGCAAAAGCATAGATACACGCGGAAAGCTGGCGGGGTGGATTGGGAAAATGCAGAACCTAGGTGATTGGAGCACGGATGGCCGTTTAATCTCTCCATTCATTCAGATCCTGGATTATTTGACTTTAGCAACGCTTGCCTATATTCCTGAGTTCCACTAAACTTTATCAATCTCTGTTGACTCCTCCTCTAAAGCCCTAGGAAGTCACCATTGCGTTCATAAGACCAGTCTTCGAGAGAGTGAACCCACAGAAAGCATCTGCCTCCCAAGGCGTCTTTGGCGACGTCATTAGATCCTGCACAGATCAGCATCTGTCAAGAATAATAGCAGACATTTTTAACCTCTCCCCGTTTCAATTTGAGGTGCGCTCCTATTTTAAAAAGAACAGAGTTAGTTCCCTAGTACCTAAGAAAAATAGGGTCATATGACTACAGCCCAGTGGCTTTGACATCAATCACAATGAATGCTTCAAGGAGGCTTGTCATGGCATATATTAACTTCAATCCCGCAGGCACTGCAATTCGCCTACCGCTGAAACTGGTCTGCTGGCTGGCCTTTCACTTATTTTGTGCCTCACCTAGACACTTACAATAATAATAATAAGACACTTATTTTATTGGTTATTGACTACAGCTCCACCTTCAATGATACACTTCCGACCGAACTCCTAAACCTGGGACTCGTCACCTCCCTTTGCAACTGGATCTTTAACTTACCAACAGACCATAGTCAGTAAGGACAGGAAACAACACCCCTGCCCAGTGTTGCCCCACGATTCCATTCTCAGCCCCTATTCCCACTACATGTGCACTCAAGACTTGGTGGCCAGATTCAGCTTTACTCCATCTACAAATCTGAGGAATGAGACCACTGTCAGGAGCCATGTCTCAAATAATGATGCATCGGAGTACAGGAAGGAGTTAGAGTTTAGTAACATGGTGTAATAACATCATCTTTTCCCTCAATGTCAACAAATGAGCTGGTCTTTGACCAGGAACGGGTGAGGGGGTGCAGTGCACATGTTGATGTTTACATCAACCATGCTGATGTCAAGAAAGGTGAGAACTCTCATAGCCACAAAAGCTTACAAGCGGCTGTACTTCCTCAGGAGGTTAAAAAAATTGGCATGTGGATGTATCACAGCTTGGTATGGCATTTGTTCTCCCCATTTCTGCAAGAATCTGCTGAGAGTTGTTGACACAGCTGCGCACATCATGAAGACCAGCCTCCTCTGTACTGATTGGTATCTTCCTACCATCGTACACCAGTCATCGAAGGTGGGCATGCAGGTATAGCAGCCGGTGAAAAAGGCAAATGGTATGTTGGCATTCATAGCAAAAGGATTTGAGTACAGGAACAGGGAGGTTCTACTGCAGTTGTACAAGGCCTTGGTGAGACCACACCTAAAATACTGTGTGCAGTTTTGGTCCCCTAATCTGAGGAAAGACATTCTTGCCATAGAGGGAGTACAGAGAAGGTTCACCAGATTGATTCCTGGGATGGCAGGACTTTCATATGAAGAAAGACTGGATCGACTAGGCTTATACTCACTGGAATTTAGAAGATTGAGGGGGGATCTTATTGAAACGTATAAAATTCTAAAGGGATTTGACAGGCTAGATACAGGAAGATTGTTCCCGATGTTGGGGAAGTCCAGAATGAGGGGTCACAGTTTAAGGATAAAGGGGAAGCCTTTTAGGACCAAGATGAGGAAAAACTCTTCACACAGAGAGTGGTGAATCTGTGGAATTCTCTGCCACAGGAAACAGTTGAGGCCGGTTCATTGGCTATATTTAAGAGGAAGTTAGATATGGCTCTTGTGGCTAAAGGGATCGGGGGTATGGAGAGAAAGCAGGTACAGGGTTCTGAGTTGGATGATCAGCCATGATCATACTGAATGGCAGTGCAGGCTCAAAGGGCCGAATGGCCTACTCCTGCATCTATTTTCTATGTTTCTATGTTTTAGTTAAGCAGCCAGCATAACCAAAGATGCTACCTGTAGTGTAGTTAGTATATCAGTAATGTTTGAGTAATATTGTAAATATATTGCTTGATTAAGTGTTCTTTGTTTACATAATTTATGACGGCTTAAATGTAAGAAGTATGTGAATGGCATCATGTCATCTTTGAGTACCTTCCTACAAAAGAAGGAGGGGGGAACTAAGTAGACAAGAAACCCAGCTCCTGTGTTTTACTTTTGATTAGTTTCTAGAGTTACATAACATAACAGTGACGATAAGGAAGTTTTAAAGTGAACCCAAACTGACTACCTACCTCCAACAAGAGAAAATCTGCAGATGCTGGAAATCTGAGCAACACACACAAATGTTGGAGGAACTCAGCCGGCTATGTAGCATCTATGAAAAAAGTACAGTCGATGTTTCAGGCCGAAACCCTTTGGCCCAAAATGTTGACTGTATTTTTTTCATAGCTGCTGCATGACTACCTACCTGTTGAAGTGCAGCATGTTTTTCTTTGGAATGGGGCAGAGACGGTCAAGTAAAAAAAAATGGATGAAATTAACAAACGAGTATGGTCAAAGGTTCATAAACAGTGAGTACTGGGTGACAATAATAATTTAAAAAGCAGAAATAGCTGGCTACATTGGAAAGATACACATATTCGATTCCATAACAGATGTATACTGAATAAATTGAGCTGTATCTTGAAACAAATGAAAAGACCAAAGAAAAATGAGTGCCAGTCTTGCTAGTATGCAGTTTGCTTACAAGTTTAACTGCTCCAACCAAACCAGCAGAAATGAGTATTTTTGATATTATGAAGGTAATGTAAGAACATTTAGAACTGAATCCATTGTCATTTGCAAAACACTTTAGATTTTATATGCAGAATCAAAAGGAAGGGAGTCCATTTCAGCTTATTGAATTGAAGAAATTGTCCAAACATTGTCAGTTCAGTAATGGGCTTCATGGTGCACTGATAAATCATTTAGTTAGTGGAATCTTGCATCAAACTTCAAAAACAACTCCTAACTGAAGCACAACTCACATTCAAAAGAACAGTTGAAATTGCTGTATCAATGGAAACAGCAAACAGAAATGCAATTGAGTTGCAATCAGGAATGAAAGTGCGAGTGAATAAAATTGTAGAGTCTAGATATAGGCATGCCTAACTGAATAATTTTTTTACTGTTATCACATGGACTCACATACACCAGACCAATTCAGTTTTGAAGGTGAAACTGCAGAAAATGCAATGGAATACAACACATACTTTGAACAGACAAAAACAAATGGAATGCTTAGGGAACAGAAAAAGATAAGAAGTCAAGTTGCAGTTTCAAGAAGAGCACTAATCTGCATGCTTAGTGATGAAAATTGTGATAGTGATGAGAGTCACACAGGACTGACTAGCCTTGAGATTTTCAATGTGAAAACCAACAAGAGACAAGCAATATGGCTTACACCGGAGTGAATGGCAAATTAATTAAAATAGAATCAGACACTGGTTCAGCTGTTTCAGTCATCCCAGAAAATAAGTTTGAACAGCATTTCCAAGATACTGAACTGAAACCTACAGATATCTAAGAACTTATATTGGAGAAAAGATAACTCCTTAGAAACAATGAAATACAAGAACCAACAAGCCACATTTGGCTTGTGTGTAGTAAAAACAGGGGGGCCAACATTATGGGACCATGATTGGATAAGGCTAGAACTTTACTGGAGATCCATCCATAATTTACATGTCACATCCCCTGCAGTAGAGTCAATTGAAAGTAAACTAATTAAAGTACTGGATGATGCCACAGCAGTAGTCAAGGATGGCACTGGAAAACACAAACATATCAAGGATAAAATAGTGTTAAATGAAAATGCCACCTCTAAGTTTTACAAAACCTGTCTAGTTTCTTATACTATCCATGATAATGTAGCCAGTAAGTGAGATCACATGGATCCTGAGTGGGTCAAGGTTGAGTGGAGCCCATGGGCAACACCAGTATCCCAGTAGCCAAGAAGGTTGGGTCTGCCAGGATTTTTGGTGATTTTAAGGTCACCTTCAACCCAGTACTGAAAGTAGATCAATATTCTCTGCCCGGGATAGAGTATATCTTTGCAAAACTTTCTGGAGAAAAACACTTCAGTAAAGTGGACTTAGCTGAGGTTGACCTACAGATAGTGATGGAAGAAGAGTCCAAAGTGTCTCTCACAATAAACAGTCACAAGGGACTTTATCAGTATAATAGGCCTACTTTTGGAATAGCATCTGCACCTGCACTCTGGTAGAAAACTATGGACCAGGTTATAAAGATTAGAAGATTATGGGCTGACAGCACAACCCTTTGTGAATTCTTGAAACCAAACATCACTTACTATGGTCACACTATTGACACACAAGAATTACACAAGCTGCTGAGAAAAAGCAGTAGTGAATGCCTCAAGGCCAAAGGACGTGTCACAGTTACAATCCTTTTTATGATTTGTCAATTACTATAACAGGTTCCTGTCAAATCTGGCTAACGTGCTCCACCCCTTGAAGTCATTACTACAGTTTGGGAAGAAATGGAAAAGGATAAACATTGTGAGGTGGTTTTCCAAAAGACAAAGGGAATGGTGATATCAGACACTGTACCCACATATTATGATCCACATAGTGCATTGAAGCTTGCCTGTGATGCCTCGACTTATGTTATTAATGCAGTTATGTCACATGTTATGAATGATGGAAGTGAATTCTTCATAACCTCTGCATCATGTTCCCTTTCCACAACAGAGAAAAGAATTATGTATAGAATGACAGAGAGGTCTTGAGTCCAATTTGGGCTGTAAAACTTTTCAATCAGTACCTGTATGGGAGAGAGTTTACCCTCATTACTGATTGTCAACTACTGTCCAGTTCCAATCTGCAGAAGTATGTTCCACTAACAGTCGCAGTATGAATGCAGAGATGGGCTCTGTTTCTTAGAAAACACAATTTCACAATCGAATTCAAGAGGATGACAAATCATGGAAATGCTGGTAAGTTTTTCCATTTACTCTTGGAAAAGGAAACATCTGAAAAATTTACAAAAGCAGACAATCCTTTTGATATATTCTTCCTAATGCAAATTGAGTCTTCCTATTACGGCAGAGATGAACCAAAGGAAAACAGAAAAGACCCCACACAGACCACCCAAAATGGCTGGAATGTGCAGTTATTACCAGTGGCGGGATGAACTTACCTTTGATGCAAATTGCCCTCTGTGAGCATTGAGAGTTTTTGTCCCATCCAAGTTGAGAGCTAAAGAGTTGGAGGAGCTACATTTGGTAAAACTGAAATAGTTGGCTCGAAGCTTTGTCTGGTGGCCGGGATAAATCAGCAGATTGGGCAGCTTGCCATGCACTGCTTGGGATGCCAATACATTCAGAAGATGCCAAGAGTATCATCCCTGGGAATGGCCTACATTGCCTTGGCAGAGGATTCATGTGGATTTTGCTGGACCATTCATGGGCACAAATTTCTTGGTAGTAGTGGATGCAGCTATAAAGTGGACAACCTCGCACACTGTTGATATGTTGAGGTCTCTTCTGACGGACTGGTGTTCCAGAACATTTAAGTCAGTGATAATGGACCACAGTTGTTGCAGAACAATTTGAGTTATTCCTGAAAATGAATTAAATGAGACATATTACATCTGTACAGTACCACCAAGCTACAAATTGCTTAGAGGAAAAGAATGTAGTGCGAGCAATGCCAGCAAAACACATTACACTACTGAATCAGAAGCTCGCCAATTTCCTTTTTGCATATTGCAATGCAGGCAACCCCACAACCAGCAACTCACCCACTATGCTGCTCCTGGGTCATACTCTGCACTTATGCTTGCATCTCCTCAAACCCAATCTCAGAAGGAATATACAGGTCAAATAGCTGAGACAAATTGAGGGTTTCTCAAACAAGGACCTTCAATGTTTCACTCCTGGACAAGCAGTCCTGGTGGACTACAGAGATGATCAAAAGTAGGCACTTAGAAAGATTAAAGACAGAACTGGACCACTCCTAAACAGTGGAGATTGTATCTGACATCATCTGGAGATGACACATCGATCAGTTAAGAAGAACAGTGTCAATTGTTAGAGAAGAAAGTTAGCTATCACTATCAGTACCCTTCTTGCAGTCTCTGAGTCAACTCCTACAACCACCACAGAGGAGGCCCCAGAATCCAAGATTGTTTCACAGCCACAAGTCTCTCCTGGGAAGCTGAGTAACCTCCTCCACGACCACCCCCCCATCCTCCAGAAAGTCATTATCTCACAAAGCTAAGAAATCCTCTGAAGTGATTCAATCTTTAGGCCTGAATAGGACTGTTTAAATGTTACTATGGAATGGATATCTATGTAGTAGTTGTGTGTGTGTATATATATATTTCAGTATTATTTGAGTAATATTGTAAATATATTCTTTGTTTACATAATTCATTATGGGTTATATGTAAGACATACATGAATGGCATAAGTCATTATGAGTGCCTTATTAAAAAAAGGAAAACAATAAACTAAGTAGACAAGCATCCTGGCTCCTGAGCTTTTCTTTTAATTAGTTTCTGGAGTTACAAAACATAACAGCACCCACCCTGGAAATTCTCTCTTCTCCCTCCTTCCATTGGACATAAGATTCAAAACGCTGAAAATATTACTCATAATGCTACAGGGAAACTGTCATAAGGCTATTCAACAGTTTCTTAGTATGATAAGATAGACTTGATCTCCATTTACATTGCTATGACTTGCATTCACTTTTTCAGTAAGTGTGCATTCTCAAGGGGAAGAAGTCATTGAGCACAGCAGCAACAATGACACAGATAGAAAGGTCTTACAAAGTGGGTATAAGGAGCAAGGAAAGAAACTGAAAAGGAGGTGCTCAAAGATAGTAATGTTTGGATTACTCCAGATGTCACATGCCGGTTGGGATATTAAAAATGATCGAGTAAAAGCACGAAGCAGGGTTTCAGGTTCTTGGATTGTTGTTATGCTCTACAAAACAGGGATGGTATGCACCTTAACTGGAGTGAAACCAATACCCTGCCCTGAACATTCACTAGTGCTACTCGGGAGGTGATAAAAGTAATTTGGCAGAGGGATCAGAACCACAATACTAGGTTACAAAGTGAGTGGAAGGTAGATGTAATGCTGAGTAAGTCTGTAAGATAGTGGAGAAATAACATAATGGAAGGATTGGTTTTCACTTTGACATGGAAGAGTCTTTTTCTGTTAAAAAAAGGCAAATTAAATCCACTGATAAAACAATAAAACATGAAAACTTCCAAGTGGGTGGAGGGGGTGAATATTTTTATAGGCACTGTAGTTCTTTGAAGATGTAACCAAGAAGATTGATGAAGACAGGACTGTAGACCTGACTATATGGCCCTCTAAGGCTTTTGATAAGGTTCCACATAGTTTGCTGCTATGGAAAGTTTGATTGTATGGCATCCAGGGAGATCTAGCTGATGATACAGAATTATGTTGATGGTAGTAAGCAGAGGTTGATGGTGGAAGTTTGTTAATCAGACTGGAATTCTGTTACATCTGTTGTTTCCCAGTGGTTGGTGATAGGCCTATTGCTATTTGTCATCTATATCAATGATTTGGATGAAAATGTACAAGGCAAATGTGTAAGCTTGCAGATGATACTAAAATGTGTGGTGTTGTTTACAGTGTTATAAAGATTTACAGAGTGACCTCAATCAACTGGATAAGTGGGCTGAAGAAATAGAAAGTGGAGTTTAATTAAGAGAAGTGTGAAGCATTGCATTTTAGGAAGACAATTAGGGCAAGTCTCTCAAAGTAAACAATAGGGCCTTGTAAGTGTTGTAGCACAGAACTCATGAGCACAAGAACAAGTAGACAGGTGGAAAGAAAGCTTTTGTATGCTGGCATTTATTACTCATGACACTGAATATGCACATTGAGATATTACAATAGCGAAGCTGCATTTGAAATATTATGTTCAATTTTGGTAATCCTACTATTGGAAAGATGCCATTAAACAGGATAGAGTGATGAGGAGACTTACAAAGATGTTGCTGGGATTTGAGGGATTGAGTTATAGTGAGAGGTTGAGTTGGTTGGGTCTTCCTTTCATTAGTGTGGGAGAATGAGGGGTGATCTTATAGAAGTATATGAAATTATGCACATAAAAAGAGTAAATGCACACAGACTTTTCCCCAGAGTTGGGGGATCAACAACTAGAGTCATAGATTTAAGGTGAGTGGGAAGAATCTGAATAGTCAAGATAAAAAATGAAGCATATGTGAGGTTTAGGAAGATAAGCCAGATTTTGATTCAGATTCATTTATTTATCACACATACATTAGAGCATACAGAGAATTGTATTGTTTGTATCAACAACCAACACAACCTAAGGATGTGCTGGGGACAGCCCACAATTGTCGCCACACATTCCAGCGCCAACATAGCATGCCCACGATGCTTGGCAGAACAACACAGAACACAACAAACAATATAACAACAGCAGTAAAACTAGCCCCATTATTCCATCCCACCCACCCATGCACACACACAGAGATGCGAGCTTAAGACAGGCCACCTCTGGTCTCCAGCCCAGTCGACTTGTGGATTCCCAGACACTGGGGCTTCAACTTCCCCAGTAGACTTACAGACTCATTATTCTGTCCATCAGGCCTTAACTTCTGGACTTCAGATCAACCTTTGATCTGTATCTTTCTTGCTTATCAACCACAGGATTGCTGATAATGATGGATGAGGACCCTAAACTCCAGGCCTCCAACTTGGACTCACTGATGACAAGACCCTGACTACTAGGTCTTGAACTCAGACCTGACTCATGTAACTAGAAGCCCTCCTACCCACAAAAATCACAGATCCTGGAACCCTCTAATCAGGGGGTGGGGGGTGTGGAACTCATAAGCCCTTATCCTTGCTGGTATGCCAGCTCAACATCTGACCATCAAACTCTCATCACACATCCAAAACACTGGCCTTCGAAAGTACAGTGAAGCCCAGACTCTGTCTCACCTCAAGCTCTTTCTGTACCCATCCCTGTCTCGAAACCATAATCTGACCTCTAACTTGCTGATGGTACAACTGTTGTCATAATTTCAGATGGTAATAAGCAGGGATACAGAAGTGAAATAGATTGGCTAGTTGAATGATGTTTCAACAACTTTGCACTCAATGTCAGTATGACCAAGGAACTGATCATGGACTTCAGTCAAGGAAAGTAGAGGGAACACACACCAGTCTTCATTGAGGGGTTAGTGGTGAAAAGGATGAGCAGCTTTGAGTTTCCAAGGGTCAACATCTCTGAATATTTATCCTGGGCTCAATATATTGATGCAATTATGAAGAAGACATGTCAGTAGCTGTAGATCATTAGGACTTTGAGTATGCCACCAAAACCCAAAATAAATTCTACAGATGTAGCATGGAGAGCATTCTAAGTGATTGCATCATCGTCTGGTATGGACAGCCACTGAACAGGATCAAAAAAAAGCTGCAGATCATTGCAAACTTTGCCAGCTTCATCATGAGCACTAGCCTTCCCAGCATTGAGGACATATTCAGAAGACAGTACCTCAAAACAGGCAATATCCACCATTAAGGACCCCATCATCCAGGACATGCTCTCTTCTCATTACTACCATCAGAGACTAGGTACAGGAGCCTAAAGACACACACTCAACATTTTAGAAACAGCTTCTTCCCCTCTGCCATAAAATTTCTGAACCAATGATAAGACAATTCTTAAACACTGTCTCACTATTTTTGCTTGCTTTTTGCGCTACTCATTTAATTATTTTAATATATATTGCTCATTGTAATTTATATATTTTTTACATAGTGCAGTGTAGTACTGCAGCAAAGCAAATAGAAATGAGCAGTACAGGGTAAGGAAGGTGCTGTTGTCCTGTGGCGGACTGTCCTCTACCTTGCTGAGGCCAGGTGGCAACTCTCAGACACCTCCTCTGACTTACTTCTTGGAAAGGACATGACTCAGGATCATCAGACCCTCGTCTCCCACACCATCACTAACCTCATTAACTTTGGAGATCTCCCATCCACTGTCACCAACCTCATAGTTTCCTTACCCCACACCGCTCATTTCTACCTCCTATCCAAGATCCACAAACCTGACTGTCCAAGTAGGCCCATTGTTTCTGTTTGCTCCTGCCCCACTGAACTTGTCTCTGCATGCCTGAACTGCATTTTACCCCCTTTGGTTCAGTCCCTCCTCACCTACATCTACAACTCTTCACATGCTCGCGATCTCTTCAACAACTTTCAATTCCCTGGCCCAGATCACTTCATTTTAACCATTGATGTCCAGACCCTACACAATTTATATTACCCACCAAGAAGGCCTTAAAACTCCCACAAGAGAAAATCTGCAGATGCTGGAAATCCGAGCAACACACACAAAATGCTGGAGGAACTCAGCAGGCTGGGCAGCATCTATGGAAAAGAATTACAGTCGACGTTTTGGGCCAAAACCCTTCAGCAGGACTGGAGAAAATAAGCTGAAGAGTAGATTTGAACGGTGCGGGAGAGGAGAGAGAAATATCAGGTGACAGGTGAAACTTGGAGGGGGAGGGATGAAGCAAAGAGCTGGGAAGTTGATTGGTGAAAGAGACAGAAGGCCATGGAAGAAATAAAAAAGTGGGTGGAAGAGGAGCACCAGAGGGAGGCGATGGGCAGGCAAAGAGATAACATGAAAGAGGGAAAGGGGGTTGAAAATGATGAAGGGCTGGGGTGGGGGGGGGGGGGGGAAGTGAAGGCATTACTGGAAGTTTGAGAAATCGATGTTCATACCATCAGGTTAGAAGCTACCCAAATGGAATATAAGGTGTTGTTCCTCCAACTTAAGTGTGTCCTCATCCTGACAGTGGAGGAGGCCATGGATGGATATATCGGAATGGGAAATGAAATTAAAATGGGTGGCCACTAGGAGATCCCACTTGTTCTGGCAGACAGAGCATTATTACTTGGCGAAGAGGTCTTCCAATCTACATCGGGTCTCACCAGTAGACAGGAGGCCACACTGGGAGCACTGAAATCAGTAAGTGACCCCAACAGACTCACAGGTGGAGTGTTGCCTCACCTGGAAGGATTGTTTGGGGCCCTGAATGGTAGTGAGGGAGGAGGTGTAGGGGCAAGTGCCAGGAGGGCGCTCTTGTCCCTTTCCCTCTCTCATGTCATCTCTTGCCTGCCTATCGCCTCCCTCTGGTCCTCCCCCCCACTCCTTTCTTCCATGGCCCTCTGTCTCTTTCACCAATCAACCTCCTAGCTCATTGCTTCATCCCTCCCCTCCAAGTTTCACCAGCCACCTGGCGTTTCTCTCTCCCCTCCCCCCACCTTTCAAATCTACTTCTCAGCTTTTCTCCAGTCCTGCTGAAGGGTTTCGGCCCAAAACGTTTACTGTACTTTTTCCATAGATGCCGCCTGGCCTGCTGAGTTCCTCCAGCATTTTGTGTGTGTTGCTAGGCCTTAAAATTCTCTGCTTCTTTCTCAACAACATACCCGACCAGTTCACCCCCATCACCACTCTCCTCTGTCTGGAGTCAACACTCACCTGCAAATCTGCTGGGGTTGTCACTACTACCTGATGTAGCCCCCTCTACACTGGTCTTCATACTCAATAATCTGCAAACTTTCTCCAAACTCAAGGTGTAGTCATGAGCACCTACATAGGCCCCAGCTATGTCTGCTTTTTCACAGGCTACATGGAACAGTCTATGTTCCAACACTTCCCTGGTAATGCTCTCCAACTCTCTCTGTAATATATTGATGACTGCATTGGTACTGCTTCATGCTGAGCTCATAAATGTCATCAACTTCCAAATTCACTTGGTCCACCAATATTTATTACAAATCAATTGATTCCCACTGCTGTCTTGACTATACCTCTTCCCACCCTGTCTCCTGTAAAAGTGTCATTCCCTTTTCTTTGTTCCTTCATCTCCACCACATCTTTTCTCAGGATACAGCTTTTCTTTCCAGGACATCAGAGATGACTTCCTTCTTCAAAGAGCAAGTTTCCTTCTTCCACCGTTGATGCTGCACTCATGTGATTCTCCTCCATTTCCCAGGCATGTGCATTCAACCTATCTTCCCGCTGCCTTAACAGGAAAAGAGTTCCTCTTGTCCTCACCTAACACCCTATGAGCCTCTGCAACTTCCTCCATCTTCAATGGGACTTACCACCAACCACATCTTTACTTCCAACCCCCCCACTTCCCGCAGAGATTGCTTCTTTGTCCATTCATCTCTCCCCACTAATCTCCCTCCTGGCATTTATCCCTGAAAGTGGCAGAATGTCACATTTGCCCACTCATTTCCTCCCTCATCTCATTTCAGTACCTCCAACAGTCCTTCCAAGTGAGTCAACACTCATCTGCGGATCTGTTGGGTCATCTACTGTATCCACTGCTACCTGATGCAGCCCCCTCTACACTGGTAAAACCCTAAATAGATACATATCTGTGCACCTGTAATGCTACCGTAACACTATAATTTCCTTTGGGCTCAATGAAGTATCTATCTATCTATCCTCTCCCCTAGTGCCCCCCTTTCTCATAGTCTATTCTCCTCTGATGTTAGGTTCCTTCTTCTCAGCCCTTTACCTTTTCAATCTATCAGCTCCCAGCTTCTTACTTCATCCCCAAAGCCAGCCCAATGAACTTTGAAAACAACTAATAAATAACTAAGTGAGCCATGACCCCAACAGAAACAGCTGCTCAGCGCCATCTTGACTGGAAGCAAACAGAGCACTTGAGGAGTGTAAAGCTAGAGAAAAAACAGTATGGGTGTAAGGGGCTGAGAGGTAATGTTGCAGCTCTAAAGGACCCTGATCAGACCCCACTTGGAGTACTGTGCTCAGTTCTGGTCGCCTCACTACGGGAAGGATGTGAAAACCATAGAAAGGGTGCAGAGGAGATTTACAAGGATGTTGCCTGGATTGGGGAGCATGCCTTATGAAAACAGGTTGAGTGAACTCGGCCTTTTCTCCTTGGAGCGACAGAGGATGAGAAATGACCTGATTTAGAAGTGTTAATGATGATGAGAGGCATTGATTGTGTGGATAGTCAGAGGCTTTTTCCCCAGGGCTGAATTGGTTGCCACAAGAGGACACAGGTTTAAGGTGGTGAAGATGGATACAACAGGGTCTTTTAAGAGACTTTTGGATAGGTACATGGAGCTTAGAAAAATAGAGGGCTATGGGTAAGCCTAGTAATTTGTAAGGTAGGGACATGTTTGGTACGGCTTTGTGGGCCGAAGGGCCTGTATTGTGCTGTAGGTTTTCTATGTTTCTATTCTCCCTCTCCCACCCACCTGGCTTCACCTGACTTTCTAGCTTGTTCTTCCTCTTCTCCTCACATCTTTTTATTCTAACATCTTCCTCCTTCCTGATGAAGTCCTGAAGAAGGGTCTTGGCCCAAAAACATTGACTGTTTATTCATTTCTATAGATGCTGCCTGACCTGCTGAATTCCTCCAGCATTTTGTGTGTGTTGCTTTGGATTTCCAGCATCAGCAGAATCTGTTTTGTTTAAAATTCCCTGATATATGTCAGTGATATTAAACCCGATTCTGAATTTCTCTCTCTGTCCCCAAAGCCAGCCCAAAAACAACTAATAAATAACTAAGTGAGCCATGACTCCAACAGAAACAGCTGCTCAGCGCCATCTTGACTGGAAGCAAACAGGGCACTTGAGGAGTGTAAAGCTAGAGAAAAACAGTATGGGTGTACAGGGTGTATATCCAGGGGGAGTAGTATATCAGGTGGAAGGGCTTCCTGTGTTCATTCTAGGGCCAGCACACTTCGGACCCCAGCAGACTCTCAGCTCTCACCTGTTGCTCCAAGTTCACCGCGTTCATACGCAGGCTGAATCAGCTGAGGGTAGCCGGTGGACCCATTGAGATAATGACATTTCTGTCCTAGACTGTGAAGTCAGCTCTGTGGATTGGGCAAATGAGATGAACAGGGAGCTACAACAACCAGGATGGTGGCTCCGCAATGCTTCGTGGAGAGGGAAGGGCATGACAAGTCACGGTCACCTACTGCAACCAAGGAACCATTTTCTAATGACTCGCTGTACCACTGGATCCGGACTTCTGAGGCTGAGAAAGTGGAACGGCTTTTCCACTTTAGAAACTATTGTCATCGTTGGATATGATGAACACAATAAAAACTCAAGAAGGGAATTAGGAGAGCCAGGAGGGGCCATGAAAAATCATTGGTAAATTGGTTTAAAGGTAAACTCAAGGCATTATAGCGCAGTGGTTCCCAACCACTGGGCCACAAAGCATGTGCTACCGGGCCGTGAGGAAGCAATATGATTTGGCGATATGAAACAATACGAGTCAGCTGCACCTTTCCTCATTCCCTGTCATGCCCACTGTTGAACTTGAACGCATGTGAGGTCATTACCCACGCGAGGTCATCAGTCCCCTAAACGCAGTGATACCCTTGCGCCAGGGATCACCGGTTGGCCTTGGGTAAACCAGCCGGCGAGAAGTGCCGTTGCTACTGGCCTGAAGCGCGGACAGATGGGCACCACCTCTAAACCTGTTTAGCACACCGAATGTTCGTGAGGAACCCGGTGCTAAAATATTTGCAGACGACCTAATTTGGGCTCAGGTTTTCGTAAGTAGCAGAGCAGCTACCTTGCTGCGATCTACTGAAAGTCATCCCTCGAGCCAAACTTGGGGGCGGGCATGCGCCTTGTCGGTCCTCCCTCGGTTGATCACTCTCTCCTGACTGCAGCTGCCGTGGCCCCGGTACGGGGACCTCCGGCCCTTACCTTGTCCTCTCAGTGGTGTGTTGCAATGATTTTATATGTTCATGCGAGGAAATTATGCGCTGTGTGTTTAATATCCAAACATTACTTAAAATGTTATGATGCTATTGACTTACAAGTGAGTTATAATTGACTTATCACTATATTCATACAAGGAAAATATGTGCTATGTGTTTAATATTAAATTCGTTATATAAACGAATTTAATATTTAATATCTGGATGGTACATAGCACCATCCAGAGACAGAGAAGCAGTTTCAGCGACAGGTTACTATCGATGCAATGCTCCTCAGACAGGATGAAGAGGTCAATACTCCCCAATGCCATTAGGCTTTACAATTCTACCGCCAGGACTTTTTAAAAGCTATTATTAATGCTTTTTGAGATAGTGATTTAGATGCATATCATATTTTTTACTGAGTTAAGTATTGTATGTAATTAGTTTTGCTACAACAAGTGTATGGGACATTGGAAAAAAGTTGAATTTCCCCATGGGGATGAATAAAGTATCTATCTATCTATCTATCTATCTATCTATCTAAACCTTTTCAGAAACAAAATTGAGTGTATTAGCCACTTATAAGTGACTTATAATTTGCTTATCACCTATATTCTGGTTGTGATTAACACCCCACCCCTCCTGTTGGCCAGCCCGCAAGAATATTGTCAATATTAAACCAGTCTGCGGTGCAAAACAGATTGGTGACCCCTGTTCTGGTGTAATGTTGCACTTGCCCATAGCAGACAAATGGTAGTGGTCAATGGGATTTATTCTGGCTGGAAGTTCTTGAACAGTGGTGTTCTGCAGGGACCTCTGCCATTTATGATATACTGTATATAAATGACTTGGATGAAAATATGGATTGATGGATTTGTATTTTTGTCAGATGATACAAAGATTGGCGGCATTGTATATAGTGTAGAAATTTGCACATATAGGGAAAAATGGCAGATGGAGTTTCGTCTGGGCATGTGTGAGGAGTAGCATTTTGGGAGATCAAATATAAAGGTACAGTACACTGTTAATTGCAAGACCATTAACAGCAGGGGGATCTTAGGGTCCAAAGTAGTTGTGCAGCTTGATGAGGTGTAAATATGGCATATGTTATGCTTTATTAGTCAAGGCATTGAATTCAAGGGTAAGGAAGTTTTATTACAACTTTGTAAAACTCTAGTCAGCCCATATCTGGAGTAACCTGCATTCATCTCTGATCACCCTATTACAGGAAGAATATCAAGGCTTTGAAGAGGGTGCAGAAGACATGTGCTAGGATGCTTTCTGGACTGAAGGGGATGTGCTATAAGGAGAGACTGGACAAACTTGGGTTGTTTTCTTTGGAGTGGCAGAGGCTTACAGGAGACCCGATAGAGATTATCAGATTATGAGAGGTGTAGATAGACAGATAGCCAGTATCTTTAGATAGATAGATAGACATAGACAGACAGCCAGGGTGGAAATGTCTCATATAGAAGGCATGCATTTACAGTTAATGTTGGTACATTCAAATGAGATCTGCAGAGGAAAGTTGTGCCCAGAAGGTGGCTGCCTGTTAGGAAATGTGGTGGTGGCAAATACTGACAGGGACAGGCACATGAATGTGCAGAGAATGGAGGGAAACGTAGGTGTATGCAGAAGGGATTAGTTCACTTTGGTATTCAATTATTATTTTAATTAGTTCGTCACAACATCATTTTGCTGAAGGGCATCTTCCTATGATCTACTACTCTATTTTTTACTGTGAGCAGAATGATCGGTCAGTTGGTCTGGCCAGAGAGCCTGATTCTGTCCTATTTCCCTCTGTGACTTTTACGAGTCCATGAAAAGTTCAGTACTGTATCTGAAAGCTTTAACCTCTCATCTGGGTGTAAACTCTCTACGTTGTTACTGACAACCCCAAGGATTACCTTAGAAAGGAAATGTAAGTTTAAGCAATCTAATATTGGCCGAAAATACAATAAGTCCAAAGGAGTCACTGTGAGGGGAGAGTGACAGTAGGAAGGACGGGAACAGGAATGGGTGGGGCTCTGTCTCACACACTGTCTGATATTCTGTGACATGAGGTCACTGATTACAATAGACTGGGACTGCAGCAAACACAGGGTTTCCCTGGGCTAATAGTCATAGAGTCATAGAAAAACATAGCACAGAAATAGGCCCTTTGGTCTGTCTATTCCGAGTTGAACTATTTAAACTCTGATCAACCTGTACTAGGACAATAGCCCTCCACACCATCACCAATCACGTAGCTATCCAAACTTCTAAATGTTAAAACTGAACGTTCATGCACCACAGGCACAACAGCACATTCCACACTCTTACGAGTTTCCCTACAACTTCCCCTTAAACTTTTCATCTTTTACCCTTAACCCATGATCTCCAGTTGTAATCCAATCCACAGCAGTGGAAAAAGCCTGCTTGCATTTACCCTATCTATGCCCCTCATAATCTTGACACCTCTATCAATTCTCCCCTCAACCTTCTACATTCCAAAGAATAAAATCCTAACCTATTCAGTATTTTGTGATAACTCAGGACCTGCAGTCTGGCAACACTCTTGAACATTTGCTCTTTACTCTTTCAAACTTTCCAATAGGTAGATGGCCAAAAATCCACACAATACTCAAAATCAGGCCTCACAAACATCTTATATCAGCATAATTTCCCATCTCCAGTGGTCAATACTTTGATTTATGAAGGCCAATGTCCGAAAGCTTTCTTTACAACCTTATCTAACCGTGAAGCTACTTTCAATGAATTACAGATCAGTATTCCCAGATACCTTTGTCCTACAGGACTACTCCTCACTATCCTACCGTTCACCACACTCCTCACTGTCATACCGTTCACCACACTCCTCACTATCCCACCGTTCACCACACTCCTCACTGTCATACCATTCACCACACTCCTCAGTGTCCCACCGTTCACCACACTCCTCACTCTCCTACCGTTCACCACACTCCACCCTGTCCCACCGTTCACCACACTCCTCACTATCCTACCGTTCACCACACTCCTCAGTGTCCCACCGTTCACCACACTCCTCAGTGTCCCACCGTTCACCACACTCCTCAGTGTCCTACCGTTCACACACTCCACACTGTCCTACCGTTCACCACACTCCTCACTATCCTACAGTTCACCACACTCCTCACTGTCCCACCATTCACCACACTCCTCACTGTCATACCATTCACCACACCCCTCACTATCCTACCGTTCACCACACTCCACACTGTCCTACCGTTCACCACACTCCTCAGTGTCCCACTGTTCACCACACTCCTCACTATCCTACCATTCACCACACTCCTCACTGTCCTACCATTCACCACACTCCTCACTATCCTACCGTTCACCACACTCCTCACTATCCTACCGTTCACCACACTCCACCCTGTCCCACCGTTCACCACACTCCTCACTATCCTACAGTTCACCACACTCCACACTGTCCCACCGTTCACCACACTCCTCACTATCCTACCGTTCACCACACTCCTCACTGTCCTACCGTTCACACACTCCTCACTGTCCTACCGTTCACCACACTCCTCACTATCCTACAGTTCACCACACTCCACACTGTCCCACCGTTCACCACACTCCTCACTATCCTACCGTTCACCACACTCCACCCTGTCCCACCGTTCACCACACTCCTCAGTGTCCTACCATTCACCACACTCCTCACTATCCTACCGTTCACCACACTCCACCCTGTCCCACCGTTCACCACACTCCTCAGTGTCCCACCGTTCACCACACTCCTCACTGTCCCACCGTTCACCACACTCCTCACTATCCTACCGTTCACCACACTCCTCACTATCCTACCATTCACCACACTCCTCACTATCCTACCGTTCACCACACTCCTCAGTGTCCCACCGTTCACCACACTCCTCAGTGTCCCACCGTTCACCACACTCCTCACTGTCCTACCATTCACCACACTCCTCACTATCCTACCGTTCACCACACTCCTCAGTGTCCCACCGTTCACCACACTCCTCACTGTCCTACCATTCACCACACTCCTCACTATCCTACCGTTCACCACACTCCTCACTGTCCCACCGTTCACCACACTCCTCAGTGTCCTACCGTTCACCACACTCCTCACTATCCTACCGTTCACCACACTCCTCACTGTCATACCGTTCACCACACTCCTCACTGTCCCACCGTTCACCACACTCCTCACTATCCTACCGTTCACCACACTCCTCACTGTCATACCGTTCACCACACTCCTCACTGTCCTACCATTCACCACACTCCTCAGTGTCCCACCGTTCACCACACTCCTCAGTGTCCTACCATTCACCACACTCCTCACTATCCTACCGTTCACCACACTCCTCACTGTCCTACAGTTCACCACACTCCTCACTGTCCTACCATTCACCACACTCCTCACTATCCTACCATTCACTACACTCCTCACTATCCTACAGTTCACCACACTCCTCACTGTCCTACCGTTCACCACACTCCTCACTGTCCCACCGTTCACCACACTCCTCACTGTCCTACCATTCACTACACTCCTCACTATCCTACAGTTCACCACACTCCTCACTGTCCTACCGTTCACCACACTCCTCAGTGTCCCACCGTTCACCACACTCCTCACTGTCCTACCGTTCACCACACTCCTCACTATCCTACAGTTCACCACACTCCTCACTGTCCTACCGTTCACACACTCCTCACTATCCTACAGTTCACCACACTCCTCACTGTCCTACCATTCACCACACTCCTCACTATCCTACCGTTCACCACACTCCTCACTATCCTACCGTTCACCACACTCCTCAGTGTCCCACCGTTCACCACACTCCTCACTATCCTACTGTTCACCACACTCCTCACTGTCCCACCGTTCACCACACTCCTCACTATCCTACCATTCACCACACTCCTCACTGTCCTACCGTTCACCACACTCCAGTGTCCCACCGTTCACCACACTCCACCCTGTCCCACCGTTCACCACACTCCTCACTATCCTACCATTCATCACACTCCTCAGTGTCCCACCGTTCACCACACTCCTCAGTGTCCCACCGTTCACCACACCACACTGTCCTACCGTTCACACACTCCTCACTATCCTACCGTTCACCACACTCCTCACTATCCTACCGTTCACCACACTCCTCAGTGTCCCACCGTTCACACACTCCTCACTATCCTACCGTTCACCACACTCCTCAGTGTCCCACCGTTCACCACACTCCTCAGTGTCCCACCGTTCACCACACTCCTCACTATCCTACCGTTCACCACACTCCACACTGTCCTACCGTTCACACACTCCTCACTATCCTACCGTTCACCACACTCCTCGGTGTCGTACCATTCACCACACTCCACACTGTCCTACCGTTCACACACTCCTCACTATCCTACTGTTCACCACACTCCTCAGTGTCCCACCGTTCACCACACTCCTCACTGTCCCACCATTCACCACACTCCTCACTATCCTACCGTTCACCACACTCCTCAGTGTCCCACCATTCACCACACTCCTCAGTGTCCCACCGTTCACCACACTCCTCACTGTCCCACCATTCACCACACTCCTCACTATCCTACCGTTCACCACACTCCTCACTGTCCCACCGTTCACCACACTCCTCAGTGTCCCACCGTTCACCACACTCCTCAGTGTCCTACCGTTCACCACACTCCTCAGTGTCCTACCGTTCACCACACTCCACACTGTCCTACCGTTCACCACACTCCTCGGTGTCGTACCATTCACCACACTCCACACTGTCCTACCGTTCACACACTCCTCACTATCCTACTGTTCACCACACTCCTCAGTGTCCCACCGTTCACCACACTCCTCAGTGTCCCACCGTTCACCACACTCCTCACTGTCCCAACATTCACCACACTCCTCACTATCCTACCGTTCACCACACTCCTCAGTGTCCTACCATTCACCACACTCCTCAGTGTCCCACCGTTCACCACACTCCTCAGTGTCCTACCGTTCACCACACCCCTCACTGTCCTACCGTTCACCACACTCCACACTGTCCTACCGTTCACACACTCCTCACTATCCTACCGTTCACCACACTCCTCAATATCCTACCGTTCACCACACTACTCAGTGTCCTACCATTCACACACTCCTCACTGTCCCACCGTTCACCACAATCCTCACTATCCCACCATTCACCATGCTCCACACTATCCTACCGTTCACCACACTCCTCAGTGTCCCAACATTCACCATACTCCTCACTGTCCTACCGTTCACCACACTCCACACTGTCCTACCGTTCACACACTCCTCACTATCCTACCGTTCACCACACTCCTCACTATCCTACCGTTCACCACACTCCTCACTATCCTACCGTTCACACACTCCTCACTATCCTACCGTTCACCACACTCCTCAGTGTCCCACCGTTCACCACACTCCTCAGTGTCCCACCGTTCACCACACCCCTCACTGACCCACCGTTCACCACACCCCTCACTGACCCACCGTTCACCACACTCCTCACTATCCTACCATTCACCACACTACTCACTGTCCTACAGTTCACCACACTCCTCAGTGTCCTACAGTTCACCACACTCCACACTGTCCTACCGTTCACCACACTCCTCACTGTCCCACCGTTCACCACACTCCTCACTGTCCCACCGTTCACCACACTCCTCACTATCCTACCGTTCACCACACTCCTCAGTGTCCCACCGTTCACCACACTCCTCACTGTCCCACCGTTCACCACACTCCTCACTATCCTACCATTCACCACGCTCCACACTGTCCTACCATTCACCACACTCCTCAGTGTCCCACCGTTCACCACACTCCTCACTGTCCTACCGTTCACCACACTCCTCACTATCCTACCATTCACCACACTCCTCACTATCCTACCATTCACCACACTCCTCACTGTCCCACCGTTCACCACACTCCTCACTGTCCTACCGTTCACCACACTCCACACTGTCCCACCGTTCACCACACTCCAGTGTCCCACCGTTCACCACACTCCTCACTATCCTACCGTTCACCACACTCCTCACTGTCATACCGTTCACCACACTCCTCACTATCCTACCGTTCACCACACTCCACCCTGTCCCACCGTTCACCACACTCCTCACTGTCCTACCGTTCACCACACTCCTCACTGTCATACCGTTCACCACACTCCTCACTATCCCACCGTTCACCACACTCCTCAGTGTCCTACCGTTCACCACACTCCAGTGTCCCACCGTTCACCACACTCCTCAGTGTCCCACCGTTCACCACACTCCTCACTATCCTACCATTCACCACACTCCTCACTGTCCCACCATTCACACTCCTCACTATCCTACCGTTCACCACACTCCTCAGTGTCCCACCGTTCACCACACTCCTCAGTGTCCCACCGTTCACCACACTCCTCACTATCCTACCGTTCACCACACTCCTCACTGTCCCACCGTTCACCACACTCCTCACTGTCCTACCATTCACCACACTCCTCAGTGTCGCACCGTTCACCACACCCCTCACTGTCCTACCGTTCACCACACTCCTCAGTGTCGCACCGTTCACCACACCCCTCACTATCCTACCATTCACCACACCCCTCACTGTCCTACCGTTCACCACACTCCTCACTATCCTACCGTTCACCACACTCCTCAGTGTCCCACCATTCACACACTCCTCACTGTCCTACCGTTCACCACACTCCTCACTGTTCTACCGTTCACCACACCCCTCACTGACCCACCGTTCACCACACTCCTCAGTGTCCCACCGTTCACCACACTCCTCAGTGTCCCACCGTTCACCACACCCCTCACTGACCCACCGTTCACCACACTCCTCACTATCCTACCATTCACCACACTACTCACTGTCCTACAGTTCACCACACTCCTCAGTGTCCTACAGTTCACCACACTCCACACTGTCCTACCGTTCACCACACTCCTCACTGTCCCACCGTTCACCACACTCCTCACTGTCCCACCGTTCACCACACTCCTCACTATCCTACCGTTCACCACACTCCTCAGTGTCCCACCGTTCACCACACTCCTCACTGTCCCACCGTTCACCACACTCCTCACTGTCCTACCGTTCACCACACTCCACACTGTCCCACCGTTCACCACACTCCAGTGTCCCACCGTTCACCACACTCCTCACTATCCTACCGTTCACCACACTCCTCACTGTCATACCGTTCACCACACTCCTCACTATCCTACCGTTCACCACACTCCACCCTGTCCCACCGTTCACCACACTCCTCACTGTCCTACCGTTCACCACACTCCAGTGTCCCACCGTTCACCACACTCCTCACTATCCTACCGTTCACCACACTCCTCACTGTCATACCGTTCACCACACTCCTCACTATCCTACCATTCACCACACTCCACCCTGTCCCACCGTTCACCACACTCCTCACTGTCCTACCGTTCACCACACTCCTCACTGTCATACCGTTCACCACACTCCTCACTATCCCACCGTTCACCACACTCCTCAGTGTCCTACCGTTCACCACACTCCAGTGTCCCACCGTTCACCACACTCCTCAGTGTCCCACCGTTCACCACACTCCTCACTGTCCTACCGTTCACCACACTCCAGTGTCCCACCGTTCACCACACTCCTCACTATCCTACCATTCACCACACTCCTCACTGTCCCACCATTCACACTCCTCACTATCCTACCGTTCACCACACTCCTCAGTGTCCCACCGTTCACCACACTCCTCACTATCCTACCGTTCACCACACTCCTCACTGTCCCACCGTTCACCACACTCCTCACTGTCCTACCATTCACCACACTCCTCAGTGTCGCACCGTTCACCACACTCCTCACTGTCCTACCGTTCACCACACTCCTCACTGTCATACCATTCACCACACTCCTCAGTGTCCCACCGTTCACCACACTCCTCACTGTCATACCATTCACCACACTCCTCAGTGTCGCACCGTTCACCACACTCCTCACTGTCATACCATTCACCACACTCCTCAGTGTCGCACCGTTCACCACACTCCTCACTGTCATACCATTCACCACACTCCTCAGTGTCCCACCGTTCACCACACTCCTCACTGTCATACCATTCACCACACTCCTCAGTGTCCTACCGTTCACCACACTCCTCACTGTCCTACCGTTCACCACACTCCTCACTGTCATACCATTCACCACACTCCTCAGTGTCGCACCGTTCACCACACCCCTCACTGTCCTACCGTTCACCACACTCCTCAGTGTCGCACCGTTCACCACACCCCTCACTATCCTACCATTCACCACACCCCTCACTGTCCTACCGTTCACCACACTCCTCACTATCCTACCGTTCACCACACTCCTCAGTGTCCCACCATTCACACACTCCTCACTGTCCTACCGTTCACCACACTCCTCACTGTTCTACCGTTCACCACACTCCCCAGTGTCCCACCGTTCACCACACTCCTCACTATCCTACCGTTCACCACACTCCACACTGTCATACCGTTCACCACACTCCTCACTATCCTACCGTTCACCACACTCCTCACTGTCGTACCGTTTACACACTCCACACTGTCATACCGTTCACCACACTCCTCACTATCCTACCGTTCACCACACTCCACACTGTCCCACCGTTCACCACACTCCTCACTGTCCTACCGTTTACACACTCCACACTGTCATACCATTCACCACACTCCTCAGTGTCCCACAGTTCAACACACTCCTCACTGTCCTACCGTTCATCACACTCCTCACTGTCCTACCGTTCACCACACTCCTCAGTGTCCTACCGTTCACCACACTCCACACTGTCCTACCGTTCACCACACTCCTCACTGTCCTACCGTTCACCACACTCCACACTGTCCTACCGTTCACACACTCCTCACTATCCCACCGTTCACCACACTCCTCACTGTCCCACCATTCGCCACACTCCTCAGTGTCCCACCGTTCACCACACTCTACACTGTCATACCGTTCACCACACTCCTCACTGTCCTACCGTTCACCACACTCCTCAGTGGCACACCGTTCACCACACTCCTCACTATCCTACCGTTCACCACACTCCTCACTGTCCTACCGTTCACCACACTCCTCACTGTCCTACCATTCACCACACTCCTCACTATCCTACCATTCACTACACTCCTCACTGTCATACCGTTCACCACACTCCTCAGTGTCCTACCATTCACCACACTCCTCACTGTCCTACCGTTCACCACACTCCACACTGTCATACCGTTCACCACACTCCTCACTATCCTACCGTTCACCACACTCCACACTGTCCCACCGTTCACCACACTCCTCACTATCCCACCGTTCACCACACTCCACACTGTCCTACCGTTCACCACACTCCTCAGTGTCCCACCGTTCACCACACTCCTCAGTGTCCTACCGTTCACACACTCCTCACTATCCTACCGTTCACCACACTCCACACTGTCCTACCGTTCACACACTCCTCACTATCCTACCGTTCACCACACTCCTCACTATCCTACCGTTCACCACACTCCTCAGTGTCCCACCGTTCACCACACTCCACACTGTCCTACCGTTCACCACACCCCTCACTGACCCACCGTTCACCACACTCCTCAGTGTCCCACCATTCACCACACTCCTCACTATCCTACCGTTCACCACACTCCTCACTGTCCTAGCTTTCACCACACTCCACACTGTCCTACCGTTCACACACTCCTCACTATCCTACCGTTCACCACACTCCTCACTATCCTACCGTTCACCACTCTCCTCAGTGTCCTACAGTTCACCACACTCCTCACTGTCCTACCGTTCACCACGCTCCTCACTGTCCTACCGTTCACCACACTCCTCACTATCCTACCGTTCTCCACACTCCTCAGTGTCCTACCATTCACCACACTCCTCACTGTCCTACCGTTCACCACACTCCAGTGTCCCACCGTTCACCACACTCCTCAGTGTCCCACCGTTCACCACACTCCTCAGTGTCCTACCGTTCACCACACTCCTCACTATCCTACCGTTCACCACACTCTTCAGTGTCCTACCATTCACCACACTCCTCACTATCCTACCGTTCACCACACTCCTCAGTGTCCCACCGTTCACCACACTCATCAGTGTCCCACTGTTCACCACACTCCTCAGTGTCCTACCGTTCACCACACTCCTCAGTGTCCCACCGTTCACCTCACTCCTCAGTGTCCTACCGTTCACCACACTCCTCACTATCCTACCGTTCACCACACTCCTCACTGTCCCACCGTTCAACACACTCCTCACTATCCTACCATTCACCACACTCCTCAGTGTCCCACCGTTCACCACACTCCTCAGTGTCCTACCGTTCACCACACTCCTCACTATCCTACCGTTCACCACACTCCTCACTGTCCCACCGTTCGACACACTCCTCACTATCCTACCATTCACCACACTCCTCAGTGTCCCACCGTTCACCACACTCCTCAGTGTCCTACCGTTCACCACACTCCTCACTGTCCTACCGTTCACCACACTCCTCACTGTCCCACCGTTCAACACACTCCTCACTATCCTACCATTCACCACACTCCTCACTGTCATACCGTTCACCACACTCCTCAGTGTCCTACCATTCACCACACTCCTCACTGTCCTACCATTCACCACACTCCCCAGTGTCCTACCATTCACCACACTCCTCACTATCCCACCGTTCACCACACTCCTCAGTGTCCTACCATTCACCACACTCCCCAGTGTCCTACCATTCACCACACTCCTCAGTGTCCCACCGTTCACCACACTCCTCAGTGTCCTACCATTCACCACACTCCCCAGTGTCCTACCATTCACCACACTCCTCACTATCCCACCGTTCACCACACTCCTCAGTGTCCTACCATTCACCACACTCCCCAGTGTCCTACCATTCACCACACTCCTCAGTGTCCCACCGTTCACCACACTCCTCAGTGTCCTACCATTCACCACACTCCTCACTGTCCTACCGTTCACCACACTCCTCACTCTCCTACCATTCACCACACTCCTCAGTGTCCCACCATTCACCACACTCCTCAGTGTCCCACCGTTCACCACACTCCTCAGTGTCCTACCATTCACCACACTCCTCAGTGTCCTACCGTTCACCACACTCCTCAGTGTCCCACCGTTCACCACACTCCTCAGTGTCCTACCATTCACCACACTCCTCAGTGTCCCACCGTTCACCACACTCCTCAGTGTCCTACCATTCACCACACTCCTCACTGTCCTACCGTTCACCACACTCCTCACTCTCCTACCATTCACCACACTCCTCACTGTCCTACCATTCACCACACTCCTCACTGTCCCACCGTTCACCACACTCCTCACTGTCCTACCATTCACCACACTCCTCAGTGTCCCACCGTTCACTACACTCCTCAGTGTCCCACCGTTCACCACACTCCTCAGTGTCCTACCATTCACCACACTCCTCACTATCCTACCGTTCACCACACTCCTCAGTGTCCCACCGTTCACCACACTCCTCAGTGTCCCACCGTTCACCACACTCCTCACTGTCCTACCGTTCACCACACTCCTCAGTGTCCTACCGTTCACCACACTCCTCAGTGTCCTACCATTCACCACACTCCTCACTGTCCTACCGTTCACCACACTCCTCAGTGTCCTACCATTCACCACACTCCTCACTGTCCTACCGTTCACCACACTCCCCAGTGTCGTACCATTCACCACACTCCTCACTGTCCTACCATTCACCACACTCCTCAGTGTCCCACCGTTCACCACACTCCTCAGTGTCCCACCATTCACCACACTCCTCACTGACCCACCGTTCACCACACTCCTCAGTGTCCTACCGTTCACCACACTCCACACTGTCCTACCATTCACCACACTCCACACTGTCCTACCGTTCACCACACTCCTCACTATCCTACCATTCACCACACTCCTCACTGTCCTACCGTTCACCACACTCCTCACTGTCCTACCATTCACCACACTCCTCACTGTCCCACCGTTCACCACACTCCTCACTGTCCCACCGTTCACCACACTCCTCAGTGTCCCACCGTTCACCACACTCCTCAGTGTCCTACCATTCACCACACTCCTCACTATCCTACCGTTCACCACACTCCTCAGTGTCCCACCATTCACCACACTCCTCAGTGTCCCACCGTTCACCACACTCCTCAGTGTCCCACCGTTCACCACACTCCTCACTGTCCTACCGTTCACCACACTCCTCAGTGTCCTACCGTTCACCACACTCCTCAGTGTCGTACCATTCACCACACTCCTCACTGTCCTACCGTTCACCACACTCCTCAGTGTCCCACCGTTCACCACACTCCTCAGTGTCCTACCATTCACCACACTCCTCACTGTCCTACCGTTCACCACACTCCTCAGTGTCCTACCATTCACCACACTCCTCAGTGTCCTACCGTTCACCACACTCCTCACTGTCCTACCGTTCACCACACTCCCCAGTGTCGTACCATTCACCACACTCCTCACTGTCCTACCATTCACCACACTCCTCAGTGTCCCACCGTTCACCACACTCCTGAGTGTCCCACCATTCACCACACTCCTCACTGACCCACCGTTCACCACACTCCTCAGTGTCCTACCGTTCACCACACTCCACACTGTCCTACCATTCACCACACTCCTCAGTGTCCCACCGTTCACCACACTCCTCAGTGTCCCACCATTCACCACACTCCTCACTGACCCACCGTTCACCACACTCCTCAGTGTCCCACCGTTCACCACACTCCTCACTGTCCTACCATTCACCACACTCCTCACTGTCCTTCCATTCACCACACTCCTCAGTGTCCTACCGTTCACCACACTCCTCACTGTCCTACCGTTCACCACACTCCTCACTGTCCTACAGTTCACCACACTCCTCAGTGTCCCACCATTCGCCACACTCCTCACTATCCTACCGTTCACCACACTCCTCACTCTCCTACCATTCACCACACTCCTCAGTGTCCTACCGTTCACCACACTCCTCACTATCCTACCGTTCACCACACTTCTCAGTGTCCCACCATTCACCACATTCCTCAGTGCCCTACCATTTACAGTATAAGTCCTACCTAGCTTGGTTGGTCCTACTTAAGTTCAACACCCTCACTTAGAAGAAAGAAGAAAGCCCTTATCTCCGAGTGGAGTCATCAGGATGCTGTTGTGATGACTTTTTTATGTAGCAGGCTTTCTTTTTTTTAACGAGGCCAAGTTGCTAGCTCGACGCTTAACCCAGCGTGGATGGAAAGCGTGCCAGGGAGCCGGCTGTATTCGAACCTTTGCTCTGAAGTCCAGCACTGATGACACTACGCCATCAGCCGGCCCAACACCCTCACTTATCTGCATTAAATTCCATCTGCCATTTCTCAGCCATTTTTCTAGCTCCTCTAGATCTTTGCTGTCCACTACACCCAAATCTTGGTGTCATCTGCAAATTTGCTGATCTCATTAACCACATTATCATCCAGATCACTGATATAGATGACCGTTATCAACCTGTGGCTCTCCACTAGTCACAGGCCTCCAGTCAGAGAGGCAACCATCTACTACCACTGTCTGGCTTCTCCCACGAACCCAACATCTATTCCTATTTACTACCTCATCTTGAACGCTGAGCAACTGAACTTTCTTGACCAACCTCCCATGCGGGACCTTGTTAAATGTCTTGCTGAAGTCGATGCAGACAACATCACTGCCTTGCCTTCAACAACTTTCCTGGTAACTTCTTTGAAAAATTCTATAAGATTCGTTAGATACGAATTACCATGCACGAAGGCATACTGACTATTCTTAAACAGTCCATGTCAATCGAAATACTCACATATCCAGTCCCTTAGAATAGCTTCCAATAACTTTCCTACCATTGATGTCACACTCACAGGCTTATAATTTCCTGGTTTATTTTTAGAGCCTTTCTTAAACAGCGGAGAAACATTAGCTATCGGCCAGTCCTCCGGTACCTCACCTGTCCATAAGACCACAAGATCTCAACTCCATTCAACTGCCTTCTCGCCATTTCCTTTAATGTCCTGACTGATCAAGAAACTATCGACTTCCGCCTTAAATACACCCACAGACTTAGCCTCCATTGCAGTCTGTGGCAGAGTATTCCACATATTCATTTCTCTCTAGCAACAAAACTTCTGCCTTACATCTAAACTAAAAGTTCGCCCCTCAATTTTGAGGCTGTGCCCTCAAGTTCTGGAAACCCCCACCACATGAAACATCCTCTCCACATCCACCCTGTCTAGTCCTTTCAACATTCGAAAGGTTTCAATGAGATCCCCCTGCATTCTTCGAAATTCCAGTGAGTACAGGCCCAAAGCTGCCAAACACTCCTCCTATGTTAACCCCTTCATTTCCAGAATCATCCTCATGAACCTCCACTGGATTCTCTCCAATAACCTTCCTTTCTGGGATATGGGGCCCAAAACTATTGACAATACTCCAAGTGTGGCCTGACTAGTGTCTTATAAAGCCTCAGCATTATCGCCTTGTTTTTATATTCTATTCCCCTTGAAATAAATGTCAACATTGCATTTGTCTTCTTTACCACAGACTTAACCTGTAAATTAACCTTCTGGGAGTCTTGCACGAGGACTCCCAAGTCCCTCTGCACCTCTGATGTTTGAACCTTATCCCCATTGAGATAAGAGTCCACATTTTGTTCCTTTTACCAAAATGCTTTATCGTACATTTCCCAACACTGAATTCCATCTGCCTCCTTTTTGCCCATTCTTCTAATTTGTCTAAGTCCTGCTGTAATCACTTTGCTCCCTCAGCACTACCTACCCCTCCTCCTATCTTCATATCATCTGCAAACCTTTTCCCAAAACTATCAATACCATTATCTAAATCATCGACAAACAATGTGAGAAGGCCTGCTGCAATCGCATTGCTTCCTCTTTTGAAGGCCTTCCACTTACTTTTGTCAGTAAACAGGCTCTCCCAATCCACATTTGCTACATCCCTTCTGATTAGATTAGATTAGATTCAACTTTATTGTCATTGTGCTGAGTACAGATACAAAGCCAAATGAAATGCAGTTAGCATCTAACCAGAAATGCAAAGAAATACCATCAAAATTGGCCTTTCTCCAATTTAGAATCTCAGCCTGCAGACCAGACTTATCTTTTTCCATATCTCCTTTGAAGTTAAGATCACTAGATGCAAAGTGTTCACCTACACAAACTTCTGTCACCTGCCCCGTCTTATTCCATAGTAGCAATCAAGTATTGCTCACTCTCTTGCTGGGACTTCTACATACTGATTAACGAAACTTTGCTGAACACATTTGACAAACTCAATCCCATCTAGTCCTTTTACATTATGAGTGTCCCAGTCAATCTGTGCAAAATAAAATGATCTACTATAATAAACTTATGTTTCTTGTAACAGTCAGTGATCTCTCTACAAATTTTCTCCTTTAAATCCCATGGACTGTTGGATGGTCTATAATACAACCCATTAATGTGGTCATACCTTTCTTATTCTTCAGTTCCACCCATAAAGCCTCACTAGACGAGTTCTCCAGTCAGTCCTGGCTCAGCACTGCCGAAGGGTTTCATCCTGAAATGTTGACTGTATTCTTTTTCTAGATGCTGTCTGGCCTGCTGAGTTCCTCCATCATTTTGTGTGGGTTGCTCAGATTTCCAGCACCTGCAGGTTTTGTCTTGTTTGTGCACTGCCATGATATTTTCCCTGACTAGTAACGCTGCCCTTCCTCCTTTAATTCCTCCCACACTGTCACGTCTAAAACAGTGGAACCCTGGAATATTGAGCTGCCAGTCCTGCTCCTCCTGCAACCAAGTCCCACTAATGGCTACAGTATCATAATCCCATGTGTTGATCCGTGCCCTGAGTTATAAATGTTTTCCCCAAAATCCTCACCCCTACCACAAAACTGCTTTTAAAAAAAGTTAATGCTGTCCTCTCCAATCAATATGCTGAGACTTTTTTTTCCATTTAACGATACATTTACTGGTAATTACTGACACCACAACATCCATAGCACTTCCTAATTCACCCTTATTTTGTGTGTGGGGCAAGCCTACTTCAAGTAGGGTTTGGTCTACAGCCAAGCTCCTGGGTCTATGAGGCACATGCTAACTCCTAGCAGACTGTTTCAGTCTGGCTGGGCAGGTGGATTTACACAAAGCATTCAAATGACTAAAGTAGGCTTCTGAACCAAAAATAAAGCATTTAAACCAGGAACTAGCAACAAGGCTACTTCCAGGGCAAGTTGAGAGACACAAGGCTCGGGAGGCAATGACATTGCAGCTGGAGAGCAGTAACTGTGAGGTGGTGGGTCAGTGTGGAGTGCAATGAATGTGAAGACAGTGAACAATGAGTGTGGAGCTGGAGAGCAGTAACTGTGAGGTGGTGGGTAGGCAGTGTGGAGGTGGAGGGCAGTAACTGTGGAGGAGAGTAGACTGGGACAAAGGGAATGGCAGAGGTCAGATATTGAAAGTACAGGGGGTGAGGGGAGAATAAAGCAAAGATGGACAGGGAGAGCAACTGAGAGTAGAAACTGAAGGGATATGCATGGAGTGGGGAAATATAAAACCAATTGAACAGAAAGAATGTAGAGACAAGAGAAATGAGAATTAAAATTGAAACTAAAGTAGGAAGTAACATTGAACAGAGGCAAATGGCAAGGAACAGCAAGCATGCAATGCTAGTGTTCACAGTGAACTTTGAAGCAAACTGGTTAGACTCTTGACACATCAGCTATGCAAGTGATCACAGATCATTATAACTTCCACAGTGAAGCATACTTGACAAAATGAAAAATGGCTCTTTAAGAGGTTGTTGACACTTCTTAGCACTATAATTGAAAATCATTGTCTAGAAATCACTTCCACACTTGGCTCCAACACATGCACCAGATAAAGATTGGACAACACCAAGTTGTTTCAGACTGTTTTTTTTTGCGAGTTTGAACTTCTGCTGCATCTGAGTGACTACATGACATTTTCAAAGAGGTGCAGGGATCTCATGATGTTTTCATCCTACAACAAAGCAGAGGCAGAATAAGTGGTGATTAAACTCTACAGAGAATGTCAACAGAAGGACAGGGATGAGAGGAAGGACAAGGAGGAGTTGATTCTCAAAGGAGAGGGTGAGTGGCCAGAACTTGTGCACTTTGGTACAAATAACATAGGCAGAGAAAGGAATGAGGTACTGCACAATGATTATGGTGAGAAAGGCAAGAGGTTAAGAAGACAGAACCATCAGTTGTAATCTCTGGATTATTCCTAGTGCCACGTGCTAACGAGGGATAATCAGCATCACTTTGTGAGGGGCAGGTCGTGCCTCCTAAATTACATGAGTCATACAGTCATAAAACAGTACAGCACAGAAACAGGCTCTTTGGGTCATCTAGTCCATGCTGAGCTATTATTCTGTCTAGTCCCATCAATTTGCACATGGTCCATAGCCCCTCATACTCCTCCCATCCACTTATCCAAATTTCTCTTAAATCTCTAAGATTTTTTCCAAAATTTTCGCCACTAGATTGGAGAACACACTACCTCAAATTATCTCTGAGGATCAGACTGGATTTATTACAAATCGTTATTCATCTTTTAATATTAGGAAATTAATTAATATAGCTTACACTCCCTCACCTAGAACTCCAGAATGTGTTATCTCTCTGGAAGCTGAGAAAGCATTTGAAAGAGTCGAATGGCCATATTTATTTAGTACGCTTGAAAATTTTAATTTTAGTCTGAAATTTATATAGTGGATTAAATTAACATATCATATTCCGTTGGGTTCGGTATTTACCAATAATCAAAGATCTCCCTTTTTTCAACTGTTTCGTGATACTAGGCAAGGCTGCCCTCTTAGTCCTTTACTATTTGACATCACTCTGGAACCTTTAGCTATTGCAAATCATGATTCACCTAACATTTCTGGTATTACCCATGGAAAAGGGACATATAAGCTATCATTATACGCAGATGATTTGTTACTATATATTTCCAATCTAGAGAGATCCATTCCTGCAGTTGTATCTTTGCTTGCTCAGTTTAGTAGCTTTTCTGGCTATAAATTGAATCTCAATAAGAGTGAACTATTCCCATTAAATATGCAAGTTCCAATTTACAAACATTTACTATTTAAATTGGTCACAGACAACTTCAGTTATTTGGGTGTTAAAATTACTAACAAACATAAGGACTTATTTAAGGTTAATTTTTTTAACTTTAATTGATCAGGTTAAACAACTGTTTACTAAATGGTCCCCATTGTCTTTATCATTGATTGGTCGAATCAATGCTATTAAGATGATTATTCTACCTAAATTTTTATACTTACTTCAAGCGTTACCAATTTTTATTTCTAAATCTTTTTTTGACTTTGTTGACTCTAACATTTCTTTGTATATATGGCAGAAAAAAAATCCTAGATTAAGTAAAAAATTTACCGAAGTCTAAAAAGGCTTGGCATTGCTGAATTTAAGATTTTACTATTGGGCAATTAATATTCGATATTTAATATTTTGGACAAAGGACTTGATGGCAATACAAAGACCACAATGGGTAAACCTTGAATGTAAATCTGTACAAGGCCTCTCATTGGTTTCTGTTTTAGGGACCTCGCTTCCCTTTGTTCTTTCTAAATTGAATAAACAAATGGTTAATCCAATAATTAAATATACATTATGAATATGGTTTCAATTTCATAAATTTTTTGGTTTGAATAAGTTTATTTTATCTAGCCCTATTATATCTAACTTTTTCCAACCCTCTGTTATGGATCAAGCCTTTTTGATATGGAAAACGAAGGGTACAACATGTTTTCATGAATTATTCATGGTAACTGTTTCATGTCTTTTGAACAGTTGTCTAATAAATATAATTTACCCAGATCCCATTTTTTAGATACTTACAAATTAGAATTTTTTTGAATAATATGTTACAGACTTTTCCGAACTCATACCCTGCTGATATAACGGAAAAAAATTTAGGTTTAAACCCTTATCAGAAGGGTTTAATAGCAACCATTTACGATATGATCATGAAAATACAGCCAGGTATATCAGATAAAATTAAGAATGAATGGGAAAAAGAACTTCAACTTTCTTTTCCTACAGAGAAATAGGAGAAAATTTTACATTTAGTTAACTCTTCCTCTATATGTGCTAAACACACATTGATACAATTTAAGGTGGTGCATAGGGCCCATATGTCTAAGGACAAGCTTGCTCATTTTTACTCCCACATTAAACCTGTCTGTGATAGATGCCATTCTGAAGTAGCCTCTTTGACTCACATGTTCTGGTCTTGTCCTTTTTGGAGAAATATTGGAAAGATACTTTTGGTATTATTTCAACAGTTCTGAATATTAATTTACATCCTCACCCTATTACTGCAATTTTTGGCTTAACAATGGTGGCTAATAGTTATTTATCCCCATCAGCTCGTCAGATGATTGCTTTTGTTACATTAACGGCTAGAAGATCCATTCTATTGCATTGGAAAGAGATTAATCCTCCAACTACATTCCAATGGTTTCCCCAAACTATCTCTTGTTTAAATTTCGAGAACATCAGTAGTGTTATTTTTGACCCTTCGATTAAATTTGAAGAAACCTGGAGACCATTTATTCAACACTTTCATATGAGCTAAATCGACCTTTCCCTAACCTTCTTTTATTACCCTTAAATATTTAGGTAGAGGAGTAGAGTTATTGACACTACTGTTTATATCCGTTATAATAGCCCAGTTTTTTTTTAGTTTAGTTTGCAAGTTAGTTAGTTTAAAAAAAAAATTGTTTTCAATTTGGGGGTTTTTCTTTCCACTATGCAAATACAGGACGAGTTTGGGAGGCTTAGTACATTTGTGTTATCAGTAGTTTATACTTGAATATACTGCTTTATTATCTATGTATTCCCAATCTCTCTGTATTTCTATTGTTACTATGTTTTGTTTGAAAATCAATAAAAAGATCTGAAAAGAAAGAAATCTTGAAATTGAACCTGGATCAATTACTTTCAATAGCAGCTCATTTCACAAGCTCACCACCATCTGAATGTAACAATTCCCCCTCATATTCCCTTAAACATTTCACCTTTCACCCTTAACTAGAGCTGAGCTATGCATATCTATACAAACATCTCTCTACAGATGCACAGCAGACAGCATCCTACAGCATGGTTCGGAAACTGCATTGCAGTGCACAGGAAGGCTCTACAATGGTTTGTCACATCAATGGCACCAGTCCACACACCATTGAGGACATACAGTATATATAGAAAGGTGCTGAAAGAATGAAGAATCCTAACACCATGCACAAGGATTGTTTGTTCTACTCACATCAGGTAGACAGCTACATAGCATCTATGCAATGACTACAAAACTCAAAAACAGTTACTTACCCAAACAGCAAGTTTGGGGTAAGCACTGATCCATCCCTCCACTTCCTCCACAACTGTTTGCTATTTCCTATCAGAGTTAGCTTGTGCCCAGCATCATTTTATGGACACACAATCAATCTCTGTACATAAGCTATCTTCTCTATTTATATTAATTGTGGTTTTTTAAAATTATTATGGTCAGTGACAATTAGTTCAGTCTCTTTTGCACTTGTATACTGGAAATAACGCTAAATAATCTTGGATCTTAAATCTTGAATCTAACGCCTGATCTCTGGTTCTCTCTCAGCATACTTCAGTAGAAAAAGCATGCTTGCATTTACCCTATCAATACCCCTGATAAATTTGTATACCTTAATCCAATCTCCCCTCATTCTCCTAAACTCCAGGGAATAAAGGTTTAACCTATACAAACTTTCTCTGTAGCTCAAGCACCAAAAACATTCTTTTAAATTTTTACTGCACTCTTTCAAAGTCTGGTTGAGGTTTTTGAGGAGGTACAAAATAAATTGATGAAGGTAGAGCAGTGGATGTGGTGTATATCCATTTTAACATAGAACACAGAGAGTACAGCAGAGAACACAGAGAGTACACAGGACACAGAGAGTACAGTGTAGGACACAGAAACTACATAGAACACAGCGTACAGCATAGGACACAGAGAGTACACAGAACACAGACGGTACAGCTTAGGACACAAAGAGTACAGCATAGAACACAGTGTAGTGCATAGGAAAGAGAGAGTACATAGAACACAGAGAGTACACAATAAGACACAGAGAGTACACAGAACACAGAGAGTACAGCATAGGACACTGTGTACAGCATAGGACACAGAGAGTACAGAGTACATAGAACACAGTGAGTACATAGAACAGGGAGTAAAGCATAGAACACAGAGTACATAGGACACAGTGAGTACATAGAACACAGAGTAAAGAATAGAAAAGAGGGAGTAAAGCACAGGACACAGAGAGTACAGGTAGAGCACAGAGTACATAGGACACAGTGTACAGCATAGGTGTCAAACACAAGGCCCGCGGGCCATATCCGGCCCGGCGTACAATTATATCCGGCCCACGAGATTATTTTAGATAGATCTATTATTTTAATTATTAATGGCCCGGTGATATGAAGCGCTGATAACACACAAACTACAGATCCCATAATGCAGCGCAACAGCTGCCGATAGGCTACCCGGGAACATTCCCACGTCAAGCATCTGTTGCGGTATACAACGCTATTCTGAAGTCAAAGCTAATCCCTAACAATGGCGAAGAGAAAAGTTGATTCTGAAAAAAGAGTCTTTCAAAACCGATGGGTTGCTGAGTATAGTTTGTGAGATAGCCACTGATTTAAGAACACAGTTGATTGAAAGAAGCAACCCATTTATTGCATACTCGCTTGCTGTGGATGAAAGTGCTGATATGACGGACACTGCACAGCTGGCTATCTTCATCTGAGGAGTGGACTCCAATTTGTGCGTTACAGAGGAAATATTGAACATTAAATCGATGCACGGGACAACGACAGGAAAAGACATTTTTGAAAATGTATGTCAAAGTGTAACCGACATGAAATTGCCCTGGGACAAACTTATTGGACTTACAACAGATGGAGCACCGGCGATGTGCGGTGAAAAAAGTGGACTAGTGGGAAGGATGCGGGTAAAGATGCAGGAGGAGAACTGTACTGGTGAGTTAACAACATATCACTGCATCATACGCCAAGAAACGCTGTGTGGTAAAGTCCTAAAGATGGAACATGTAATGAGCACTGTAACACAAGCCGTAAACTTTATCCGAGCTAAAGGTTTAAATCACCGGCAATTTCAGTCTTTTATGCGGGAAATAGATTCAGAGTTTGCCGACATTCCTTATCATACAGAGGTGCGTTGGCTGAGTCGGGGAAAAGTTCTCAATAGAGTTTTTAAGCTCAACAAGGAAATCTGTCAGTTCATGGACAGTAAAGGAAAAGACTCCACAGTTTTGCGGGATGAAAAGTGGAAATGTGAGTTGGCGTTTCTGGCTGACATAACAACACATCTCAGCGTCTTAAACCTTCAGCTCCAGGGACGTGACCGCATGATCACTGACATGTATGATGCAGTGAAGGCATTTCAAGTGAAGCTGCTCTTATGGGAGACACAAATGCACCAGTGCAACTTGCCTCATTTTCCCTGTTGCCAAGTAATGTTGAACCAGGTCGGTGCAATGATGTTCCCAAATGCGCACTTTGCTGATAAACTGAGCGCTGAGTTCGCACTGCGCTTTGGTGACTTTGAAGCACAAAAAATTAATTTCGAGCTGCTTCGCAACCCATTTGCCGTCGACGTGGAAACTGCACCTGTACAGATTCAGATGGAGCTGATAGAGCTGCAGTGTAATGGGACACTAAAGGCAAAGTACGACACTGCAGGGCCCGTACAGTTTATTAGCTCCATTCCTGAAGCAATGCCTCAGCTCCGTCTACATGCGGCTCAAACCTTGTGCATGTTTGGTAGCACATATCTGTGTGAGAAGCTTTTCTCAGTGATGAAGATTAACAAAACATCACACAGGAGTCATCTCACTGATGAACACCTGCAGTCCATCCTGAGAATCTCCACATCACAGAACCTTACACCAAACCTAAACGAACTTATTGCCAAGAAAAGATGCCAAGCATCCAGCTCTGACAAAACGGCATACGAGCAAAGAAAACTGAGTGTTTTGATTTGTTGTTGTTTTAACTTTTGCTGAAAAGCACAAATTTTATTTATATTTTCAGGGTTTTTTTGCAGCATGCTCATATTTCTAACTTGTATAATACTGATAGGAGATATTTTTATGGAGAGCAAAATATTTAAGTTATTTAAAGTTTTAGTCTATTTTTTCTGGAATAATATTCCTGTCTGTTTTTATTCATATTTATGTTCAAAAAACTGTTTAGTTTTAGTGTGTTCAATAAATGTATATGCTGTTCGGCCCGCGAACTAAAGTGTGCTTTGAGTTTTGGCCCCATGTGCAATTGAGTTCGACACCTCTGGTGTACAGCATAGGACACCGAGTACATAGAACACAAAGAGTACAGCATAGAACACAGAGTACAGCATAGGATACAGAGAGTACACAGAACACAGACAGTACAGCATAGAACACCAAGAGTACTGAATAGGACACGGAGAGTACACAGAACACAGAGAGTACATAGAACACAGAGAGTACAGCACAGGATAGAGAGAGTACAGCATAGGACACAGAGTACAGCATAGAACACAAAGTGTACAGCATAGGATACAGAGAGTACATAGAACACAGAGATTACAGCATAGGATACAGAGAGTACAGCATAGAACACCGAGAGTACATAGGACACAGAGAGTACAGCATAGGACACAGGGAATACAGCATAGGACACAGAGTACATAGAATACAAAGAGTACAGCATATGACACAGAGAGTACAGCATAGAACACCAAGAGTACTGAATAGGACACGGAGAGTACAGCATGGAACACAGAGAGTACAGCATAGGGCACAGAGAGTACAGAGAACACAGACAGTACAGCATAGAACACCAAGAGTACTGAATAGGACACGGAGAGTACACAGAACACATAGAGTACAGCATAGGACACAGAGTATAGCATAGGACAGAGAGAAAACACAGAACACAGAGATTACAGCATAGGACGCAGAGAGTACAGCATAGGACACAGAGAGTACAGCATAGGACACAGAGAGTACAGCATAGGACGCAGAGAGTACAGCATAGGACACAGAGAGTACAGCATAGGACGCAGAGAGTACAGCATAGGACACAAAGAGTACAGCATAGGACAGAGAGAAAACACAGAACACAGAGATTACAGCATAGGACAGAGAGAGTACAGCATAGGACGCAGAGAGTACAGCATAGGACACAGAGAGTACAGCATAGGACAGAGAGAGAACACAGAACACAGAGATTACAGCATAGGACACCAAGAGTACAGCATAGGAAGCAGAGAGTACAGCATAGGACACCAAGAGTACAGCATAGGACACAGAGAGTACAGCACAGGACAGAGAGAGAACACAGAACACAGAGATTACAGCATAGGACACAGAGAGTACAGCATAGGACACAGGGAATACAGCATAGGACACAGAGTACATAGAATACAAAGAGTACAGCATATGACACAGAGAGTACAGCATAGAACACCAAGAGTACTGAATAGGACACGGAGAGTACAGCATGGAACACAGAGAGTACAGCATAGGGCACAGAGAGTACAGAGAACACAGACAGTACAGCATAGAACACCAAGAGTACTGAATAGGACACGGAGAGTACACAGAACACATAGAGTACAGCATAGGACACAGAGTATAGCATAGGACAGAGAGAAAACACAGAACACAGAGATTACAGCATAGGACGCAGAGAGTACAGCATAGGACACAGAGAGTACAGCATAGGACGCAGAGAGTACAGCATAGGACACAGAGAGTACAGCATAGGACAGAGAGAAAACACAGAACACAGAGATTACAGCATAGGACAGAGAGAGTACAGCATAGGACGCAGAGAGTACAGCATAGGACACAGAGAGTACAGCATAGGACAGAGAGAGAACACAGAACACAGAGATTACAGCATAGGACACCAAGAGTACAGCATAGGAAGCAGAGAGTACAGCATAGGACACCAAGAGTACAGCATAGGACAGAGAGAGAACACAGAACACAGAGATTACAGCATAGGACGCAGAGAGTACAGCATAGGACACCAAGAGTACAGCATAGGACACAGAGAGTACAGCATAGGACAGAGAGAGAACACAGAACACAGAGATTACAGCATAGGACACAGAGAGTACAGCATAGGACACAGAGAGAACACAGAACACAGAGCGTACAGTGTAGGACACAGAAAGTATAGAGAACACAGAGAGTACTGCATAGAATACAGAGAATAAAGGACAGGACACAGAGCACTGAGAGCACAGTATGGAACACAGTGTAAAGCATAGGACACAGAGAGTACAGCATAGGACTCAAAGAGGACATAGAACACCAAGAGTACTGAATAGGACACGGAGAGTACAGCATGGAACACAGAGAGTACAGCATAGGACACAGAGAGTACAGCATGGAACACACAGAGTACAGCATAGGACACAGAGAGTACATAGACCACAGTGAGTACATAGAACACAGAGTAAAAAATAGAAAAGAGGGAGTAAAGCATAGGACACAGAGTACAGCGTAGAACACACTGTAACAGCATTGGACACAGAGAATACAGCATAGGACAAAGGGAGTACACAGAACACAGAGAGTACATAGAACACAGTGTACAGCATAGGACACAGAGAGTTCAGCATGGACACAGAGAGTACAGCATAGCACACAGAGAGTACAGCATAGGACACAGAGAGTACATAGGACACAGTGTAAAACATAGGACACAGAGGGTACTTAGAACACAGAGAGTAAAGCATTGAAAAGAGGGAGTAAAGCATAGGCCACAGAGAGTACAGCATAGAACACACTGTAACAGCATAGGACACAGGGAGTATACCACAGGAAACAGAGAGTAAATAGATTACAGAGAGTACTCAGAACACAGAGTACAGCATAGGACACAGAGAATATATGGAACAAAAACAGTACAGCATAGGACAGAGAGAGTACAGCATAGGACACAGGGCGTACAGCATAGAACACAGAGAGTACAGCATAGAAAAGAGGGAGTAAAGCAAAGGACACAGAGAGTACAGCGTAGAACACAGAGGACATAGGACACAGTGTACAGCATAGGACACACAAAGTACAATATAGGACACAGGGAGGACAGCATAGAACACAGTTTACAGCATAGGACACACAGAGTACAGCACAGGGCACAGAGAGTACATAGAACACAAAGAGTACAGCATAGGATAAAGAGTATTGCATAGGACACAGAGAATACAGCATAGGACACAGAGAGTACATAGAACACAGAGAGTACAGCATAGGACACAGAGAGAACATAGACCAGAGTGAGTACATAGAACACAGAGTAAAGAATAGAAAAGAGGGAGTAAAGCATAGAACACAGAGTGCAGCGTAGAACACAGGGAGTACACAGAACACAGAGAGTACATAGAACACAGTGCACAGCATAGGACACAGAGAGTTCAGCATGGACACAGAGAGTACAGCATAGGACACAGAGAGTACTTAGGACACAGTGTAAAACATAGGACACAGAGTGTACATAGAACACAGAGAGTAAAGCATTGAAAAGAGGGTGTAAAGCATAGGACACAGAGAGTACAGCGTAGAACACACTGTAACAGCATAGGACAGAGAGAGTACAGCATAGGACACAGGGAGTATACCACAGGAAACAGAGAGTACATAGATTACAGAGAGTACACAGAACACAGAGTACAGCATAGGACACAGAGAATATATCGAACAAAAACAGTACAGCATAGGACACAGAGAGTAAAGCATAGGCCACACAAAGTACAGTATAGGACACAGGGAGGACAGCATAGAATACAGTGTACAGCATAGGACACAAAGAGTACAGCACAGGGCATAGAGAGTACATAGAACACAAAGTGTACAGCATAGGATAAAGAGAGTATTGCATAGGACACAGAGAATACAGCATAGAACACACTGTAACAGCATAGGACAGAGTGAGTACAGCATAGGACACAGGGAGTATACCATAGGAAACAGAGAGTTCATAGATTACAGAGAGTACACAGAACACAGAGTACAGCATAGGACACAGAGAATATATCGAACAAAAACAATACAGCATAGAACACAGAGAGTACATAGGACACAGAGTGTTCATAGAACACAGAGAGTAAAGCATTGAAAAGAGGGAGTAAAGCATTGGACACAGAGAGTACAGCGTAGAACACTGTGTAACAGCATTGGACACCGAGAGTACAGCATAGGACATAGGGAGTACACAGAACACAGAGAGTACATAGAACACAGTGTACAGCATAGGACACAGAGAGTTCAGCATGGACACAGAGAGTACAGCATAGGACACAGAGAGTACAGCGTAGAACACACTGTAACAGCATAGAACAGAGAGAGTACAGCATAGGACACAGGGAGTATACCACAGGAAACAGAGAGTACATAGAACACAGAGTACAGCATAGGACACAGAGAATATATGGAATAAAAACAGTACAGCATAGGACACAGGGCGTACAGCATAGAACACAGAGTACATAGAACACAGAGAGTAAAGCATAGAAAAAAGGGAGTGAAGCAAAGTACACAGAGAGTACAGCGTAGAACACAGAGGACATAGGACACAGTAACAGCATAGGACACCGAGTACATACAACACATAGAGTACAGCATAGAACACAGAGAGCACAGCATAGGATACAGAGAGTACACTGAACACAGAGGGTACAGCGTAGGACACAGTGAGTACATAGAACACAGATATTACAGATTAGGATACAGAGAGTACAGCAGAGGATACAGAGAGTACAGCAGAGGATACACAGAGTACACAGAACACAGAGTTCAGTGTAGGATACAGAGTGCACAGCATAGGTCAGAGAGAGTACAGCATAGGACACAGAGAGTACAGCATTGAAAAGAGGGAGTAAAGCATAGGACACAGAGAGTACAGCGTAGAACACCAAGAGTACTGAATAGGACACGGAGAGTACAGCATGGAACACAGAGAGTACAGCATAGGGCACAGAGAGTACAGAGAACACAGACAGTACAGCATAGAACACCAAGAGTACTGAATAGGACACGGAGAGTACACAGAACACATAGAGTACAGCATAGGACACAGAGTATAGCATAGGACAGAGAGAAAACACAGAACACAGAGATTACAGCATAGGACGCAGAGAGTACAGCATAGGACACAGAGAGTACAGCATAGGACACAGAGAGTACAGCATAGGACGCAGAGAGTACAGCATAGGACACAGAGAGTACAGCATAGGACAGAGAGAAAACACAGAACACAGAGATTACAGCATAGGACAGAGAGAGTACAGCATAGGACGCAGAGAGTACAGCATAGGACACAGAGAGTACAGCATAGGACAGAGAGAGAACACAGAACACAGAGATTACAGCATAGGACACCAAGAGTACAGCATAGGAAGCAGAGAGTACAGCATAGGACACCAAGAGTACAGCATAGGACACAGAGAGTACAGCATAGGACAGAGAGAGAACACAGAACACAGAGATTACAGCATAGGACGCAGAGAGTACAGCATAGGACACCAAGAGTACAGCATAGGACACAGAGAGTACAGCATAGGACAGAGAGAGAACACAGAACACAGAGATTACAGCATAGGACACAGAGAGTACAGCATAGGACACAGAGAGAACACAGAACACAGAGCGTACAGTGTAGGACACAGAAAGTATAGAGAACACAGAGAGTACTGCATAGAATACAGAGAATAAAGGACAGGACACAGAGCACTGAGAGCACAGTATAGAACACAGTGTAAAGCATAGGACACAGAGAGTACAGCATAGGACTCAAAGAGGACATAGAACACCAAGAGTACTGAATAGGACACGGAGAGTACAGCATGGAACACAGAGAGTACAGCATAGGACACAGAGAGTACAGCATGGAACACACAGAGTACAGCATAGGACACAGAGAGTACATAGACCACAGTGAGTACATAGAACACAGAGTAAAAAATAGAAAAGAGGGAGTAAAGCATAGGACACAGAGTACAGCGTAGAACACACTGTAACAGCATTGGACACAGAGAATACAGCATAGGACAAAGGGAGTACACAGAACACAGAGAGTACATAGAACACAGTGTACAGCATAGGACACAGAGAGTTCAGCATGGACACAGAGAGTACAGCATAGCACACAGAGAGTACAGCATAGGACACAGAGAGTACATAGGACACAGTGTAAAACATAGGACACAGAGGGTACTTAGAACACAGAGAGTAAAGCATTGAAAAGAGGGAGTAAAGCATAGGCCACAGAGAGTACAGCATAGAACACACTGTAACAGCATAGGACACAGGGAGTATACCACAGGAAACAGAGAGTAAATAGATTACAGAGAGTACTCAGAACACAGAGTACAGCATAGGACACAGAGAATATATGGAACAAAAACAGTACAGCATAGGACACAGAGAATATATGGAACAAAAACAGTACAGCATAGGACAGAGAGAGTACAGCATAGGACACAGGGCGTACAGCATAGAACACAGAGAGTACAGCATAGAAAAGAGGGAGTAAAGCAAAGGACACAGAGAGTACAGCGTAGAACACAGAGGACATAGGACACAGTGTACAGCATAGGACACACAAAGTACAATATAGGACACAGGGAGGACAGCATAGAACACAGTTTACAGCATAGGACACACAGAGTACAGCACAGGGCACAGAGAGTACATAGAACACAAAGAGTACAGCATAGGATAAAGAGTATTGCATAGGACACAGAGAATACAGCATAGGACACAGAGAGTACACAGAACACAGAGAGTACATAGAACACAGTGCACAGCATAGGACACAGAGAGTTCAGCATGGACACAGAGAGTACAGCATAGGACACAGAGAGTACTTAGGACACAGTGTAAAACATAGGACACAGAGTGTACATAGAACACAGAGAGTAAAGCATTGAAAAGAGGGTGTAAAGCATAGGACACAGAGAGAACAGCGTAGAACACACTGTAACAGCATAGGACAGAGAGAGTACAGCATAGGACACAGGGAGTATACCACAGGAAACAGAGAGTACATAGATTACAGAGAGTACACAGAACACAGAGTACAGCATAGGACACAGAGAATATATCGAACAAAAACAGTACAGCATAGGACACAGAGAGTAAAGCATAGGCCACACAAAGTACAGTATAGGACACAGGGAGGACAGCATAGAATACAGTGTACAGCATAGGACACAAAGAGTACAGCACAGGGCATAGAGAGTACATAGAACACAAAGTGTACAGCATAGGATAAAGAGAGTATTGCATAGGACACAGAGAATACAGCATAGAACACACTGTAACAGCATAGGACAGAGTGAGTACAGCATAGGACACAGGGAGTATACCATAGGAAACAGAGAGTTCATAGATTACAGAGAGTACACAGAACACAGAGTACAGCATAGGACACAGAGAATATATCGAACAAAAACAATACAGCATAGAACACAGAGAGTACATAGGACACAGAGTGTTCATAGAACACAGAGAGTAAAGCATTGAAAAGAGGGAGTAAAGCATTGGACACAGAGAGTACAGCGTAGAACACTGTGTAACAGCATTGGACACCGAGAGTACAGCATAGGACATAGGGAGTACACAGAACACAGAGAGTACATAGAACACAGTGTACAGCATAGGACACAGAGAGTTCAGCATGGACACAGAGAGTACAGCATAGGACACAGAGAGTACAGCGTAGAACACACTGTAACAGCATAGAACAGAGAGAGTACAGCATAGGACACAGGGAGTATACCACAGGAAACAGAGAGTACATAGATTACAGAGAGTACACAGAACACAGAGTACAGCATAGGACACAGAGAATATATGGAATAAAAACAGTACAGCATAGGACACAGGGCGTACAGCATAGAACACAGAGTACATAGAACACAGAGAGTAAAGCATAGAAAAAAGGGAGTGAAGCAAAGTACACAGAGAGTACAGCGTAGAACACAGAGGACATAGGACACAGTAACAGCATAGGACACCGAGTACATACAACACATAGAGTACAGCATAGAACACAGAGAGCACAGCATAGGATACAGAGAGTACACTGAACACAGAGGGTACAGCGTAGGACACAGTGAGTACATAGAACACAGATATTACAGATTAGGATACAGAGAGTACAGCAGAGGATACAGAGAGTACAGCAGAGGATACACAGAGTACACAGAACACAGAGTTCAGTGTAGGATACAGAGTGCACAGCATAGGTCAGAGAGAGTACAGCATAGGACACAGAGAGTACAGCATTGAAAAGAGGGAGTAAAGCATAGGACACAGAGAGTACAGCGTAGAAAACACTGTAACAGCATAGGACACAGGGAGTATACCACAGGAAACAGAGAGCAAATATATTACAGAGAGTACTCAGAACACAGAGTACAGCATAGGACACTGAGAATATATGGAACAAAAACAGTACAGCGTAGGACATAGGGCGTACAGCATAGAACACAGAGTACATAGAACAGAGAGAGTAAAGCATAGAAAAGGGAGTAAAGCAAAGGACACAGAGAGTACAGCGTAGAACACAGAGGACATAGGACACAGTGTACAGCATAGGACACACAAAGTACAATATAGGACACAGGGAGGACAGCATAGAACACAGTTTACAGCATAGGACACACAGAGTACAGCACAGGGCACAGAGAGTACATAGAACACAAAGAGTACAGCATAGGATGAAGAGTATTGCATAGGACACAGAGAATACAGCATAGGACACAGAGAGTACAGCATAGAACACAGAGAGTACAGCATAGGACACAGAGAGAACATAGACCACAGTGAGTACATAGATCGCAGAGTAAAGAATAGAAAAGAGGGAGTAAAGCATAGAACACAGAGTGCAGCGTAGAACACAGTGTAACAGCATTGGACACAGAGAGTACAGCATAGGACACAGAGAGTACAGCATAGAACACACTGGAACAGCACAGGACACAGAGAGTACAGCATAGGATATAGAGAGTACAGCATAGGACACAGAGAGTAAAGCATTGAAAAGAGGGTGTAAAGCATAGGACACAGAGAGTACAGCGTAGAACACACTGTAACAGCATAGGACACAGAGAGTACAGCATAGGATAGAGAGAGTACAGCATAGGACACAGAGAGTACAGCATAGGACAGAGAGTTCAGCATGGACACAGAGAGTACAGCATAGGACACAGAGAGTACAGCACAGGACACAGTGTAAAACAGGAGACAGAGTGTACATAGAACACAGAGAGTAAAGCATTGAAAAGAGGGAATAAAGCATAGGACACAGAGAGTACAGTGTAGAACACACTGTAACAGCATAGGACAGAGAGAGTACAGCATAGGACACAGGGAGTACACAGAACACAGAGAGTACATAGAACACAGTGTACAGCATAGGACACAGAGAGTTCAGCATAGACACAGAGAGTATAGCATAGGACACAGAGAGTACAGCGTAGAACACACTGTAACAGCATAGGACAGAGAGAGTACAGCATAGGAGACAGGGAGTACAGCGTAGAACACACTGTAACAGCATAGAACAGAGAGAGTACAGCATAGGACACAGGGAGTATACCACAGGAAACAGAGAGTAATTAGATTACAGAGAGTACACAGAACACAGAGTACAGCATAGGACACAGAGAATATATGGAACAAAAACAGTACAGCGTAGAACACAGAGGACATAGGACACAGTAACAGCATAGGACACCGAGTACATAGAACACATAGAGTACAGCATAGAACACAGAGAGCACAGCATAGGATACAGAGAGTACACTGAACACAGAGGGTACAGCGTAGGACACAGTGAGTATATAGAACACAGATATTACAGAATAGGATACAGAGAGTACAGCAGAGGATACAGAGAGTACACAGAACACAGAGTTCAGTGTAGGAGACAGAGTGCACAGCATAGGTCAGAGAGAGTACAGCATAGGACACAGGGAGTACGGCACAGGAAACAGAGTACATAGAACACAGAGAGTACAGCATAGGACACAGAGAGTACAGCATAGAACACACTGTAACAGCACAGGACACAGAGAGTACAGCATAGAATAGAGAGAGTACAGCATAGGACACAGAGAGTAAAGCATTGAAAAGAGGGTGTAAAGCATAGGACACAGAGAGTACAGCGTAGAACACACTGTAACAGCATAGGACACAGAGAGTACAGCATAGGATAGAGAGAGTACAGCATAGGACACAGAGAGTACAGCATAGGACAGAGAGTTCAGCATGGACACAGAGAGTACAGCATAGGACAGAGAGAGTACAGCATAGGACACAGAGAGTACACAGAACACAGAGGGTAGATAGAACACAGAGAGTACAGCATAGGATACGGAGAGTACAGCATAGGATACGGAGAGTACAGCATAGGACACACAAAGTACAGTATAGGACGCAGGGAGGACAGCATAGAACACAGTGTACAGCATAGGACACACAGAGTGCAGCACAGGGCACAGAGAGTACATAGAACACGAAGAGTACAGCATAGGATAAAGAGAGTATTGCTTAGGACACAGAGAGTACAGCATGGAACACAGAGAGTACATAGACCACAGTGAGTACATAGAACACAGAGTAAAGAATAGAAAAGAGGGAGTAAAGCATAGGACACAGAGTACAGCGTAGAACAGAGTGTAACAGCATTGGACACAGAGAGTACAGCATAGGATAGAGAGAGTACAGCATAGGACACAGAGAGTACAGAATAGGACACAGAGAGTACAGAATAGGACACAGAGAGTACAGCACAGGACACAGAGAGTACCGCATAGGACACAGAGAGTACACAGAACACTAAGAGTATAGCATAGGATACAGAGAGTACAGCATAGGAATCAAAGAGGACATAGAACACAAAGAGTACAGCATAGGACACCAAGAGTACAGCATAGGACACCAAGAGTACAGAATAGCACACGGAGAGTACAGCATGAACACAGAGAGTACAGCATAGGACACAGAGAGTACATAGACCACAGTGAGTACATAGAAGACAGAGTAAGAAATAGAAAAGAGGGAGTAAAGCATAGGACACAGGGAGCACGGGACAGGAAACAGAGAGTACATAGAACACAAAGAGTACATAGAACACAGAGAGTACAGCATAGGACTCAGAGTTCATAGAACACAAAGAGTACAGCATTGAACACAGAGAGAGTACAGCATAGGGCACAGAGAGTACAGCATAGGATACGGAGAGTACAGCATAGGACACACAGAGTACAGTATAGGACATAGGGAGGACAGCATTGAACACAATGTACAGCATAGGACTCAGAGTTCATAGAACACAAAGAGTACAGCATAGAACACAGGGCGTACAGCATAGGACACAGAGTACATAGAACACAGAGAGTAAAGCATAGTAAAAAGGGAGTGAAGCAAAGTACACAGAGAGTACAGCGTAGAACACAGAGGACATAGGACACAGTAACAGCATAGGACACCGAGTACATAGAACACATAGAGTACAGCATAGAACACAGAGAGCACAGCATAGGATACAGAGAGTACACTGAACACAGAGGGTACAGCGTAGGACACAGTCAGTATATAGAACACAGATATTACAGAATAGGATACAGAGAGTACAGCAGAGGATACAGAGAGTACACAGAACACAGAGTTCAGTGTAGGAGACAGAGTGCACAGCATAGGACAGAGAGAGTACAGCATAGGACTCAGGGCGTACGGCACAGGAAACAGAGTACATAGAACACAGAGAGTACAGCATAGGACACAGAGAGTACACTGAACACAGAGAGTACAGCATAGAACACACTGTAACAGCATAGGACACAGAGAGTACAGCGTAGGACACAGAGTACACAGAACACAAAGAGTACAGCATAGGACACAGAGAATACAGCATAGGACACAGAGAGTACACAGAACACAGAGAGTACAGCATAGGACACAGAGAATAAAGCATAGGACACAGAGAGTAAAGCATTGAAAAGAAGAACTAAAGCATAGGACACAGAGAGTACAGCGTAGAACACACTGTAACAGCATAGGACACAGAGAGTACAGCATAGGATAGAGAGAGTACAGCATAGGACACAGAGAATACAGCATACGACAGAGAGTTCAGCATGGACACAGAGAGTACAGCATAGGACACAGAGAGTACAGCATAGGACTCAAAGAGTACAGCATAGGACACAGAGAGTACACAGAACACAGAGAGTACATAGAACACAGAGTAAAGAATAGAAAAGAGGGAGTAAAGCTTAGGACACAGAGTACACAGAACACAGAGAACAGCATAGGACACAGAGTACACAGAACACTGAGAGTACAGCATAGGACTCAGAGTACATAGAACACAAAGAGCACAGCATAGGACACAGAGTAAGCAGAACACAGAGTACAGCATAGAACACAGAGAGTACAGCATAGGATACAGAGAATACAGCATAGCCCACACAGAGTACAGCATAGGACACAGAGAGTACACAGAACACAGAGAGTAGATAGAACACAGAGAGTACAGCATAGGATACGGAGAGTACAGCATAGGACACACAGTACAGTATAGGACACTGGGAGGACAGCATAGAATACAGTGTACAGCATAGGACACACAGAGTACAGCACAGGGCACAGAGAGTACATAGAACACAAAGAGTACAGCATAGGATAAACAGAGTATTGCATAGGACACAGAGAATACAGCATAGGACACAGAGAGTACAGCATAGAACACAGAGAGTACAGCATAGGACAGAGAGAGAACATAGAACACAGAGAGTACATAGGACACAGTGTAAAACATAGGACACAGAGGGTACTTAGAACACAGAGAGTAAAGCATTGAAAAGAGGGAGTAAAGCATAGGACACAGAGAGTACAGCGTAGAACACACTGTAACAGCATAGGACACAGGGAGTATACCACCGGAAACAGAGAGTAAATAGATTACAGAGAGTACTCAGAACACAGAGTACAGCATAGGACACAGAGAATATATGGAACAAAAACAGTACAGCATAGGACAGAGAGAGTACGCATAGGACACAGGGAGTATACCACAGGAAACAGAGAGTAAATAGATTACAGAGAGTACTCAGAACACAGAGTACAGCATAGGACACAGGGAGTATACCACAGGAAACAGAGAGTAAATAGATTACAGAGAGTACTCAGAACACAGAGTACAGCATAGGACACAGAGTACACAGAACACTGAGAGTACAGCATAGGACTCAGAGTACATAGAACACAAAGAGTACAGCATAGGACACAGAGTAAACAGAACACAGAGAGTACAGCGTAGAACACAGAGAGTACAGCATAGGATACAGAGAATACAGCATAGCCCACACAGAGTACAGCATAGGACACAGAGAGTACACAGAACACAGAGAGTAGATAGAACACAGAGAGTACAGCATAGGATACGGAGAGTACAGCATAGGACACACAGTACAGTATAGGACACTGGGAGGACAGCATAGAACACAGTGTACAGCATAGGACACACAGAGTACAGCACAGGGCACAGAGAGTACATAGAACACAAAGAGTACAGCATAGGATAAAGAGAGAATTGCATAGGACACAGAGAATACAGCATAGGACACAGAGAATACAGCATAGGACACAGAGAGTACAGCATAGAACACAGAGAGTACAGCATAGGACAGAGAGAGAACATAGAACACAGAGAGTACATAGGACACAGTGTAAAACATAGGACACAGAGGGTACTTAGAACACAGAGAGTAAAGCATTGAAAAGAGGGAGTAAAGCATAGGACACAGAGAGTACAGCGTAGAACACACTGTAACAGCATAGGACACAGGGAGTATACCGCAGGAAACAGAGAGTAAATAGATTACAGAGAGTACTCAGAACACAGAGTACAGCATAGGACACAGAGTACACAGAACACTGAGAGTACAGCATAGGACTCAGAGTACATAGAACACAAAGAGTACAGCATAGGACACAGAGTAAACAGAACACAGAGAGTACAGCATAGAACACAGAGAATACAGCATAGCCCACACAGAGTACAGCATAGGACACAGAGAGTACAGCATAGGACAGAGAGAGTACAGCATAGGACACAGAGAGTACACAGAACACAGAGAGTAGATAGAACACAGAGAGTACAGCATAGGACACACAGTACAGTATAGGACACAGGGAGGACAGCATAGAACACAGTGTACAGCATAGGACACACAGAGTGCAGCACAGGGCATAGAGAGTACATAGAACACGAAGAGTACAGCATAGGATAAAGAGAGTATTGCATAGGACACAGAGAATACAGCATAGGACACAGAGAGTACAGCATAGAACACAGAGAGTACAGCATAGGACACAGAGAGAACATAGGACACAGAGAGTACATCGGACACAGAGAGTACATAGGACACAGTGTAAAACATAGGACACAGAGGGTACTTAGAACACAGAGAGTAAAGCATTGAAAAGAGGGAGTAAAGCATAGGACACAGAGAGTACAGCGTAGAACACACTGTAACAGCATAGGACACAGGGAGTATACCACAGGAAACAGAGAGTAAATAGATTACAGAGAGTACTCAGAACACAGAGTACAGCATAGGACACAGATAATATATGGAACAAAAACAGTACAGCATAGGACAGAGAGAGTACGCATAGGACACAGGGAGTATACCACAAGAAACAGAGAGTAAATAGATTACAGAGAGTACTCAGAACACAGAGTACAGCATAGGACACAGGACATACAGCATAGAACACAGAGTACATAGAACACAGAGAGTACATAGAACACAGAGTAAAGCATAGAAAAGAGGGAGTAAAGCATAGGATAAAGAGAGTATTGCATAGGATAGAGAGAGTACTGTATAGTACACAGAGAGTACAGAACACAGAGAGTACATAGAACACAGAGAGTACAGCACAGGACACAGAGAGTACAGCATAGGACACAGAGAGTACAGCGTGGAAAACAGTGTAACAGCATTGGACACAGAGAGTACAGCATAGGATAGAGAGAGTACTGTATAGTACACAGAGAGTACAGAACACAGAGAGTACATAGAACACAGAGAGTACAGCACAGGACACATAGAGTACAGCATAGGACACAGAGAATACAGCATAGGACACAGAGAGTACAGCGTAGAACACACTGTAACAGCATAGGACACAGAGAGTACAGCATAGGATAGAGAGAGTACAGCATAGGACACAGAGAGTACAGCATAGGACAGAGAGTTCAGCATAGACACAGAGAGTACAGCGTAGGACACAGGGAGTATACCACAGGAAACAGAGAGTAATTAGATTACAGAGAGTACACAGAACACAGAGTACAGCATAGGACACAGAGAATATATGGAACAAAAACAGTACAGCATAGGACACAGGGCGTACAGCATAGAACACAGAGTACATAGAACACAGAGAGTAAAGCATAGAAAGGAGGGAGTAAAGTAAAGGACGCAGAGAGTACACAGAACACAGAGTACAGCATAGGACACAGAGAATATATCGAACAAAAACAGTACAGCATAGGACACAGAGAGTAAAGCATAGGCCACACAAAGTACAGTATAGGACACAGGGAGAACAGCATAGAATACAGTGTACAGCATAGGACACACAGAGTACAGCACAGGGCATAGAGAGTACATAGAACACAAAGTGTACAGCATAGGATAAAGAGAGTATTGCATAGGACACAGAGAATACAGCATAGAACACACTGTAACAGCATAGGACAGAGAGTGTACAGCATAGGACACAGGGAGTACAGCGTAGAACACACTGTAACAGCATAGAACAGAGAGAGTACAGCATAGGACACAGGGAGTATACCACAGGAAACAGAGAGTACATAGATTACAGAGAGTACACAGAACACAGAGTACAGCATAGGACACAGAGAATATATGGAACAAAAACAGTACAGCATAGGACACAGGGCGTACAGCATAGAACACAGAGTACATAGAACACAGAGAGTAAAGCATAGAAAAAAGGGAGTGAAGCAAAGTACACAGAGAGTACAGCGTAGAACACAGAGGACATAGGACACAGTAACAGCATAGGACACCGAGTACATAGAACACATAGAGTACAGCATAGAACACAGAGAGCACAGCATAGGATACAGAGAGTACACTGAACACAGAGGGTACAGCGTAGGACACAGTGAGTATATAGAACACAGATATTACAGAATAGGATACAGAGAGTACAGCAGAGGATACAGAGAGTACACAGAACACAGAGTTCAGTGTAGGAGACAGAGTGCACAGCATAGGTCAGAGAGAGTACAGCATAGGACACAGGGAGTACGGCACAGGAAACAGAGTACATAGAACACAGAGAGTACAGCATAGGACACAGAGAGTACAGCATAGAACACACTGTAACAGCACAGGACACAGAGAGTACAGCATAGAATAGAGAGAGTACAGCATAGGACACAGAGAGTAAAGCATTGAAAAGAGGGTGTAAAGCACAGGACACAGAGAGTACAGCATAGAACACACTGTAACAGCATAGGACACAGAGAGTACAGCATAGGACAGAGAGTTCAGCATGGACACAGAGAGTACAGCATAGGACACAGTGTAAAACATAGGAAACAGAGTGTACATAGAACACAGAGAGTAAAGCATTGAAAAGAGGGAGTAAAGCATAGGACACAGAGTACACAGAACACAGAGTACAGCATAGAATACAGAGTGTACAGGATAGGATACAGAGAGTACACAGAACACAGAGAGTACATAGAACACAGTGTACAGCATAGGACACAGAGAGTTCAGCATGGACACAGAGAGTACAGCATAGGACACAGAGTGTACATAGGACACAGTGTAAAACATAGGACACAGAGTGTTCATAGAACACAGAGAGTAAAGCATTGAAAAGAGGGAGTAAAGCATAGGACACAGAGAGTGCAGCGTAGAACACACTGTAACAGCATAGGACACAGGGAGTATACCACAGGAAACAGAGAGTACATAGATTACAGAGAGTACATAGAACACAGAGTACAGTATAGGACACAGAGAATATATCGAACAAAAACAGTACAGCATAGGACACAGAGAGTAAAGCATAGGACACAGAGTACACAGAACACAGAGTACAGCATAGAACACAGAGAGTACAGCACCGGATACAGAGAGTACAGCAGAGGACAGAAAGAGTACAGCATAGGACACAGAGAATATAGCATAGGACAGAGAGAGTACAGCATAGGACACAGAGAGTACACAGAACACAGAGGGTAGATAGAACACAGAGAGTACAGCATAGGATACGGAGAGTACAGCATAGGACACACAAAGTACAGTATAGGACACAGGGAGGACAGCATAGAACACAGTGTACAGCATAGGACACACAGAGTGCAGCACAGGGCACAGAGAGTACATAGAACACGAAGAGTACGGCATAGGATAAAGAGAGTATTGCTTAGGACACAGAGAATACAGCATAGAACCCTGAGAGTACAGCATAGCACACAGAGAGTACAGCATGGAACACAGAGAGTACAGCATGGAACACAGAGAGTACATAGACCACAGTGAGTACATAGAACACAGAGTAAAGAATAGAAAAGAGGGAGTAAAGCATAGGACACAGAGTACAGCGTAGAACACAGTGTAACAGCATTGGACACAGAGAGTACAGCATAGGATAGAGAGAGTACAGCATAGGACACAGAGAGTACAGAATAGGACACAGAGAGTACAGCACAGGACACAGAGAGTACCGCATAGGACACAGAGAGTACACAGAACACTAAGAGTATAGCATAGGATACAGAGAGTACAGCATAGGAATCAAAGAGGACATAGAACACAAAGAGTACAGCATAGGACACCAAGAGTACAGAATAGCACACGGAGAGTACAGCATGAACACAGAGAGTACAGCATAGGACACAGAGTACAGCGTAGAACACAGTGTAACAGCATTGGACACAGAGAGTACAGCATAGGATAGAGAGAGTACAGCATAGGACACGGAGAGTACAGAATAGGACACAGAGAGTACAGCACAGGACACAGAGGGTACCGCATAGGACACAGAGAGTACACAGAACACTAAGAGTACAGCATAGGACACCAAGAGTACAGCATAGGACACCAAGAGTACAGAATAGCACACGGAGAGTACAGCATGAACACAGAGAGTACAGCATAGGACACAGAGAGTACATAGACCACAGAGAGTACATAGAAGACAGAGTAAGAAATAGAAAAGAGGGAGTAAAGCATAGAACACAGGGAGCACGGGACAGGAAACAGAGAGTACATAGATTACAGAGAGTACACAGAACACAGAGTACAGCATAGGACACAGAGAATATATGGAACAAAAACAGTACAGCATAGGACAGAGAGAGAGTACAGCATAGGACACAGGACATGCAGCATAGAACACAGAGTAGATAGAACACAGAGAGTACATAGAACACAGAGTAAAGCATAGAAAAGAGGGAGTAAAGCATAGGATAAAGAGAGTATTGCATAGGATAGAGAGAGTACTGTATAGTACACAGAGAGTACAGAACACAGAGAGTACATAGAACACAGAGAGTACAGCACAGGACACAGAGAGTACAGCATAGGACACAGAGAGTACAGTGTAGAAAACAGTGTAACAGCATTGGACACAGAGAGTACAGCATAGGATAGAGAGAGTACTGTATAGTACACAGAGAGTACAGAACACAGAGAGTACATAGAACACAGAGAGTACAGCACAGGACACAGAGAGTACAGCATAGGACACAGAGAGTACAGCGTAGAACACACTGTAACAGCATAGGACACAGAGAGTACAGCATAGGATAGAGAGAGTACAGCAGAGGACACAGAGAGTACAGCATAGGACAGAGAGTTCAGCATAGACACAGAGAGTACAGCGTAGGACACAGGGAGTATACCACAGGAAACAGAGAGTAATTAGATTACAGAGAGTACACAGAACACAGAGTACCGCATAGGACACAGAGAGTACACAGAACACTAAGAGTACAGCATAGGACACAGAGAGTACGGCATAGGAATCAAAGAGGACATAGAACACAAAGAGTACAGCATAGGACACCAAGAGTACAGCATAGGACACCAAGAGTACAGAATAGCACACGGAGAGTACAGCATGAACACAGAGAGTACAGCATAGGACACAGAGAGTACATAGACCACAGTGAGTACATAGAAGACAGAGTAAGAAATAGAAAAGAGGGAGTAAAGCATAGGACACAGGGAGCACGGGACAGGAAACAGAGAGTACATAGAACACAAAGAGTACATAGAACACAGAGAGTACAGCATAGGACTCAGAGTTCATAGAACACAAAGAGTACAGCATTGAACACAGAGAGAGTACAGCATAGGGCACAGAGAGTATAGCATAGGACATAGGGAGGACAGCATTGAACACAATGTACAGCATAGGACTCAGAGTTCATAGAACACAAAGAGTACAGCATAGAACACAGTGTACAGCATAGGACACAGGGCGTACAGCATAGAACACAGAGTACATAGAACACAGAGAGTAAAGCATAGTAAAAAGGGAGTGAAGCAAAGTACACAGAGAGTACAGCGTAGAACACAGAGGACATAGGACACAGTAACAGCATAGGACACCGAGTACATAGAACACAACGAGTACAGCATAGAACACAGAGAGCACAGCATAGGATACAGAGAGTACACTGAACACAGAGGGTACAGCGTAGGACACAGTGAGTATATAGAACACAGATATTACAGAATAGGATACAGAGAGTACAGCAGAGGATACAGAGAGTACACAGAACACAGAGTTCAGTGGAGGAGACAGAGTGCACAGCATAGGACAGAGAGAGTACAGCATAGGACTCAGGGAGTACGGCACAGGAAACAGAGTACATAGAACACAGAGAGTACAGCATAGGACACAGAGAGTACACTGAACACAGAGAGTACAGCATAGAACACACTGTAACAGCATAGGACATAGAGAGTACAGCGTAGGACACAGAGTACACAGAACACAAAGAGTACAGCATAGGACACAGAGAATACAGCATAGGACACAGAGAGTACACAGAACACAGAGAGTACAGCATAGGACACAGAGAATACAGCATAGGACACAGAGAGTAAAGCATTGAAAAGAGGAAGTAAAGCATAGGACACAGAGAGTACAGCGTAGGATAGAGAGAGTACAGCATAGGACACAGAGAGTACAGCATACGACAGAGAGTTCAGCATGGACACAGAGAGTACAGCATAGGACACAGAGAGTACAGCATAGGACTCAAAGAGTACAGCATAGGACAGAGAGAGTACAGCATAGGACACAGAGAGTACATAGAACACAGTGAGTACATAGAACACAGAGTAAAGAATAGAAAAGAGGGAGTAAAGCTTAGGACACAGAGTACACAGAACACAGAGGACAGCATAGGACACAGAGTACACAGAACACTGAAAGTACAGCATAGGACTCAGAGTACATAGAACACAAAGAGTACAGCATAGGACACAGAGTAAACAGAACACAGAGTACAGCATAGAACACAGAGAGTACAGCATAGGATACAGAGAATACAGCATAGCCCACACAGAGTACAGCATAGGACACAGAGAGTACACAGAACACAGAGAGTAGATAGAACACAGAGAGTACAGCATAGGATACGGAGAGTACAGCATAGGACACACAGTACAGTATAGGACACACAGAGTACAGCACAGGGCACAGAGAGTACATAGAACACAAAGAGTACAGCATAGGATAAACAGAGTATTGCATAGGACACAGAGAATACAGCATAGGACACAGAGAGTACAGCATAGAACACAGAGAGTACAGCATAGGACACAGAGAGAACATAGAACACAGAGAGTAAAGCATTGAAAAGAGGGAGTAAAGCATAGGACACAGAGAGTACAGCATAGAACACACTGTAACAGCATAGGACACAGGGAGTATACCACAGGAAACAGAGAGTAAATAGATTACAGAGAGTACTCAGAACACAGAGTACAGCATAGGACACAGGGAGTATACCACAGGAAACAGAGAGTAAATAGATTACAGAGAGTACTCAGAACACAGAGTACAGCATAGGACACAGAGAATATATGGAACAAGAACAGTACAGCATAGGACAGAGAGAGTACAGCATAGGACACAGGGAGTATACCACAGGAAACAGAGAGTAAATAGATTACAGAGAGTACTCAGAACACAGAGTACAGCATAGGACACAGAGTTCATAGAACACTGAGAGTACAGCATAGGACTCAGAGTACATAGAACACAAAGAGTACAGCATAGGACACAGAGTAAACAGAACACAGAGTACAGCATAGGACACAGTGTAAAACATAGGAAACAGAGTGTACATAGAACACAGAGAGTAAAGCATTGAAAAGAGGGAGTAAAGCATAGGACACAGAGTACACAGAACACAGAGTACAGCATAGAATACAGAGTGTACAGGATAGGATACAGAGAGTACACAGAACACAGAGAGTACATAGAACACAGTGTACAGCATAGGACACAGAGAGTTCAGCATGGACACAGAGAGTACAGCATAGGATACAGAGTGTACATAGGACACAGTGTAAAACATAGGACACAGAGTGTTCATAGAACACAGAGAGTAAAGCATTGAAAAGAGGGAGTAAAGCATAGGACACAGAGAGTGCAGCGTAGAACACACTGTAACAGCATAGGACAGAGAGAGTACAGCATAGGACACAGGGAGTACACAGAACACAGAGAGTACATAGAACACAGTGTACAGCATAGGACACAGAGAGATCAGCATGGACACAGAGTGTATAGCATAGGACACAGAGAGTACAGCGTAGAACACACTGTAACAGCATAGGACACAGGGAGTATACCACAGGAAACAGAGAGTACATAGATTACAGAGAGTACATAGAACACAGAGTACAGTATAGGACACAGAGAATATATCGAACAAAAACAGTACAGCATAGGACACAGAGAGTAAAGCATAGGACACAGAGTACCCAGAACACAGAGTACAGCATAGAACACAGAGTACACAGAACACTGAAAGTACAGCATAGGACTCAGAGTACATAGAACACAAAGAGTACAGCATAGGACACAGAGTAAACAGAACACAGAGTACAGCATAGAACACAGAGAGTACAGCATAGGATACAGAGAATACAGCATAGCCCACACAGAGTACAGCATAGGACACAGAGAGTACACAGAACACAGAGAGTAGATAGAACACAGAGAGTACAGCATAGGATACGGAGAGTACAGCATAGGACACACAGTACAGTATAGGACACACAGAGTACAGCACAGGGCACAGAGAGTACATAGAACACAAAGAGTACAGCATAGGATAAACAGAGTATTGCATAGGACACAGAGAATACAGCATAGGACACAGAGAGTACAGCATAGAACACAGAGAGTACAGCATAGGACACAGAGAGAACATAGAACACAGAGAGTACATAGGACACAGTGTAAAACATAGAACACAGAGAGTAAAGCATTGAAAAGAGGGAGTAAAGCATAGGACACAGAGAGTACAGCATAGAACACACTGTAACAGCATAGGACACAGGGAGTATACCACAGGAAACAGAGAGTAAATAGATTACAGAGAGTACTCAGAACACAGAGTACAGCATAGGACACAGAGAATATATGGAACAAAAACAGTACAGCATAGGACAGAGAGAGTACGCATAGGACACAGGGAGTATACCACAGGAAACAGAGAGTAAATAGATTACAGAGAGTACTCAGAACACAGAGTACAGCATAGGACACAGGGAGTATACCACAGGAAACAGAGAGTAAATAGATTACAGAGAGTACTCAGAACACAGAGTACAGCATAGGACACAGAGAATATATGGAACAAGAACAGTACAGCATAGGACAGAGAGAGTACAGCATAGGACACAGGGAGTATACCACAGGAAACAGAGAGTAAATAGATTACAGAGAGTACTCAGAACACAGAGTACAGCATAGGACACAGAGTTCATAGAACACTGAGAGTACAGCATAGGACTCAGAGTACATAGAACACAAAGAGTACAGCATAGGACACAGAGTAAACAGAACACAGAGTACAGCATAGGACACAGTGTAAAACATAGGAAACAGAGTGTACATAGAACACAGAGAGTAAAGCATTGAAAAGAGGGAGTAAAGCATAGGACACAGAGTACACAGAACACAGAGTACAGCATAGAATACAGAGTGTACAGGATAGGATACAGAGAGTACACAGAACACAGAGAGTACATAGAACACAGTGTACAGCATAGGACACAGAGAGTTCAGCATGGACACAGAGAGTACAGCATAGGACACAGAGTGTACATAGGACACAGTGTAAAACATAGGACACAGAGTGTTCATAGAACACAGAGAGTAAAGCATTGAAAAGAGGGAGTAAAGCATAGGACACAGAGAGTGCAGCGTAGAACACACTGTAACAGCATAGGACAGAGAGAGTACAGCATAGGACACAGGGAGTACACAGAACACAGAGAGTACATAGAACACAGTGTACAGCATAGGACACAGAGAGATCAGCATGGACACAGAGTGTATAGCATAGGACACAGAGAGTACAGCGTAGAACACACTGTAACAGCATAGGACACAGGGAGTATACCACAGGAAACAGAGAGTACATAGATTACAGAGAGTACATAGAACACAGAGTACAGTATAGGACACAGAGAATATATCGAACAAAAACAGTACAGCATAGGACACAGAGAGTAAAGCATAGGACACAGAGTACCCAGAACACAGAGTACAGCATAGAACACAGAGAGTACAGCACCGGATACAGAGAGTACAGCAGAGGACAGAAAGAGTACAGCATAGGACACAGAGAATACAGCATAGCCCACACAGAGTACAGCATAGGACACAGAGAGTACAGCATAGGACAGAGAGAGTACAGCATAGGACACAGAGAGTACACAGAACACAGAGGGTAGATAGAACACAGAGAGTACAGCATAGGATACGGAGAGTACAGCATAGGACACACAAAGTACAGTATAGGACACAGGGAGGACAGCATAGAACACAGTGTACAGCATAGGACACACAGAGTGCAGCACAGGGCACAGAGAGTACATAGAACACGAAGAGTACAGCATAGGATAAAGAGAGTATTGCTTAGGACACTGAGAATACAGCATAGAACACTGAGAGTACAGCATAGCACACAGAGAGTACAGCATGGAACACAGAGAGTACATAGACCACAGTGAGTACATAGAACACAGAGTAAAGAATAGAAAAGAGGGAGTAAAGCATAGGACACAGAGTACAGCGTAGAACACAGTGTAACAGCATTGGACACAGAGAGTACAGCATAGGATAGAGAGAGTACAGCATAGGACACAGAGAGTACAGAATAGGACACAGAGAGTACAGCACAGGACACAGAGAGTACCGCATAGGACACAGAGAGTACACAGAACACTAAGAGTATAGCATAGGATACAGAGAGTACAGCATAGGAATCAAAGAGGACATAGAACACAAAGAGTACAGCATAGGACACCAAGAGTACAGAATAGCACACGGAGAGTACAGCATGAACACAGAGAGTACAGCATAGGACACAGAGTACAGCATAGAACACAGTGTAACAGCATTGGACACAGAGAGTACCGCATAGGATAGAGAGAGTACAGCATAGGACACGGAGAGTACAGAATAGGACACAGAGAGTACAGCACAGGACACAGAGAGTACCGCATAGGACACAGAGAGTACACAGAACACTAAGAGTACAGCATAGGACACCAAGAGTACAGCATAGGACACCAAGAGTACAGAATAGCACACGGAGAGTACAGCATGAACACAGAGAGTACAGCATAGGACACAGAGAGTACATAGACCACAGAGAGTACATAGAAGACAGAGTAAGAAATAGAAAAGAGGGAGTAAAGCATAGAACACAGGGAGCACGGGACAGGAAACAGAGAGTACATAGATTACAGAGAGTACACAGAACACAGAGTACAGCATAGGACACAGAGAATATATGGAAAAAAAACAGTACAGCATAGGACAGAGAGAGTACAGCATAGGACACAGGACATGCAGCATAGAACACAGAGTACATAGAACACAGAGTAAAGCATAGAAAAGAGGGAGTAAAGCATAGGATAAAGAGAGTATTGCATAGGATAGAGAGAGTACTGTATAGTACACAGAGAGTACAGAACACAGAGAGTACATAGAACACAGAGAGTACAGCACAGGACACAGAGAGTACAGCATAGGACACAGAGAGTACAGCGTAGAAAACAGTGTAACAGCATTGGACACAGAGAGTACAGCATAGGATAGAGAGAGTACTGTATAGTACACAGAGAGTACAGAACACAGAGAGTACATAGAACACAGAGAGTACAGCACAGGACACAGAGAGTACAGCATAGGACACAGAGAATACAGCATAGGACACAGAGAGTACAGCGTAGAACACACTGTAACAGCATAGGACACAGAGAGTACAGCATAGGATAGAGAGAGTACAGCATAGGACACAGAGAGTACAGCATAGGACAGAGAGTTCAGCATAGACACAGAGAGTACAGCGTAGGACACAGGGAGTATACCACAGGAAACAGAGAGTAATTAGATTACAGAGAGTACACAGAACACAGAGTACCGCATAGGACACAGAGAGTACACAGAACACTAAGAGTACAGCATAGGACACAGAGAGTACAGCATAGGAATCAAAGAGGACATAGAACACAAAGAGTACAGCATAGGACACCAAGAGTACAGCATAGGACACCAAGAGTACAGAATAGCACACGGAGAGTACAGCATGAACACAGAGAGTACAGCATAGGACACAGAGAGTACATAGACCACAGTGAGTACATAGAAGACAGAGTAAGAAATAGAAAAGAGGGAGTAAAGCATAGGACACAGGGAGCACGGGACAGGAAACAGAGAGTACATAGAACACAAAGAGTACATAGAACACAGAGAGTACAGCATAGGACTCAGAGTTCATAGAACACAAAGAGTACAGCATTGAACAGAGAGAGAGTACAGCATAGGGCACAGAGAGTACAGCACCGGATACAGAGAGTACAGCAGAGGACAGAAAGAGTACAGCATAGGACACAGAGAATACAGCATAGCCCACACAGAGTACAGCATAGGACACAGAGAGTACAGCATAGGACAGAGAGAGTACAGCATAGGACACAGAGAGTACACAGAACACAGAGGGTAGATAGAACACAGAGAGTACAGCATAGGATACGGAGAGTACAGCATAGGACACACAAAGTACAGTATAGGACACAGGGAGGACAGCATAGAACACAGTGTACAGCATAGGACACACAGAGTGCAGCACAGGGCACAGAGAGTACATAGAACACGAAGAGTACAGCATAGGATAAAGAGAGTATTGCTTAGGACACAGAGAATACAGCATAGAACACTGAGAGTACAGCATAGCACACAGAGAGTACAGCATGGAACACAGAGAGTACATAGACCACAGTGAGTACATAGAACACAGAGTAAAGAATAGAAAAGAGGGAGTAAAGCATAGGACACAGAGTACAGCGTAGAACACAGTGTAACAGCATTGGACACAGAGAGTACAGCATAGGATAGAGAGAGTACAGCATAGGACACAGAGAGTACAGAATAGGACACAGAGAGTACAGCACAGGACACAGAGAGTACCGCATAGGACACAGAGAGTACACAGAACACTAAGAGTATAGCATAGGATACAGAGAGTACAGCATAGGAATCAAAGAGGACATAGAACACAAAGAGTACAGCATAGGACACCAAGAGTACAGAATAGCACACGGAGAGTACAGCATGAACACAGAGAGTACAGCATAGGACACAGAGTACAGCATAGAACACAGTGTAACAGCATTGGACACAGAGAGTACAGCATAGGATAGAGAGAGTACAGCATAGGACACGGAGAGTACAGAATAGGACACAGAGAGTACAGCACAGGACACAGAGAGTACCGCATAGGACACAGAGAGTACACAGAACACAGAGAGTACACAGAACACTAAGAGTACAGCATAGGACACCAAGAGTACAGCATAGGACACCAAGAGTACAGAATAGCACACGGAGAGTACAGCATGACCACAGAGAGTACAGCATAGGACACAGAGAGTACATAGACCACAGAGAGTACATAGAAGACAGAGTAAGAAATAGAAAAGAGGGAGTAAAGCATAGAACACAGGGAGCACGGGACAGGAAACAGAGAGTACATAGATTACAGAGAGTACACAGAACACAGAGTACAGCATAGGACACAGAGAATATATGGAACAAAAACAGTACAGCATAGGACAGAGAGAGTACAGCATAGGACACAGGACATGCAGCATAGAACACAGAGTACATAGAACACAGAGTAAAGCATAGAAAAGAGGGAGTAAAGCATAGGATAAAGAGAGTATTGCATAGGATAGAGAGAGTACTGTATAGTACACAGAGAGTACAGAACACAGAGAGTACATAGAACACAGAGTGTACAGCACAGGACACAGAGAGTACAGCATAGGACACAGAGAATACAGCATAGGACACAGAGAGTACAGCGTAGAACACACTGTAACAGCATAGGACACAGAGAGTACAGCATAGGATAGAGAGAGTACAGCATAGGACACAGAGAGTACAGCATAGGACAGAGAGTTCAGCATAGACACAGAGAGTACAGCGTAGGACACAGGGAGTATACCACAGGAAACAGAGAGTAATTAGATTACAGAGAGTACACAGAACACAGAGTACCGCATAGGACACAGAGAGTACACAGAACACTAAGACTACAGCATAGGACACAGAGAGTACAGCATAGGAATCAAAGAGGACATAGAACACAAAGAGTACAGCATAGGACACCAAGAGTACAGCATAGGACACCAAGAGTACAGAATAGCACACGGAGAGTACAGCATGAACACAGAGAGTACAGCATAGGACACAGAGAGTACATAGACCACAGTGAGTACATAGAAGACAGAGTAAGAAATAGAAAAGAGGGAGTAAAGCATAGGACACAGGGAGCACGGGACAGGAAACAGAGAGTACATAGAACACAAAGAGTACATAGAACACAGAGAGTACAGCATAGGACTCAGAGTTCATAGAACACAAAGAGTACAGCATTGAACAGAGAGAGAGTACAGCATAGGGCACAGAGAGTACAGCATAGGACACACAGAGTACAGTATAGGACATAGGGAGGACAGCATTGAACACAATGTACAGCATAGGACTCAGAGTTCATAGAACACAAAGAGTACAGCATAGAACACAGTGTACAGCATAGGACACAGGGCGTACAGCATAGAACACAGAGTACATAGAACACAGAGAGTAAAGCATAGTAAAAAGGGAGTGAAGCAAAGTACACAGAGAGTACAGCGTAGAACACAGAGGACATAGGACACAGTAACAGCATAGGACACCGAGTACATAGAACACAACGAGTACAGCATAGAACACAGAGAGCACAGCATAGGATACAGAGAGTACACTGAACACAGAGGGTACAGCGTAGGACACAGTGAGTATATAGAACACAGATATTACAGAATAGGATACAGAGAGTACAGCAGAGGATACAGAGAGTACACAGAACACAGAGTTCAGTGTAGGAGACAGAGTGCACAGCATAGGACAGAGAGAGTACAGCATAGGACTCAGGGAGTACGGCACAGGAAACAGAGTACATAGAACACAGAGAGTACAGCATAGGACACAGAGAGTACACTGAACACAGAGAGTACAGCATAGAACACACTGTAACAGCATAGGACACAGAGAGTACAGCGTAGGACACAGAGTACACAGAACACAAAGAGTACAGCATAGGACACAGAGAATACAGCATAGGACACAGAGAGTACACAGAACACAGAGAGTACAGCATAGGACACAGAGAATACAGCATAGGACACAGAGAGTAAAGCATTGAAAAGAGGAAGTAAAGCATAGGACACAGAGAGTACAGCGTAGGATAGAGAGAGTACAGCATAGGACACAGAGAGTACAGCATACGACAGAGAGTTCAGCATGGACACAGAGAGTACAGCATAGGACACAGAGAGTACAGCATAGGACTCAAAGAGTACAGCATAGGACAGAGAGAGTACAGCATAGGACACAGAGAGTACATAGAACACAGTGAGTACATAGAACACAGAGTAAAGAATAGAAAAGAGGGAGTAAAGCTTAGGACACAGAGTACACAGAACACAGAGGACAGCATAGGACACAGAGTACACAGAACACTGAAAGTACAGCATAGGACTCAGAGTACATAGAACACAAAGAGTACAGCATAGGACACAGAGTAAACAGAACACAGAGTACAGCATAGAACACAGAGAGTACAGCATAGGATACAGAGAATACAGCATAGCCCACACAGAGTACAGCATAGGACACAGAGAGTACACAGAACACAGAGAGTAGATAGAACACAGAGAGTACAGCATAGGATACGGAGAGTACAGCATAGGACACACAGTACAGTATAGGACACACAGAGTACAGCACAGGGCACAGAGAGTACATAGAACACAAAGAGTACAGCATAGGATAAACAGAGTATTGCATAGGACACAGAGAATACAGCATAGGACACAGAGAGTACAGCATAGAACACAGAGAGTACAGCATAGGACACAGAGAGAACATAGAACACAGAGAGTAAAGCATTGAAAAGAGGGAGTAAAGCATAGGACACAGAGAGTACAGCATAGAACACAGTGTAACAGCATTGGACACAGAGAGTACAGCATAGGATAGAGAGAGTACAGCATAGGACACAGAGAGTACAGAATAGGACACAGAGAGTACAGCACAGGACACAGAGAGTACCGCATAGGACACAGAGAGTACACAGAACACTAAGAGTATAGCATAGGATACAGAGAGTACAGCATAGGAATCAAAGAGGACATAGAACACAAAGAGTACAGCATAGGACACCAAGAGTACAGAATAGCACACGGAGAGTACAGCATGAACACAGAGAGTACAGCATAGGACACAGAGTACAGCGTAGAACACAGTGTAACAGCATTGGACACAGAGAGTACAGCATAGGACACGGAGAGTACAGAATAGGACACAGAGAGTACAGCACAGGACACAGAGAGTACCGCATAGGACACAGAGAGTACACAGAACACTAAGAGTACAGCATAGGACACCAAGAGTACAGCATAGGACACCAAGAGTACAGAATAGCACACGGAGAGTACAGCATGAACACAGAGAGTACAGCATAGGACACAGAGAGTACATAGACCACAGAGAGTACATAGAAGACAGAGTAAGAAATAGAAAAGAGGGAGTAAAGCATAGAACACAGGGAGCACGGGACAGGAAACAGAGAGTACATAGATTACAGAGAGTACACAGAACACAGAGTACAGCATAGGACACAGAGAATATATGGAACAAAAACAGTACTGCATAGGACAGAGAGAGTACAGCATAGGACACAGGACATGCAGCATAGAACACAGAGTACATAGAACACAGAGAGTACATAGAACACAGAGTAAAGCATAGAAAAGAGGGAGTAAAGCATAGGATAAAGAGAGTATTGCATAGGATAGAGAGAGTACTGTATAGTACACAGAGAGTACAGAACACAGAGAGTACATAGAACACAGAGAGTACAGCACAGGACACAGAGAGTACAGCATAGGACACAGAGAGTACAGCGTAGAAAACAGTGTAACAGCATTGGACACAGAGAGTACAGCATAGGATAGAGAGAGTACTGTATAGTACACAGAGAGTACAGAACACAGAGAGTACATAGAACACAGAGAGTACAGCACAGGACACAGAGAGTACAGCATAGGACACAGAGAATACAGCATAGGACACAGAGAGTACAGCGTAGAACACACTGTAACAGCATAGGACACAGAGAGTACAGCATAGGATAGAGAGAGTACAGCATAGGACACAGAGAGTACAGCATAGGACAGAGAGTTCAGCATAGACACAGAGAGTACAGCGTAGGACACAGGGAGTATACCACAGGAAACAGAGAGTAATTAGATTACAGAGAGTACACAGAACACAGAGTACCGCATAGGACACAGAGAGTACACAGAACACTAAGAGTACAGCATAGGACACAGAGAGTACAGCATAGGAATCAAAGAGGACATAGAACACAAAGAGTACAGCATAGGACACCAAGAGTACAGCATAGGACACCAAGAGTACAGAATAGCACACGGAGAGTACAGCATGAACACAGAGTGTACAGCATAGGACACAGAGAGTACATAGACCACAGTGAGTACATAGAAGACAGAGTAAGAAATAGAAAAGAGGGAGTAAAGCATAGGACACAGGGAGCACGGGACAGGAAACAGAGAGTACATAGAACACAAAGAGTACATAGAACACAGAGAGTACAGCATAGGACTCAGAGTTCATAGAACACAAAGAGTACAGCATTGAACACAGAGAGAGTACAGCATAGGGCACAGAGAGTACAGCATAGGATACGGAGAGTACAGCATAGGACACACAGAGTACAGTATAGGACATAGGGAGGACAGCATTGAACACAATGTACAGCATAGGACTCAGAGTTCATAGAACACAAAGAGTACAGCATAGAACACAGTGTACAGCATAGGACACAGGGCGTACAGCATAGAACACAGAGTACATAGAACACAGAGAGTAAAGCATAGTAAAAAGGGAGTGAAGCAAAGTACACAGAGAGTACAGCGTAGAACACAGAGGACATAGGACACAGTAACAGCATAGGACACCGAGTACATAGAACACAACGAGTACAGCATAGAACACAGAGAGCACAGCATAGGATACAGAGAGTACACTGAACACAGAGGGTACAGCGTAGGACACAGTGAGTATATAGAACACAGATATTACAGAATAGGACACAGAGAGTACAGCATAGGACTCAAAGAGTACAGCATAGGACAGAGAGAGTACAGCATAGGACACAGAGAGTACATAGAACACAGTGAGTACATAGAACACAGAGTAAAGAATAGAAAAGAGGGAGTAAAGCTTAGGACACAGAGTACACAGAACACAGAGGACAGCATAGGACACAGAGTACACAGAACACTGAAAGTACAGCATAGGACTCAGAGTACATAGAACACAAAGAGTACAGCATAGGACACAGAGTAAACAGAACACAGAGTACAGCATAGAACACAGAGAGTACAGCATAGGACACAGAGAGTACAGCGTAGGACACAGAGTACACAGAACACAAAGAGTACAGCATAGGACACAGAGAATACAGCATAGGACACAGAGAGTACACAGAACACAGAGAGTACAGCATAGGACACAGAGAATACAGCATAGGACACAGAGAGTAAAGCATTGAAAAGAGGAAGTAAAGCATAGGACACAGAGAGTACAGCGTAGGATAGAGAGAGTACAGCATAGGACACAGAGAGTACAGCATACGACAGAGAGTTCAGCATGGACACAGAGAGTACAGCATAGGACACAGAGAGTACAGCATAGGACTCAAAGAGTACAGCATAGGACAGAGAGAGTACAGCATAGGACACAGAGAGTACATAGAACACAGTGAGTACATAGAACACAGAGTAAAGAATAGAAAAGAGGGAGTAAAGCTTAGGACACAGAGTACACAGAACACAGAGGACAGCATAGGACACAGAGTACACAGAACACTGAAAGTACAGCATAGGACTCAGAGTACATAGAACACAAAGAGTACAGCATAGGACACAGAGTAAACAGAACACAGAGTACAGCATAGAACACAGAGAGTACAGCATAGGATACAGAGAATACAGCATAGCCCACACAGAGTACAGCATAGGACACAGAGAGTACACAGAACACAGAGAGTAGATAGAACACAGAGAGTACAGCATAGGATACGGAGAGTACAGCATAGGACACACAGTACAGTATAGGACACACAGAGTACAGCACAGGGCACAGAGAGTACATAGAACACAAAGAGTACAGCATAGGATAAACAGAGTATTGCATAGGACACAGAGAATACAGCATAGGACACAGAGAGTACAGCATAGAACACAGAGAGTACAGCATAGGACACAGAGAGAACATAGAACACAGAGAGTAAAGCATTGAAAAGAGGGAGTAAAGCATAGGACACAGAGAGTACAGCATAGAACACAGTGTAACAGCATTGGACACAGAGAGTACAGCATAGGATAGAGAGAGTACAGCATAGGACACAGAGAGTACAGAATAGGACACAGAGAGTACAGCACAGGACACAGAGAGTACCGCATAGGACACAGAGAGTACACAGAACACTAAGAGTATAGCATAGGATACAGAGAGTACAGCATAGGAATCAAAGAGGACATAGAACACAAAGAGTACAGCATAGGACACCAAGAGTACAGAATAGCACACGGAGAGTACAGCATGAACACAGAGAGTACAGCATAGGACACAGAGTACAGCGTAGAACACAGTGTAACAGCATTGGACACAGAGAGTACAGCATAGGACACGGAGAGTACAGAATAGGACACAGAGAGTACAGCACAGGACACAGAGAGTACCGCATAGGACACAGAGAGTACACAGAACACTAAGAGTACAGCATAGGACACCAAGAGTACAGCATAGGACACCAAGAGTACAGAATAGCACACGGAGAGTACAGCATGAACACAGAGAGTACAGCATAGGACACAGAGAGTACATAGACCACAGAGAGTACATAGAAGACAGAGTAAGAAATAGAAAAGAGGGAGTAAAGCATAGAACACAGGGAGCACGGGACAGGAAACAGAGAGTACATAGATTACAGAGAGTACACAGAACACAGAGTACAGCATAGGACACAGAGAATATATGGAACAAAAACAGTACAGCATAGGACAGAGAGAGTACAGCATAGGACACAGGACATGCAGCATAGAACACAGAGTACATAGAACACAGAGAGTACATAGAACACAGAGTAAAGCATAGAAAAGAGGGAGTAAAGCATAGGATAAAGAGAGTATTGCATAGGATAGAGAGAGTACTGTATAGTACACAGAGAGTACAGAACACAGAGAGTACATAGAACACAGAGAGTACAGCACAGGACACAGAGAGTACAGCATAGGACACAGAGAGTACAGCGTAGAAAACAGTGTAACAGCATTGGACACAGAGAGTACAGCATAGGATAGAGAGAGTACTGTATAGTACACAGAGAGTACAGAACACAGAGAGTACATAGAACACAGAGAGTACAGCACAGGACACAGAGAGTACAGCATAGGACACAGAGAATACAGCATAGGACACAGAGAGTACAGCGTAGAACACACTGTAACAGCATAGGACACAGAGAGTACAGCATAGGATAGAGAGAGTACAGCATAGGACACAGAGAGTACAGCATAGGACAGAGAGTTCAGCATAGACACAGAGAGTACAGCGTAGGACACAGGGAGTATACCACAGGAAACAGAGAGTAATTAGATTACAGAGAGTACACAGAACACAGAGTACCGCATAGGACACAGAGAGTACACAGAACACTAAGAGTACAGCATAGGACACAGAGAGTACAGCATAGGAATCAAAGAGGACATAGAACACAAAGAGTACAGCATAGGACACCAAGAGTACAGCATAGGACACCAAGAGTACAGAATAGCACACGGAGAGTACAGCATGAACACAGAGTGTACAGCATAGGACACAGAGAGTACATAGACCACAGTGAGTACATAGAAGACAGAGTAAGAAATAGAAAAGAGGGAGTAAAGCATAGGACACAGGGAGCACGGGACAGGAAACAGAGAGTACATAGAACACAAAGAGTACATAGAACACAGAGAGTACAGCATAGGACTCAGAGTTCATAGAACACAAAGAGTACAGCATTGAACACAGAGAGAGTACAGCATAGGGCACAGAGAGTACAGCATAGGATACGGAGAGTACAGCATAGGACACACAGAGTACAGTATAGGACATAGGGAGGACAGCATTGAACACAATGTACAGCATAGGACTCAGAGTTCATAGAACACAAAGAGTACAGCATAGAACACAGTGTACAGCATAGGACACAGGGCGTACAGCATAGAACACAGAGTACATAGAACACAGAGAGTAAAGCATAGTAAAAAGGGAGTGAAGCAAAGTACACAGAGAGTACAGCGTAGAACACAGAGGACATAGGACACAGTAACAGCATAGGACACCGAGTACATAGAACACAACGAGTACAGCATAGAACACAGAGAGCACAGCATAGGATACAGAGAGTACACTGAACACAGAGGGTACAGCGTAGGACACAGTGAGTATATAGAACACAGATATTACAGAATAGGATACAGAGAGTACAGCAGAGGATACAGAGAGTACACAGAACACAGAGTTCAGTGTAGGAGACAGAGTGCACAGCATAGGACAGAGAGAGTACAGCATAGGACTCAGGGAGTACGGCACAGGAAACAGAGTACATAGAACACAGAGAGTACAGCATAGGACACAGAGAGTACACTGAACACAGAGAGTACAGCATAGAACACACTGTAACAGCATAGGACACAGAGAGTACAGCGTAGGACACAGAGTACACAGAACACAAAGAGTACAGCATAGGACACAGAGAATACAGCATAGGACACAGAGAGTACACAGAACACAGAGAGTACAGCATAGGACACAGAGAATACAGCATAGGACACAGAGAGTAAAGCATTGAAAAGAGGAAGTAAAGCATAGGACACAGAGAGTACAGCGTAGGATAGAGAGAGTACAGCATAGGACACAGAGAGTACAGCATACGACAGAGAGTTCAGCATGGACACAGAGAGTACAGCATAGGACACAGAGAGTACAGCATAGGACTCAAAGAGTACAGCATAGGACAGAGAGAGTACAGCATAGGACACAGAGAGTACATAGAACACAGTGAGTACATAGAACACAGAGTAAAGAATAGAAAAGAGGGAGTAAAGCTTAGGACACAGAGTACACAGAACACAGAGGACAGCATAGGACACAGAGTACACAGAACACTGAAAGTACAGCATAGGACTCAGAGTACATAGAACACAAAGAGTACAGCATAGGACACAGAGTAAACAGAACACAGAGTACAGCATAGAACACAGAGAGTACAGCATAGGATACAGAGAATACAGCATAGCCCACACAGAGTACAGCATAGGACACAGAGAGTACACAGAACACAGAGAGTAGATAGAACACAGAGAGTACAGCATAGGATACGGAGAGTACAGCATAGGACACACAGTACAGTATAGGACACACAGAGTACAGCACAGGGCACAGAGAGTACATAGAACACAAAGAGTACAGCATAGGATAAACAGAGTATTGCATAGGACACAGAGAATACAGCATAGGACACAGAGAGTACAGCATAGAACACAGAGAGTACAGCATAGGACACAGAGAGAACATAAAACACAGAGAGTACATAGGACACAGTGTAAAACATAGAACACAGAGAGTAAAGCATTGAAAAGAGGGAGTAAAGCATAGGACACAGAGAGTACAGCATAGAACACACTGTAACAGCATAGGACACAGGGAGTATACCACAGGAAACAGAGAGAAAATAGATTACAGAGAGTACTCAGAACACAGAGTACAGCATAGGACACAGAGAATATATGGAACAAAAACAGTACAGCATAGGACAGAGAGAGTACGCATAGGACACAGGGAGTATACCACAGGAAACAGAGAGTAAATAGATTACAGAGAGTACTCAGAACACAGAGTACAGCATAGGACACAGGGAGTATACCACAGGAAACAGAGAGTAAATAGATTACAGAGAGTACTCAGAACACAGAGTACAGCATAGGACACAGAGAATATATGGAACAAGAACAGTACAGCATAGGACAGAGAGAGTACAGCATAGGACACAGGGAGTATACCACAGGAAACAGAGAGTAAATAGATTACAGAGAGTACTCAGAACACAGAGTACAGCATAGGACACAGAGTTCACAGAACACTGAGAGTACAGCATAGGACTCAGAGTACATAGAACACAAAGAGTACAGCATAGGACACAGAGTAAACAGAACACAGAGTACAGCATAGGATACAGAGTACACAGAACAATGAGAGTACAGCATAGGACACAGAGAATATATGGAACAAAAACAGTACAGCATAGGACAGAGAGAGTACAGCATAGGACACAGGACATACAGCATAGAACACAGAGTACATAGAACACAGAGAGTACATAGAACACATAGAGTACAGCACAGGACACAGAGAGTACAGCATAGGACACAGAGAGTACAGCGCAGAAAACAGTGTAACAGCATTGGACACAGAGAGTACAGCATAGGATAGAGAGAGTACTGTATAGTACACAGAGAGTACAGAACACAGAGAGTACATAGAACACAGAGAGTACAGCACAGGACACAGAGAGTACAGCATAGGACACAGAGAATACAGCATAGGACACAGAGAGTACAGCGTAGAACACACTGTAACAGCATAGGACACAGAGAGTACAGCATAGGATAGAGAGAGTACAGCATAGGACACAGAGAGTACAGCATAGGACAGAGAGTTCAGCATAGACACAGAGAGTACAGCGTAGGACACAGGGAGTATACCACAGGAAACAGAGAGTAATTAGATTACAGAGAGTACACAGAACACAGAGTACCGCATAGGACACAGAGAGTACACAGAACACTAAGAGTACAGCATAGGACACAGAGAGTACAGCATAGGAATCAAAGAGGACATAGAACACAAAGAGTACAGCATAGGACACCAAGAGTACAGCATAGGACACCAAGAGTACAGAATAGCACACGGAGAGTACAGCATGAACACAGAGAGTACAGCATAGGACACAGAGAGTACATAGACCACAGTGAGTACATAGAAGACAGAGTAAGAAATAGAAAAGAGGGAGTACAGCATAGAACACAGAGAGTACAGCATAGGATACAGAGAATACAGCATAGCCCACACAGAGTACAGCATAGGACACAGAGAGTACACAGAACACAGAGAGTAGATAGAACACAGAGAGTACAGCATAGGATACGGAGAGTACAGCATAGGACACACAGTACAGTATAGGACACTGGGAGGACAGCATAGAACACAGTGTACAGCATAGGACACACAGAGTACAGCACAGGGCACAGGGAGTACATAGAACACAAAGAGTACAGCATAGGATAAACAGAGTATTGCATAGGACACAGAGAATACAGCATAGGACACAGAGAGTACAGCATAGAACACAGAGAGTACATAGGACACAGTGTAAAACATAGAACACAGAGAGTAAAGCATTGAAAAGAGGGAGTAAAGCATAGGACACAGAGAGTACAGCGTAGAACACACTGTAGCAGCATAGGACACAGGGAGTATACCACAGGAAACAGAGAGTAAATAGATTACAGAGAGTACTCAGAACACAGAGTACAGCATAGGACACAGGGAGTATACCACAGGAAACAGAGAGTAAATAGATTACAGAGAGTACTCAGAACACAGAGTACAGCATAGGACACAGAGTTTACAGAACACTGAGAGTACAGCATAGGACTCAGAGTACATAGAACACAAAGAGTACAGCATAGGACACAGAGTAAACAGAACACAGAGAGTACAGCATAGGATACAGAGAATACAGCATAGCCCACACAGAGTACAGCATAGGACACAGAGAGTACACAGAACACAGAGAGTACAGCATAGGATACGGAGAGTACAGCATAGGACACACAGTACAGTATAGGACACAGGGAGGACAGCATAGAACACAGTGTACAGCATAGGACACACAGAGTGCAGCACAGGGCACAGAGAGTACATAGAACACGAAGAGTACAGCATATGATAAAGAGAGTATTGCATAGGACACAGAGAATTCAGCATAGGACACAGAGAGTACAGCATAGAACACAGAGAGTACAGCATAGGACACAGAGAGAACATAGGACACAGAGAGTACATCGGACACAGAGAGTACATAGGACACAGTGTAAAAAATAGGACACAGAGGGTACTTAGAACACAGAGAGTAAAGCATTGAAAAGAGGGAGTAAAGCATAGGACACAGAGAGTACAGCGTAGAAAACACTGTAACAGCATAGGACACAGGGAGTATACCACAGGAAACAGAGAGTAAATAGATTACAGAGAGTACTCAGAACACAGAGTACAGCATAGGACACAGAGAATATATGGAACAAAAACAGTACAGCATAGGACAGAGAGAGTACGCATAGGACACAGGGAGTATACCACAGGAAACAGAGAGTAAATAGATTACAGAGAGTACTCAGAACACAGAGTACAGCGTAGAACACAGTGTAACAGCATTGGACACAGAGAGTACAGCATAGGATAGAGAGAGTACAGCATAGGACACAGAGAGTACAGAATAGGACACAGAGAGTACAGCACAGGACACAGAGAGTACCGCATAGGACACAGAGAGTACACAGAACACTAAGAGTGTAGCATAGGATACAGAGAGTACAGCATAGGAATCAAAGAGGACATAGAACACAAAGAGTACAGCATAGGACACCAAGAGTACAGCATAGGACACCAAGAATACAGAATAGCACACGGAGAGTACAGCATGAACACAGAGAGTACAGCATAGGACACAGAGAATATATGGAACAAAAACAGTACAGCATAGGACAGAGAGAGTACAGCATAGGACACAGGACATGCAGCATAGAACACAGAGTACATAGAACACAGAGAGTACATAGAACACAGAGTAAAGCATAGAAAAGAGGGAGTAAAGCATAGGATAAAGAGAGTATTGCATAGGATAGAGAGAGTACTGTATAGTACACAGAGAGTACAGAACACAGAGAGTACATAGAACACAGAGAGTACAGCACAGGACACAGAGAGTACAGCATAGGACACAGAGAGTACAGCGTAGAAAACAGTGTAACAGCATTGGACACAGAGAGTACAGCATAGGATAGAGAGAGTACTGTATAGTACACAGAGAGTACAGAACACAGAGAGTACATAGAACACAGAGAGTACAGCACAGGACACAGAGAGTACAGCATAGGACACAGAGAATACAGCATAGGACACAGAGAGTACAGCGTAGAACACACTGTAACAGCATAGGACACAGAGAGTACAGCATAGGATAGAGAGAGTACAGCATAGGACACAGAGAGTACAGCATAGGACAGAGAGTTCAGCATAGACACAGAGAGTACAGCGTAGGACACAGGGAGTATACCACAGGAAACAGAGAGTAATTAGATTACAGAGAGTACACAGAACACAGAGTACCGCATAGGACACAGAGAGTACACAGAACACTAAGAGTACAGCATAGGACACAGAGAGTACAGCATAGGAATCAAAGAGGACATAGAACACAAAGAGTACAGCATAGGACACCAAGAGTACAGCATAGGACACCAAGAGTACAGAATAGCACACGGAGAGTACAGCATGAACACAGAGAGTACAGCATAGGACACAGAGAGTACATAGACCACAGTGAGTACATAGAAGACAGAGTAAGAAATAGAAAAGAGGGAGTAAAGCATAGGACACAGGGAGCACGGGACAGGAAACAGAGAGTACATAGAACACAAAGAGTACATAGAACACAGAGAGTACAGCATAGGACTCAGAGTTCATAGAACACAAAGAGTACAGCATTGAACACAGAGAGAGTACAGCATAGGGCACAGAGAGTACAGCATAGGATACGGAGAGTACAGCATAGGACACACAGAGTACAGTATAGGACATAGGGAGGACAGCATTGAACACAGAGTACATAGAACACAGAGAGTAAAGCATAGTAAAAAGGGAGTAAAGCAAAGTACACAGAGAGTACAGCGTAGAACACAGAGGACATAGGACACAGTAACAGCATAGGACACCGAGTACATAGAACACAACGAGTACAGCATAGAACACAGAGAGCACAGCATAGGATACAGAGAGTACACTGAACACAGAGGGTACAGCGTAGGACACAGTGAATATATAGAACACAGATATTACAGAATAGGATACAGAGAGTACAGCAGAGGATACAGAGAGTACACAGAACACAGAGTTCAGTGTAGGAGACAGAGTGCACAGCATAGGACAGAGAGAGTACAGCATAGGACTCAGGGAGTACGGCACAGGAAACAGAGTACATAGAACACAGAGAGTACAGCATAGGACACAGAGAGTACACTGAACACAGAGAGTACAGCATAGAACACACTGTAACAGCATAGGACACAGAGAGTACAGCGTAGGACACAGAGTACACAGAACACAAAGAGTACAGCATAGGACACAGAGAATACAGCATAGGACACAGAGAGTACACAGAACACAGAGAGTACAGCATAGGACACAGAGAATACAGCATAGGACACAGAGAGTAAAGCATTGAAAAGAGGAAGTAAAGCATAGGACACAGAGAGTACAGCGTAGGATAGAGAGAGTACAGCATAGGACACAGAGAGAACAGCATACGACAGAGAGTTCAGCATGGACACAGAGAGTACAGCATAGGACACAGAGAGTACAGCATAGGACTCAAAGAGTACAGCATAGGACAGAGAGAGTAGAGCATAGGACACAGAGAGTACATAGAACACAGTGAGTACATAGAACACAGAGTAAAGAATAGAAAAGAGGGAGTAAAGCTTAGGACACAGAGTACACAGAACACAGAGGACAGCATAGGACACAGAGTACACAGAACACTGAAAGTACAGCATAGGACTCAGAGTACATAGAACACAAAGAGTACAGCATAGGACACAGAGTAAACAGAACACAGAGTACAGCATAGAACATAGAGAGTACAGCATAGGATACAGAGAATACAGCATAGCCCACACAGAGTACAGCATAGGACACAGAGAGTACACAGAACACAGAGAGTAGATAGAACACAGAGAGTACAGCATAGGATACGGAGAGTACAGCATAGGACACACAGTAAAGTATAGGACACTGGGAGGACAGCATAGAACACAGTGTACAGCATAGGACACACAGAGTACAGCACAGGGCACAGAGAGTACATAGAACACAAGGAGTACAGCATAGGATAAACAGAGTATTGCATAGGACACAGAGAATACAGCATAGGACACAGAGAGTACAGCATAGAACACAGAGAGTACAGCATAGGACACAGAGAGAACATAGAACACAGAGAGTACATAGGACACAGTGTAAAACATAGAACACAGAGAGTAAAGCATTGAAAAGAGGGAGTAAAGCATAGGACACAGAGAGTACAGCGTATAACACACTGTAACAGCATAGGACACAGGGAGTATACCACAGGAAACAGAGAGTAAATAGATTACAGAGAGTACTCAGAACACAGAGTACAGCATAGGACACAGGGAGTATACCACAGGAAACATAGAGTAAATAGATTACAGAGAGTACTCAGAACACAGAGTACAGCATAGGACACAGAGAATATATGGAACAAGAACAGTACAGCATAGGACAGAGAGAGTACAGCATAGGACACAGGGAGTATACCACAGGAAACAGAGAGTAAATAGATTACAGAGAGTACTCAGATCACAGAGTACAGCATAGGACACAGAGTTCACAGAACACTGAGAGTACAGCATAGGACTCAGAGTACATAGAACACAAAGAGTACAGCATAGGACACAGAGTAAACAGAACACAGAGTACAGCATAGGATACAGAGTACACAGAACAATGAGAGTACAGCATAGGACTCAGAGTACATAGAACACAAAGAGTACAGCATAGGACACAGAGTAAACAGAACACAGAGAGTACAGCATAGGATACAGAGAATACAGCATAGCCCACACAGAGTACAGCATAGGACACAGAGAGTACACAGAACACAGAGAGTAGATAGAACACAGAGAGTACAGCATAGGATACGGAGAGTACAGCATAGGACACACAGTACAGTATAGGACACTGGGAGGTCAGCATAGAACACAGTGTACAGCATAGGACACACAGAGTACAGCACAGGGCATAGAGAGTACATAGAACACAAAGAGTACAGCACAGGACACATAGAGTACAGCATAGGACACAGAGAATACAGCATAGGACACAGAGAGTACAGCGTAGAACACACTGAAACAGCATAGGACACAGAGAGTACAGCATAGGATAGAGAGAGTACAGCATAGGACACAGAGAGTACAGCATAGGACAGAGAGTTCAGCATAGACACAGAGAGTACAGCGTAGGACACAGGGAGTATGCCACAGGAAACAGAGAGTAATTAGATTACAGAGAGTACACAGAACACAGAGTACAGCATAGGACACAGAGAATATATGGAACAAAAACAGTACAGCATAGGACACAGGGCGTACAGCATAGAACACAGAGTACATAGAACACAGAGAGTAAAGCATAGAAAGGAGGGAGTAAAGTAAAGGACGCAGAGAGTACACAGAACACAGAGTACAGCATAGGACACAGAGAATATATCGAACAAAAACAGTACAGCATAGGACACAGAGAGTAAAGCATAGGCCACACAAAGTACAGTATAGGACACAGGGAGGACAGCATAGAATACAGTGTACAGCATAGGACACACAGAGTACAGCACAGGGCATAGAGAGTACATAGAACACAAAGTGTACAGCATAGGATAAAGAGAGTATTGCATAGGACACAGAGAATACAGCATAGAACACACTGTAACAGCATAGGACAGAGAGAGTACAGCATAGGACACAGGGAGTACAGCGTAGAACACACTGTAACAGCATAGAACGGAGAGAGTACAGCATAGGACACAGGGAGTATACCACAGGAAACAGAGAGTAATTAGATTACAGAGAGTACACAGAACACAGAGGGTAGATAGAACACAGAGAGTACAGCACAGGACACAGAGAGTACAGTATAGGACACAGAGAATACAGCATAGGACACAGAGAGTGCAGCGTAGAAAACAGTGTAACAGCATTGGACACAGAGAGTACAGCACAGGACACATAGAGTACAGCATAGGACACAGAGAATACAGCATAGGACACAGAGAGTACAGCGTAGAACACACTGTAACAGCATAGGACACAGAGAGTACAGCATAGGATAGAGAGAGTACAGCATAGGACACAGAGAGTACAGCATAGGACAGAGATTTCAGCATAGACACAGAGAGTACAGCGTAGGACACAGGGAGTATACCACAGGAAACAGAGAGTAATTAGATTACAGAGAGTACACAGAACACAGAGTACAGCATAGGACACAGAGAATATATGGAACAAAAACAGTACAGCATAGGACACAGGGCGTACAGCATAGAACACAGAGTACATAGAACACAGAGAGTAAAGCATAGAAAAAAGGGAGTGAAGCAAAGTACACAGAGAGTACAGCGTAGAACACAGAGGACATAGGACACAGTAACAGCATAGGACACCGAGTACATAGAACACATAGAGTACAGCATAGAACACAGAGAGCACAGCATAGGATACAGAGAGTACACTGAACACAGAGGGTACAGCGTAGGACACAGTGAGTATATAGAACACAGATATTACAGAATAGGATACAGAGAGTACAGCAGAGGATACAGAGAGTACACAGAACACAGAGTTCAGTGTAGGAGACAGAGTGCACAGCATAGGTCAGAGAGAGTACAGCATAGGACACAGAGAGTACAGCATAGAACACACTGTAACAGCACAGGACACAGAGAGCACAGCATAGGATAGAGAGAGAGTACAGCATAGGACACAGAGAGTAAAGCATTGAAAAGAGGGTGTAAAGCACATGACACAGAGAGTACAGCGTAGAACACACTGTAACAGCATAGGACACAGAGAGTACAGCATAGGATAGAGAGAGTACAGCATAGGACACAGAGAGTACAGCATAGGACAGAGAGTTCAGCATGGACACAGAGAGTACAGCATAGGACACAGTGTAAAACATAGGAAACAGAGTGTACATAGAACACAGAGTGTAAAGCATTGAAAAGAGGGAGTAAAGCATAGGACACAGAGTACACAGAACACAGAGTACAGCATAGAATACAGAGTGTACAGGATAGGATACAGAGAGTACACAGAACACAGAGAGTACATAGAACACAGTGTACAGCATAGGACACAGAGAGTTCAGCATGGACACAGAGAGTACAGCATAGGACACAGAGTCTACATAGGACACAGTGTAAAACATAGGACACAGAGTGTTCATAGAACACAGAGAGTAAAGCATTGAAAAGAGGGAGTAAAGCATAGGGCACAGAGAGTGCAGCGTAGAACACACTGTAACAGCATAGGACAGAGAGAGTACAGCATAGGACACAGGGAGTACACAGAACACAGAGAGTACATAGAACACAGTGTACAGCATAGGACACAGAGAGATCAGCATGGACACAGAGTGTATAGCATAGGACACAGAGAGTACAGCGTAGAACACACTGTAACAGCATAGGACACAGGGAGTATACCACAGGAAACAGAGAGTACATAGAACACAGAGTACAGTATAGGACACAGAGAATATATCGAACAAAAACAGTACAGCATAGGACACAGAGAGTAAGGCATAGGACACAGAGTACACAGAACACAGAGTACAGCATAGAACACAGAGAGTACAGCACCGGATACAGAGAGTACAGCAGAGGACACAGAGAATACAACATAGCCCACACAGAGTACAGCATAGGACACAGAGAGTACAGCATAGGACTGAGAGAGTACAGCATAGGACACAGAGAGTACACAGAACACAGAGGGTAGATAGAACACAGAGAGTACAGCATAGGATACGGAGAGTACAGCATAGGACACACAAAGTACAGTATAGGACACAGGGAGGACAGCGTAGAACACAGTGTACAGCATAGGACACACAGAGTGCAGCACAGGGCACAGAGAGTACATAGAACACGAAGAGTACAGCATAGGATAAAGAGAGTATTGCTTAGGACACAGAGAATACAGCATAGAACACTGAGAGTACAGCATAGAACACAGAGAGTACAGCATGGAACACAGAGAGTACATAGACCACAGTGAGTACATAGAACACAGAGTAAAGAATAGAAAAGAGGGAGTAAAGCATAGGACACAGAGTACAGCGTAGAACACAGTGTAACAGCATTGGACACAGAGAGTACAGCATAGGATAGAGAGAGTACAGCATAGGACACAGAGAGTACAGAATAGGACACAGAGAGTACAGCACAGGACACAGAGAGTACCGCATAGGACACAGAGAGTACACAGAACACTAAGAGTATAGCATAGGATACAGAGAGTACAGCATAGGAATCAAAGAGGACATAGAACACAAAGAGTACAGCATAGGACACCAATTGTACAGCATAGGACACCAAGAGTACAGAATAGCACACGGAGAGTACAGCATGAACACAGAGAGTACAGCATAGGACACAGAGAGTACATAGACCACAGTGAGTACATAGAAGACAGAGTAAGAAATAGAAAAGAGGGAGTAAAGCATAGGACACAGGGAGCACGGGACAGGAAACAGAGAGTACATAGAACACAAAGAGTACATAGAACACAGAGAGTACAGCATAGGACTCAGAGTTCATAGAACACAAAGAGTACAGCATTGAACAGAGAGAGAGTACAGCATAGGGCACAGAGAGTACAGCACCGGATACAGAGAGTACAGCAGAGGACAGAAAGAGTACAGCATAGGACACAGAGAATACAGCATAGCCCACACAGAGTACAGCATAGGACACAGAGAGTACAGCATAGGACAGAGAGAGTACAGCATAGGACACAGAGAGTACACAGAACACAGAGGGTAGATAGAACACAGAGAGTACAGCATAGGATACGGAGAGTACAGCATAGGACACACAAAGTACAGTATAGGACACAGGGAGGACAGCATAGAACACAGTGTACAGCATAGGACACACAGAGTGCAGCACAGGGCACAGAGAGTACATAGAACACGAAGAGTACAGCATAGGATAAAGAGAGTATTGCTTAGGACACAGAGAATACAGCATAGAACACTGAGAGTACAGCATAGCACACAGAGAGTACAGCATGGAACACAGAGAGTACATAGACCACAGTGAGTACATAGAACACAGAGTAAAGAATAGAAAAGAGGGAGTAAAGCATAGGACACAGAGTACAGCGTAGAACACAGTGTAACAGCATTGGACACAGAGAGTACAGCATAGGATAGAGAGAGTACAGCATAGGACACAGAGAGTACAGAATAGGACACAGAGAGTACAGCACAGGACACAGAGAGTACCGCATAGGACACAGAGAGTACACAGAACACTAAGAGTATAGCATAGGATACAGAGAGTACAGCATAGGAATCAAAGAGGACATAGAACACAAAGAGTACAGCATAGGACACCAAGAGTACAGAATAGCACACGGAGAGTACAGCATGAACACAGAGAGTACAGCATAGGACACAGAGTACAGCATAGAACACAGTGTAACAGCATTGGACACAGAGAGTACAGCATAGGATAGAGAGAGTACAGCATAGGACACGGAGAGTACAGAATAGGACACAGAGAGTACAGCACAGGACACAGAGAGTACCGCATAGGACACAGAGAGTACACAGAACACAGAGAGTACACAGAACACTAAGAGTACAGCATAGGACACCAAGAGTACAGCATAGGACACCAAGAGTACAGAATAGCACACGGAGAGTACAGCATGAACACAGAGAGTACAGCATAGGACACAGAGAGTACATAGACCACAGAGAGTACATAGAAGACAGAGTAAGAAATAGAAAAGAGGGAGTAAAGCATAGAACACAGGGAGCACGGGACAGGAAACAGAGAGTACATAGATTACAGAGAGTACACAGAACACAGAGTACAGCATAGGACACAGAGAATATATGGAACAAAAACAGTACAGCATAGGACAGAGAGAGTACAGCATAGGACACAGGACATGCAGCATAGAACACAGAGTACATAGAACACAGAGTAAAGCATAGAAAAGAGGGAGTAAAGCATAGGATAAAGAGAGTATTGCATAGGATAGAGAGAGTACTGTATAGTACACAGAGAGTACAGAACACAGAGAGTACATAGAACACAGAGTGTACAGCACAGGACACAGAGAGTACAGCATAGGACACAGAGAATACAGCATAGGACACAGAGAGTACAGCGTAGAACACACTGTAACAGCATAGGACACAGAGAGTACAGCATAGGATAGAGAGAGTACAGCATAGGACACAGAGAGTACAGCATAGGACACAGAGAGTACAGCGTAGAACACACTGTAACAGCATAGGACACAGAGAGTACAGCATAGGATAGAGAGAGTACAGCATAGGACACAGAGAGTACAGCATAGGACAGAGAGTTCAGCATAGACACAGAGAGTACAGCGTAGGACACAGGGAGTATACCACAGGAAACAGAGAGTAATTAGATTACAGAGAGTACACAGAACACAGAGTACCGCATAGGACACAGAGAGTACACAGAACACTAAGAGTACAGCATAGGACACAGAGAGTACAGCATAGGAATCAAAGAGGACATAGAACACAAAGAGTACAGCATAGGACACCAAGAGTACAGCATAGGACACCAAGAGTACAGAATAGCACACGGAGAGTACAGCATGAACACAGAGAGTACAGCATAGGACACAGAGAGTACATAGACCACAGTGAGTACATAGAAGACAGAGTAAGAAATAGAAAAGAGGGAGTAAAGCATAGGACACAGGGAGCACGGGACAGGAAACAGAGAGTACATAGAACACAAAGAGTACATAGAACACAGAGAGTACAGCATAGGACTCAGAGTTCATAGAACACAAAGAGTACAGCATTGAACACAGAGAGAGTACAGCATAGGGCACAGAGAGTACAGCATAGGATACGGAGAGTACAGCATAGGACACACAGAGTACAGTATAGGACATAGGGAGGACAGCATTGAACACAGAGTACATAGAACACAGAGAGTAAAGCATAGTAAAAAGGGAGTGAAGCAAAGTACACAGAGAGTACAGCGTAGAACACAGAGGACATAGGACACAGTAACAGCATAGGACACCGAGTACATAGAACACAACGAGTACAGCATAGAACACAGAGAGCACAGCATAGGATACAGAGAGTACACTGAACACAGAGGGTACAGCGTAGGACACAGTGAGTATATAGAACACAGATATTACAGAATAGGATACAGAGAGTACAGCAGAGGATACAGAGAGTACACAGAACACAGAGTTCAGTGTAGGAGACAGAGTGCACAGCATAGGACAGAGAGAGTACAGCATAGGACTCAGGGAGTACGGCACAGGAAACAGAGTACATAGAACACAGAGAGTACAGCATAGGACACAGAGAGTACACTGAACACAGAGAGTACAGCATAGAACACACTGTAACAGCATAGGACACAGAGAGTACAGCGTAGGACACAGAGTACACAGAACACAAAGAGTACAGCATAGGACACAGAGAATACAGCATAGGACACAGAGAGTACACAGAACACAGAGAGTACAGCATAGGACACAGAGAATACAGCATAGGACACAGAGAGTAAAGCATTGAAAAGAGGAAGTAAAGCATAGGACACAGAGAGTACAGCGTAGGATAGAGAGAGTACAGCATAGGACACAGAGAGTACAGCATACGACAGAGAGTTCAGCATGGACACAGAGAGTACAGCATAGGACACAGAGAGTACAGCATAGGACTCAAAGAGTACAGCATAGGACAGAGAGAGTACAGCATAGGACACAGAGAGTACATAGAACACAGTGAGTACATAGAACACAGAGTAAAGAATAGAAAAGAGGGAGTAAAGCTTAGGACACAGAGTACACAGAACACAGAGGACAGCATAGGACACAGAGTACACAGAACACTGAAAGTACAGCATAGGACTCAGAGTACATAGAACACAAAGAGTACAGCATAGGACACAGAGTAAACAGAACACAGAGTACAGCATAGAACACAGAGAGTACAGCATAGGATACAGAGAATACAGCATAGCCCACACAGAGTACAGCATAGGACACAGAGAGTACACAGAACACAGAGAGTAGATAGAACACAGAGAGTACAGCATAGGATACGGAGAGTACAGCATAGGACACACAGTACAGTATAGGACACACAGAGTACAGCACAGGGCACAGAGAGTACATAGAACACAAAGAGTACAGCATAGGATAAACAGAGTATTGCATAGGACACAGAGAATACAGCATAGGACACAGAGAGTACAGCATAGAACACAGAGAGTACAGCATAGGACACAGAGAGAACATAGAACACAGAGAGTAAAGCATTGAAAAGAGGGAGTAAAGCATAGGACACAGAGAGTACAGCATAGAACACAGTGTAACAGCATTGGACACAGAGAGTACAGCATAGGTTAGAGAGAGTACAGCATAGGACACAGAGAGTACAGAATAGGACACAGAGAGTACAGCACAGGACACAGAGAGTACCGCATAGGACACAGAGAGTACACAGAACACTAAGAGTATAGCATAGGATACAGAGAGTACAGCATAGGAATCAAAGAGGACATAGAACACAAAGAGTACAGCATAGGACACCAAGAGTACAGAATAGCACACGGAGAGTACAGCATGAACACAGAGAGTACAGCATAGGACACAGAGTACAGCGTAGAACACAGTGTAACAGCATTGGACACAGAGAGTACAGCATAGGACACGGAGAGTACAGAATAGGACACAGAGAGTACAGCACAGGACACAGAGAGTACCGCATAGGACACAGAGAGTACACAGAACACTAAGAGTACAGCATAGGACACGAAGAGTACAGCATAGGACACCAAGAGTACAGAATAGCACACGGAGAGTACAGCATGAACACAGAGAGTACAGCATAGGACACAGAGAGTACATAGACCACAGAGAGTACATAGAAGACAGAGTAAGAAATAGAAAAGAGGGAGTAAAGCATAGAACACAGGGAGCACGGGACAGGAAACAGAGAGTACATAGAACACAAAGAGTACATAGAACACAGAGAGTACAGCATAGGACTCAGAGTTCATAGAACACAAAGAGTACAGCATTGAACACAGAGAGAGTACAGCATAGGGCACAGAGAGTACAGCATAGGATACGGAGAGTACAGCATAGGACACACAGAGTACAGTATAGGACATAGGGAGGACAGCATTGAACACAGAGTACATAGAACACAGAGAGTAAAGCATAGTAAAAAGGGAGTGAAGCAAAGTACACAGAGAGTACAGCGTAGAACACAGAGGACATAGGACACAGTAACAGCATAGGACACCGAGTACATAGAACACAACGAGTACAGCATAGAACACAGAGAGCACAGCATAGGATACAGAGAGTACACTGAACACAGAGGGTACAGCGTAGGACACAGTGAGTATATAGAACACAGATATTACAGAATAGGATACAGAGAGTACAGCAGAGGATACAGAGAGTACACAGAACACAGAGTTCAGTGTAGGAGACAGAGTGCACAGCATAGGACAGAGAGAGTACAGCATAGGACTCAGGGAGTACGGCACAGGAAACAGAGTACATAGAACACAGAGAGTACAGCATAGGACACAGAGAGTACACTGAACACAGAGAGTACAGCATAGAACACACTGTAACAGCATAGGACACAGAGAGTACAGCGTAGGACACAGAGTACACAGAACACAAAGAGTACAGCATAGGACACAGAGAATACAGCATAGGACACAGAGAGTACACAGAACACAGAGAGTACAGCATAGGACACAGAGAATACAGCATAGGACACAGAGAGTAAAGCATTGAAAAGAGGAAGTAAAGCATAGGACACAGAGAGTACAGCGTAGGATAGAGAGAGTACAGCATAGGACACAGAGAGTACAGCATACGACAGAGAGTTCAGCATGGACACAGAGAGTACAGCATAGGACACAGAGAGTACAGCATAGGACTCAAAGAGTACAGCATAGGACAGAGAGAGTACAGCATAGGACACAGAGAGTACATAGAACACAGTGAGTACATAGAACACAGAGTAAAGAATAGAAAAGAGGGAGTAAAGCTTAGGACACAGAGTACACAGAACACAGAGGACAGCATAGGACACAGAGTACACAGAACACTGAAAGTACAGCATAGGACTCAGAGTACATAGAACACAAAGAGTACAGCATAGGACACAGAGTAAACAGAACACAGAGTACAGCATAGAACACAGAGAGTACAGCATAGGATACAGAGAATACAGCATAGCCCACACAGAGTACAGCATAGGACACAGAGAGTACACAGAACACAGAGAGTAGATAGAACACAGAGAGTACAGCATAGGATACGGAGAGTACAGCATAGGACACACAGTACAGTATAGGACACACAGAGTACAGCACAGGGCACAGAGAGTACATAGAACACAAAGAGTACAGCATAGGATAAACAGAGTATTGCATAGGACACAGAGAATACAGCATAGGACACAGAGAGTACAGCATAGAACACAGAGAGTACAGCATAGGACACAGAGAGAACATAGAACACAGAGAGTAAAGCATTGAAAAGAGGGAGTAAAGCATAGGACACAGAGAGTACAGCATAGAACACAGTGTAACAGCATTGGACACAGAGAGTACAGCATAGGTTAGAGAGAGTACAGCATAGGACACAGAGAGTACAGAATAGGACACAGAGAGTACAGCACAGGACACAGAGAGTACCGCATAGGACACAGAGAGTACACAGAACACTAAGAGTATAGCATAGGATACAGAGAGTACAGCATAGGAATCAAAGAGGACATAGAACACAAAGAGTACAGCATAGGACACCAAGAGTACAGAATAGCACACGGAGAGTACAGCATGAACACAGAGAGTACAGCATAGGACACAGAGTACAGCGTAGAACACAGTGTAACAGCATTGGACACAGAGAGTACAGCATAGGACACGGAGAGTACAGAATAGGACACAGAGAGTACAGCACAGGACACAGAGAGTACCGCATAGGACACAGAGAGTACACAGAACACTAAGAGTACAGCATAGGACACGAAGAGTACAGCATAGGACACCAAGAGTACAGAATAGCACACGGAGAGTACAGCATGAACACAGAGAGTACAGCATAGGACACAGAGAGTACATAGACCACAGAGAGTACATAGAAGACAGAGTAAGAAATAGAAAAGAGGGAGTAAAGCATAGAACACAGGGAGCACGGGACAGGAAACAGATAGTACATAGATTACAGAGAGTACACAGAACACAGAGTACAGCATAGGACACAGAGAATATATGGAACAAAAACAGTACAGCATAGGACAGAGAGAGTACAGCATAGGACACAGGACATGCAGCATAGAACACAGAGTACATAGAACACAGAGAGTACATAGAACACAGAGTAAAGCATAGAAAAGAGGGAGTAAAGCATAGGATAAAGAGAGTATTGCATAGGATAGAGAGAGTACTGTATAGTACACAGAGAGTACAGAACACAGAGAGTACATAGAACACAGAGAGTACAGCACAGGACACAGAGAGTACAGCATAGGACACAGAGAGTACAGCGTAGAAAACAGTGTAACAGCATTGGACACAGAGAGTACAGCATAGGATAGAGAGAGTACTGTATAGTACACAGAGAGTACAGAACACAGAGAGTACATAGAACACAGAGAGTACAGCACAGGACACAGAGAGTACAGCATAGGACACAGAGAATACAGCATAGGACACAGAGAGTACAGCGTAGAACACACTGTAACAGCATAGGACACAGAGAGTACAGCATAGGATAGAGAGAGTACAGCATAGGACACAGAGAGTACAGCATAGGACAGAGAGTTCAGCATAGACACAGAGAGTACAGCGTAGGATACAGAGAATACAGCATAGCCCACACAGAGTACAGCATAGGACACAGAGAGTACACAGAACACAGAGAGTAGATAGAACACAGAGAGTACAGCATAGGATACGGAGAGTACAGCATAGGACACACAGTACAGTATAGGACACACAGAGTACAGCACAGGGCACAGAGAGTACATAGAACACAAAGAGTACAGCATAGGATAAACAGAGTATTGCATAGGACACAGAGAATACAGCATAGGACACAGAGAGTACAGCATAGAACACAGAGAGTACAGCATAGGACACAGAGAGAACATAGAACACAGAGAGTAAAGCATTGAAAAGAGGGAGTAAAGCATAGGACACAGAGAGTACAGCATAGAACACAGTGTAACAGCATTGGACACAGAGAGTACAGCATAGGATAGAGAGAGTACAGCATAGGACACAGAGAGTACAGAATAGGACACAGAGAGTACAGCACAGGACACAGAGAGTACCGCATAGGACACAGAGAGTACACAGAACACTAAGAGTATAGCATAGGATACAGAGAGTACAGCATAGGAATCAAAGAGGACATAGAACACAAAGAGTACAGCATAGGACACCAAGAGTACAGAATAGCACACGGAGAGTACAGCATGAACACAGAGAGTACAGCATAGGACACAGAGTACAGCGTAGAACACAGTGTAACAGCATTGGACACAGAGAGTACAGCATAGGACACGGAGAGTACAGAATAGGACACAGAGAGTACAGCACAGGACACAGAGAGTACCGCATAGGACACAGAGAGTACACAGAACACTAAGAGTACAGCATAGGACACCAAGAGTACAGCATAGGACACCAAGAGTACAGAATAGCACACGGAGAGTACAGCATGAACACAGAGAGTACAGCATAGGACACAGAGAGTACATAGACCACAGAGAGTACATAGAAGACAGAGTAAGAAATAGAAAAGAGGGAGTAAAGCATAGAACACAGGGAGCACGGGACAGGAAACAGAGAGTACATAGATTACAGAGAGTACACAGAACACAGAGTACAGCATAGGACACAGAGAATATATGGAACAAAAACAGTACTGCATAGGACAGAGAGAGTACAGCATAGGACACAGGACATGCAGCATAGAACACAGAGTACATAGAACACAGAGAGTACATAGAACACAGAGTAAAGCATAGAAAAGAGGGAGTAAAGCATAGGATAAAGAGAGTATTGCATAGGATAGAGAGAGTACTGTATAGTACACAGAGAGTACAGAACACAGAGAGTACATAGAACACAGAGAGTACAGCACAGGACACAGAGAGTACAGCATAGGACACAGAGAGTACAGCGTAGAAAACAGTGTAACAGCATTGGACACAGAGAGTACAGCATAGGATAGAGAGAGTACTGTATAGTACACAGAGAGTACAGAACACAGAGAGTACATAGAACACAGAGAGTACAGCACAGGACACAGAGAGTACAGCATAGGACACAGAGAATACAGCATAGGACACAGAGAGTACAGCGTAGAACACACTGTAACAGCATAGGACACAGAGAGTACAGCATAGGATAGAGAGAGTACAGCATAGGACACAGAGAGTACAGCATAGGACAGAGAGTTCAGCATAGACACAGAGAGTACAGCGTAGGACACAGGGAGTATACCACAGGAAACAGAGAGTAATTAGATTACAGAGAGTACACAGAACACAGAGTACCGCATAGGACACAGAGAGTACACAGAACACTAAGAGTACAGCATAGGACACAGAGAGTACAGCATAGGAATCAAAGAGGACATAGAACACAAAGAGTACAGCATAGGACACCAAGAGTACAGCATAGGACACCAAGAGTACAGAATAGCACACGGAGAGTACAGCATGAACACAGAGTGTACAGCATAGGACACAGAGAGTACATAGACCACAGTGAGTACATAGAAGACAGAGTAAGAAATAGAAAAGAGGGAGTAAAGCATAGGACACAGGGAGCACGGGACAGGAAACAGAGAGTACATAGAACACAAAGAGTACATAGAACACAGAGAGTACAGCATAGGACTCAGAGTTCATAGAACACAAAGAGTACAGCATTGAACACAGAGAGAGTACAGCATAGGGCACAGAGAGTACAGCATAGGATACGGAGAGTACAGCATAGGACACACAGAGTACAGTATAGGACATAGGGAGGACAGCATTGAACACAATGTACAGCATAGGACTCAGAGTTCATAGAACACAAAGAGTACAGCATAGAACACAGTGTACAGCATAGGACACAGGGCGTACAGCATAGAACACAGAGTACATAGAACACAGAGAGTAAAGCATAGTAAAAAGGGAGTGAAGCAAAGTACACAGAGAGTACAGCGTAGAACACAGAGGACATAGGACACAGTAACAGCATAGGACACCGAGTACATAGAACACAACGAGTACAGCATAGAACACAGAGAGCACAGCATAGGATACAGAGAGTACACTGAACACAGAGGGTACAGCGTAGGACACAGTGAGTATATAGAACACAGATATTACAGAATAGGATACAGAGAGTACAGCAGAGGATACAGAGAGTACACAGAACACAGAGTTCAGTGTAGGAGACAGAGTGCACAGCATAGGACAGAGAGAGTACAGCATAGGACTCAGGGAGTACGGCACAGGAAACAGAGTACATAGAACACAGAGAGTACAGCATAGGACACAGAGAGTACACTGAACACAGAGAGTACAGCATAGAACACACTGTAACAGCATAGGACACAGAGAGTACAGCGTAGGACACAGAGTACACAGAACACAAAGAGTACAGCATAGGACACAGAGAATACAGCATAGGACACAGAGAGTACACAGAACACAGAGAGTACAGCATAGGACACAGAGAATACAGCATAGGACACAGAGAGTAAAGCATTGAAAAGAGGAAGTAAAGCATAGGACACAGAGAGTACAGCGTAGGATAGAGAGAGTACAGCATAGGACACAGAGAGTACAGCATACGACAGAGAGTTCAGCATGGACACAGAGAGTACAGCATAGGACACAGAGAGTACAGCATAGGACTCAAAGAGTACAGCATAGGACAGAGAGAGTACAGCATAGGACACAGAGAGTACATAGAACACAGTGAGTACATAGAACACAGAGTAAAGAATAGAAAAGAGGGAGTAAAGCTTAGGACACAGAGTACACAGAACACAGAGGACAGCATAGGACACAGAGTACACAGAACACTGAAAGTACAGCATAGGACTCAGAGTACATAGAACACAAAGAGTACAGCATAGGACACAGAGTAAACAGAACACAGAGTACAGCATAGAACACAGAGAGTACAGCATAGGATACAGAGAATACAGCATAGCCCACACAGAGTACAGCATAGGACACAGAGAGTACACAGAACACAGAGAGTAGATAGAACACAGAGAGTACAGCATAGGATACGGAGAGTACAGCATAGGACACACAGTACAGTATAGGACACACAGAGTACAGCACAGGGCACAGAGAGTACATAGAACACAAAGAGTACAGCATAGGATAAACAGAGTATTGCATAGGACACAGAGAATACAGCATAGGACACAGAGAGTACAGCATAGAACACAGAGAGTACAGCATAGGACACAGAGAGAACATAAAACACAGAGAGTACATAGGACACAGTGTAAAACATAGAACACAGAGAGTAAAGCATTGAAAAGAGGGAGTAAAGCATAGGACACAGAGAGTACAGCATAGAACACACTGTAACAGCATAGGACACAGGGAGTATACCACAGGAAACAGAGAGTAAATAGATTACAGAGAGTACTCAGAACACAGAGTACAGCATAGGACACAGGGAGTATACCACAGGAAACAGAGAGTAAATAGATTACAGAGAGTACTCAGAACACAGAGTACAGCATAGGACACAGAGAATATATGGAACAAGAACAGTACAGCATAGGACAGAGAGAGTACAGCATAGGACACAGGGAGTATACCACAGGAAACAGAGAGTAAATAGATTACAGAGAGTACTCAGAACACAGAGTACAGCATAGGACACAGAGTTCACAGAACACTGAGAGTACAGCATAGGACTCAGAGTACATAGAACACAAAGAGTACAGCATAGGACACAGAGTAAACAGAACACAGAGTACAGCATAGGATACAGAGTACACAGAACAATGAGAGTACAGCATAGGACTCAGAGTACATATAACACAAAGAGAACAGCATAGGATACAGAGTAAACTGAACACAGAGAGTACAGCATAGGACACAGAGTAAACAGAACACAGAGTACAGCATAGGACACAGAGAATATATGGAACAAAAACAGTACAGCATAGGACAGAGAGAGTACAGCATAGGACACAGGACATACAGCATAGAACACAGAGTACATAGAACACAGAGAGTACATAGAACACATAGAGTACAGAACAGGACACAGAGAGTACAGCATAGGACACAGAGAGTACAGCGCAGAAAACAGTGTAACAGCATTGGACACAGAGAGTACAGCATAGGATAGAGAGAGTACTGTATAGTACACAGAGAGTACAGAACACAGAGAGTACATAGAACACAGAGAGTACAGCACAGGACACAGAGAGTACAGCATAGGACACAGAGAATACAGCATAGGACACAGAGAGTACAGCGTAGAACACACTGTAACAGCATAGGACACAGAGAGTACAGCATAGGATAGAGAGAGTACAGCATAGGACACAGAGAGTACAGCATAGGACAGAGAGTTCAGCATAGACACAGAGAGTACAGCGTAGGACACAGGGAGTATACCACAGGAAACAGAGAGTAATTAGATTACAGAGAGTACACAGAACACAGAGTACCGCATAGGACACAGAGAGTACACAGAACACTAAGAGTACAGCATAGGACACAGAGAGTACAGCATAGGAATCAAAGAGGACATAGAACACAAAGAGTACAGCATAGGACACCAAGAGTACAGCATAGGACACCAAGAGTACAGAATAGCACACGGAGAGTACAGCATGAACACAGAGAGTACAGCATAGGACACAGAGAGTACATAGACCACAGTGAGTACATAGAAGACAGAGTAAGAAATAGAAAAGAGGGAGTACAGCATAGAACACAGAGAGTACAGCATAGGATACAGAGAATACAGCATAGCCCACACAGAGTACAGCATAGGACACAGAGAGTACACAGAACACAGAGAGTAGATAGAACACAGAGAGTACAGCATAGGATACGGAGAGTACAGCATAGGACACACAGTACAGTATAGGACACAGAGAGTACAGCATAGGACACAGAGAGTACAGCATAGAACACAGAGAGTACATAGGACACAGTGTAAAACATAGAACACAGAGAGTAAAGCATTGAAAAGAGGGAGTAAAGCATAGGACACAGAGAGTACAGCGTAGAACACACTGTAGCAGCATAGGACACAGGGAGTATACCACAGGAAACAGAGAGTAAATAGATTACAGAGAGTACTCAGAACACAGAGTACAGCATAGGACACAGGGAGTATACCACAGGAAACAGAGAGTAAATAGATTACAGAGAGTACTCAGAACACAGAGTACAGCATAGGACACAGAGTTTACAGAACACTGAGAGTACAGCATAGGACTCAGAGTACATAGAACACAAAGAGTACAGCATAGGACACAGAGTAAACAGAACACAGAGAGTACAGCATAGGATACAGAGAATACAGCATAGCCCACACAGAGTACAGCATAGGACACAGAGAGTACACAGAACACAGAGAGTACAGCATAGGATACGGAGAGTACAGCATAGGACACACAGTACAGTATAGGACACAGGGAGGACAGCATAGAACACAGTGTACAGCATAGGACACACAGAGTGCAGCACAGGGCACAGAGAGTACATAGAACACGAAGAGTACAGCATATGATAAAGAGAGTATTGCATAGGACACAGAGAATTCAGCATAGGACACAGAGAGTACAGCATAGAACACAGAGAGTACAGCATAGGACACAGAGAGAACATAGGACACAGAGAGTACATCGGACACAGAGAGTACATAGGACACAGTGTAAAAAATAGGACACAGAGGGTACTTAGAACACAGAGAGTAAAGCATTGAAAAGAGGGAGTAAAGCATAGGACACAGAGAGTACAGCGTAGAAAACACTGTAACAGCATAGGACACAGGGAGTATACCACAGGAAACAGAGAGTAAATAGATTACAGAGAGTACTCAGAACACAGAGTACAGCATAGGACACAGAGAATATATGGAACAAAAACAGTACAGCATAGGACAGAGAGAGTACGCATAGGACACAGGGAGTATACCACAGGAAACAGAGAGTAAATAGATTACAGAGAGTACTCAGAACACAGAGTACAGCGTAGAACACAGTGTAACAGCATTGGACACAGAGAGTACAGCATAGGATAGAGAGAGTACAGCATAGGACACAGAGAGTACAGAATAGGACACAGAGAGTACAGCACAGGACACAGAGAGTACCGCATAGGACACAGAGAGTACACAGAACACTAAGAGTGTAGCATAGGATACAGAGAGTACAGCATAGGAATCAAAGAGGACATAGAACACAAAGAGTACAGCATAGGACACCAAGAGTACAGCATAGGACACCAAGAATACAGAATAGCACACGGAGAGTACAGCATGAACACAGAGAGTACAGCATAGGACACAGAGAATATATGGAACAAAAACAGTACAGCATAGGACAGAGAGAGTACAGCATAGGACACAGGACATACAGCATAGAACACAGAGTACATAGAACACAGAGAGTACATAGAACACAGAGTAAAGCATAGAAAAGAGGGAGTAAAGCATAGGATAAAGAGAGTATTGCATAGGATAGAGAGTGTACTGTATAGTACACAGAGAGTACAGAACACAGAGAGTACATAGAACACAGAGAGTACAGCACAGGACACAGAGAGTACAGCATAGGACACAGAGAGTACAGCGTAGAAAACAGTGTAACAGCATTGGACACAGAGAGTACAGCATAGGATAGAGAGAGTACTGTATAGTACACAGAGAGTACAGAACACAGAGAGTACATAGAACACAGAGAGTACAGCACAGGACACAGAGAGTACAGCATAGGACACAGAGAATACAGCATAGGACACAGAGAGTACAGCGTAGAACACACTGTAACAGCATAGGACACAGAGAGTACAGCATAGGATAGAGAGAGTACAGCATAGGACACAGAGAGTACAGCATAGGACAGAGAGTTCAGCATAGACACAGAGAGTACAGCGTAGGACACAGGGAGTATACCACAGGAAACAGAGAGTAATTAGATTACAGAGAGTACACAGAACACAGAGTACCGCATAGGACACAGAGAGTACACAGAACACTAAGAGTACAGCATAGGACACAGAGAGTACAGCATAGGAATCAAAGAGGACATAGAACACAAAGAGTACAGCATAGGACACCAAGAGTACAGCATAGGACACCAAGAGTACAGAATAGCACACGGAGAGTACAGCATGAACACAGAGAGTACAGCATAGGACACAGAGAGTACATAGACCACAGTGAGTACATAGAAGACAGAGTAAGAAATAGAAAAGAGGGAGTAAAGCATAGGACACAGGGAGCACGGGACAGGAAACAGAGAGAGCATAGAACACAAAGAGTACATAGAACACAGAGAGTACAGCATAGGACTCAGAGTTCATAGAACACAAAGAGTACAGCATTGAACACAGAGAGAGTACAGCATAGGGCACAGAGAGTACAGCATAGGATACGGAGAGTACAGCATAGGACACACAGAGTACAGTATAGGACATAGGGAGGACAGCATTGAACACAGAGTACATAGAACACAGAGAGTAAAGCATAGTAAAAAGGGAGTGAAGCAAAGTACACAGAGAGTACAGCGTAGAACACAGAGGACATAGGACACAGTAACAGCATAGGACACCGAGTACATAGAACACAACGAGTACAGCATAGAACACAGAGAGCACAGCATAGGATACAGAGAGTACACTGAACACAGAGGGTACAGCGTAGGACACAGTGAATATATAGAACACAGATATTACAGAATAGGATACAGAGAGTACAGCAGAGGATACAGAGAGTACACAGAACACAGAGTTCAGTGTAGGAGACAGAGTGCACAGCATAGGACAGAGAGAGTACAGCATAGGACTCAGGGAGTACGGCACAGGAAACAGAGTACATAGAACACAGAGAGTACAGCATAGGACACAGAGAGTACACTGAACACAGAGAGTACAGCATAGAACACACTGTAACAGCATAGGACACAGAGAGTACAGCGTAGGACACAGAGTACACAGAACACAAAGAGTACAGCATAGGACACAGAGAATACAGCATAGGACACAGAGAGTACACAGAACACAGAGAGTACAGCATAGGACACAGAGAATACAGCATAGGACACAGAGAGTAAAGCATTGAAAAGAGGAAGTAAAGCATAGGACACAGAGAGTACAGCGTAGGATAGAGAGAGTACAGCATAGGACACAGAGAGAACAGCATACGACAGAGAGTTCAGCATGGACACAGAGAGTACAGCATAGGACACAGAGAGTACAGCATAGGACTCAAAGAGTACAGCATAGGACAGAGAGAGTAGAGCATAGGACACAGAGAGTACATAGAACACAGTGAGTACATAGAACACAGAGTAAAGAATAGAAAAGAGGGAGTAAAGCTTAGGACACAGAGTACACAGAACACAGAGGACAGCATAGGACACAGAGTACACAGAACACTGAAAGTACAGCATAGGACTCAGAGTACATAGAACACAAAGAGTACAGCATAGGACACAGAGTAAACAGAACACAGAGTACAGCATAGAACATAGAGAGTACAGCATAGGATACAGAGAATACAGCATAGCCCACACAGAGTACAGCATAGGACACAGAGAGTACACAGAACACAGAGAGTAGATAGAACACAGAGAGTACAGCATAGGATACGGAGAGTACAGCATAGGACACACAGTAAAGTATAGGACACTGGGAGGACAGCATAGAACACAGTGTACAGCATAGGACACACAGAGTACAGCACAGGGCACAGAGAGTACATAGAACACAAGGAGTACAGCATAGGATAAACAGAGTATTGCATAGGACACAGAGAATACAGCATAGGACACAGAGAGTACAGCATAGAACACAGAGAGTACAGCATAGGACACAGAGAGAACATAGAACACAGAGAGTACATAGGACACAGTGTAAAACATAGAACACAGAGAGTAAAGCATTGAAAAGAGGGAGTAAAGCATAGGACACAGAGAGTACAGCGTATAACACACTGTAACAGCATAGGACACAGGGAGTATACCACAGGAAACAGAGAGTAAATAGATTACAGAGAGTACTCAGAACACAGAGTACAGCATAGGACACAGGGAGTATACCACAGGAAACATAGAGTAAATAGATTACAGAGAGTACTCAGAACACAGAGTACAGCATAGGACACAGAGAATATATGGAACAAGAACAGTACAGCATAGGACAGAGAGAGTACAGCATAGGACACAGGGAGTATACCACAGGAAACAGAGAGTAAATAGATTACAGAGAGTACTCAGATCACAGAGTACAGCATAGGACACAGAGTTCACAGAACACTGAGAGTACAGCATAGGACTCAGAGTACATAGAACACAAAGAGTACAGCATAGGACACAGAGTAAACAGAACACAGAGTACAGCATAGGATACAGAGTACACAGAACAATGAGAGTGCAGCATAGGACTCAGAGTACATAGAACACAAAGAGTACAGCATAGGACACAGAGTAAACAGAACACAGAGAGTACAGCATAGGATACAGAGAATACAGCATAGCCCACACAGAGTACAGCATAGGACACAGAGAGTACACAGAACACAGAGAGTAGATAGAACACAGAGAGTACAGCATAGGATACGGAGAGTACAGCATAGGACACACAGTACAGTATAGGACACTGGGAGGTCAGCATAGAACACAGTGTACAGCATAGGACACACAGAGTACAGCACAGGGCATAGAGAGTACATAGAACACAAAGAGTACAGCACAGGACACATAGAGTACAGCATAGGACACAGAGAATACAGCATAGGACACAGAGAGTACAGCGTAGAACACACTGAAACAGCATAGGACACAGAGAGTACAGCATAGGATAGAGAGAGTACAGCATAGGACACAGAGAGTACAGCATAGGACAGAGAGTTCAGCATAGACACAGAGAGTACAGCGTAGGACACAGGGAGTATGCCACAGGAAACAGAGAGTAATTAGATTACAGAGAGTACACAGAACACAGAGTACAGCATAGGACACAGAGAATATATGGAACAAAAACAGTACAGCATAGGACACAGGGCGTACAGCATAGAACACAGAGTACATAGAACACAGAGAGTAAAGCATAGAAAGGAGGGAGTAAAGTAAAGGACGCAGAGAGTACACAGAACACAGAGTACAGCATAGGACACAGAGAATATATCGAACAAAAACAGTACAGCATAGGACACAGAGAGTAAAGCATAGGCCACACAAAGTACAGTATAGGACACAGGGAGGACAGCATAGAATACAGTGTACAGCATAGGACACACAGAGTACAGCACAGGGCATAGAGAGTACATAGAACACAAAGTGTACAGCATAGGATAAAGAGAGTATTGCATAGGACACAGAGAATACAGCATAGAACACACTGTAACAGCATAGGACAGAGAGAGTACAGCATAGGACACAGGGAGTACAGCGTAGAACACACTGTAACAGCATAGAACGGAGAGAGTACAGCATAGGACACAGGGAGTATACCACAGGAAACAGAGAGTAATTAGATTACAGAGAGTACACAGAACACAGAGGGTAGATAGAACACAGAGAGTACAGCACAGGACACAGAGAGTACAGTATAGGACACAGAGAATACAGCATAGGACACAGAGAGTGCAGCGTAGAAAACAGTGTAACAGCATTGGACACAGAGAGTACAGCACAGGACACATAGAGTACAGCATAGGACACAGAGAATACAGCATAGGACACAGAGAGTACAGCGTAGAACACACTGTAACAGCATAGGACACAGAGAGTACAGCATAGGATAGAGAGAGTACAGCATAGGACACAGAGAGTACAGCATAGGACAGAGATTTCAGCATAGACACAGAGAGTACAGCGTAGGACACAGGGAGTATACCACAGGAAACAGAGAGTAATTAGATTACAGAGAGTACACAGAACACAGAGTACAGCATAGGACACAGAGAATATATGGAACAAAAACAGTACAGCATAGGACACAGGGCGTACAGCATAGAACACAGAGTACATAGAACACAGAGAGTAAAGCATAGAAAAAAGGGAGTGAAGCAAAGTACACAGAGAGTACAGCGTAGAACACAGAGGACATAGGACACAGTAACAGCATAGGACACCGAGTACATAGAACACATAGAGTACAGCATAGAACACAGAGAGCACAGCATAGGATACAGAGAGTACACTGAACACAGAGGGTACAGCGTAGGACACAGTGAGTATATAGAACACAGATATTACAGAATAGGATACAGAGAGTACAGCAGAGGATACAGAGAGTACACAGAACACAGAGTTCAGTGTAGGAGACAGAGTGCACAGCATAGGTCAGAGAGAGTACAGCATAGGACACAGAGAGTACAGCATAGAACACACTGTAACAGCACAGGACACAGAGAGCACAGCATAGGATAGAGAGAGAGTACAGCATAGGACACAGAGAGTAAAGCATTGAAAAGAGGGTGTAAAGCACATGACACAGAGAGTACAGCGTAGAACACACTGTAACAGCATAGGACACAGAGAGTACAGCATAGGATAGAGAGAGTACAGCATAGGACACAGAGAGTACAGCATAGGACAGAGAGTTCAGCATGGACACAGAGAGTACAGCATAGGACACAGTGTAAAACATAGGAAACAGAGTGTACATAGAACACAGAGTGTAAAGCATTGAAAAGAGGGAGTAAAGCATAGGACACAGAGTACACAGAACACAGAGTACAGCATAGAATACAGAGTGTACAGGATAGGATACAGAGAGTACACAGAACACAGAGAGTACATAGAACACAGTGTACAGCATAGGACACAGAGAGTTCAGCATGGACACAGAGAGTACAGCATAGGACACAGAGTCTACATAGGACACAGTGTAAAACATAGGACACAGAGTGTTCATAGAACACAGAGAGTAAAGCATTGAAAAGAGGGAGTAAAGCATAGGGCACAGAGAGTGCAGCGTAGAACACACTGTAACAGCATAGGACAGAGAGAGTACAGCATAGGATACAGGGAGTACACAGAACACAGAGAGTACATAGAACACAGTGTACAGCATAGGACACAGAGAGATCAGCATGGACACAGAGTGTATAGCATAGGACACAGAGAGTACAGCGTAGAACACACTGTAACAGCATAGGACACAGGGAGTATACCACAGGAAACAGAGAGTACATAGAACACAGAGTACAGTATAGGACACAGAGAATATATCGAACAAAAACAGTACAGCATAGGACACAGAGAGTAAAGCATAGGACACAGAGTACACAGAACACAGAGTACAGCATAGAACACAGAGAGTACAGCACCGGATACAGAGAGTACAGCAGAGGACACAGAGAATACAGCATAGCCCACACAGAGTACAGCATAGGACACAGAGAGTACAGCATAGGACTGAGAGAGTACAGCATAGGACACAGAGAGTACACAGAACACAGAGGGTAGATAGAACACAGAGAGTACAGCATAGGATACGGAGAGTACAGCATAGGACACACAAAGTACAGTATAGGACACAGGGAGGACAGCGTAGAACACAGTGTACAGCATAGGACACACAGAGTGCAGCACAGGGCACAGAGAGTACATAGAACACGAAGAGTACAGCATAGGATAAAGAGAGTATTGCTTAGGACACAGAGAATACAGCATAGAACACTGAGAGTACAGCATAGAACACAGAGAGTACAGCATGGAACACAGAGAGTACATAGACCACAGTGAGTACATAGAACACAGAGTAAAGAATAGAAAAGAGGGAGTAAAGCATAGGACACAGAGTACAGCGTAGAACACAGTGTAACAGCATTGGACACAGAGAGTACAGCATAGGATAGAGAGAGTACAGCATAGGACACAGAGAGTACAGAATAGGACACAGAGAGTACAGCACAGGACACAGAGAGTACCGCATAGGACACAGAGAGTACACAGAACACTAAGAGTATAGCATAGGATACAGAGAGTACAGCATAGGAATCAAAGAGGACATAGAACACAAAGAGTACAGCATAGGACACCAATTGTACAGCATAGGACACCAAGAGTACAGAATAGCACACGGAGAGTACAGCATGAACACAGAGAGTACAGCATAGGACACAGAGTACAGCGTAGAACACAGTGTAACAGCATTGGACACAGAGAGTACAGCATAGGATAGAGAGAGTACAGCATAGGACACAGAGAGTACAGAATAGGACACAGAGAGTACAGCACAGGACACAGAGAGTACCGCATAGGACACAGAGAGTACACAGAACACTAAGAGTACAGCATAGGACACAGAGAGTACAGCATAGGAAACAAAGAGGACATAGAACACAAAGAGTACAGCATAGGACACCAAGAGTACAGCATAGGACACCAAGAGTACAGAATAGCACACGGAGAGTACAGCATGTACACAGAGAGTACAGCATAGGACACAGAGAGTACATAGACCACAGTGAGTACATAAAAGACAGAGTAAGAAATAGAAAAGAGGGAGTAAAGCATAGAACACAGGGAGCACGGGACAGGAAACAGAGAGTACATAGATTACAGAGAGTACACAGAACACAGAGTACAGCATAGGACACAGAGAATATATGGAACAAAAACAGTACTGCATAGGACAGAGAGAGTACAGCATAGGACACAGGACATGCAGCATAGAACACAGAGTACATAGAACACAGAGAGTACATAGAACACAGAGTAAAGCATAGAAAAGAGGGAGTAAAGCATAGGATAAAGAGAGTATTGCATAGGATAGAGAGAGTACTGTATAGTACACAGAGAGTACAGAACACAGAGAGTACATAGAACACAGAGAGTACAGCACAGGACACAGAGAGTACAGCATAGGACACAGAGAGTACAGCGTAGAAAACAGTGTAACAGCATTGGACACAGAGAGTACAGCATAGGATAGAGAGAGTACTGTATAGTACACAGAGAGTACAGAACACAGAGAGTACATAGAACACAGAGAGTACAGCACAGGACACAGAGAGTACAGCATAGGACACAGAGAATACAGCATAGGACACAGAGAGTACAGCGTAGAACACACTGTAACAGCATAGGACACAGAGAGTACAGCATAGGATAGAGAGAGTACAGCATAGGACACAGAGAGTACAGCATAGGACAGAGAGTTCAGCATAGACACAGAGAGTACAGCGTAGGACACAGGGAGTATACCACAGGAAACAGAGAGTAATTAGATTACAGAGAGTACACAGAACACAGAGTACCGCATAGGACACAGAGAGTACACAGAACACTAAGAGTACAGCATAGGACACAGAGAGTACAGCATAGGAATCAAAGAGGACATAGAACACAAAGAGTACAGCATAGGACACCAAGAGTACAGCATAGGACACCAAGAGTACAGAATAGCACACGGAGAGTACAGCATGAACACAGAGAGTACAGCATAGGACACAGAGAGTACATAGACCACAGTGAGTACATAGAAGACAGAGTAAGAAATAGAAAAGAGGGAGTAAAGCATAGGACACAGGGAGCACGGGACAGGAAACAGAGAGTACATAGAACACAAAGAGTACATAGAACACAGAGAGTACAGCATAGGACTCAGAGTTCATAGAACACAAAGAGTACAGCATTGAACACAGAGAGAGTACAGCATAGGGCACAGAGAGTACAGCATAGGATACGGAGAGTACAGCATAGGACACACAGAGTACAGTATAGGACATAGGGAGGACAGCATTGAACACAGAGTACATAGAACACAGAGAGTAAAGCATAGTAAAAAGGGAGTGAAGCAAAGTACACAGAGAGTACAGCGTAGAACACAGAGGACATAGGACACAGTAACAGCATAGGACACCGAGTACATAGAACACAACGAGTACAGCATAGAACACAGAGAGCACAGCATAGGATACAGAGAGTACACTGAACACAGAGGGTACAGCGTAGGACACAGTGAATATATAGAACACAGATATTACAGAATAGGATACAGAGAGTACAGCAGAGGATACAGAGAGTACACAGAACACAGAGTTCAGTGTAGGAGACAGAGTGCACAGCATAGGACAGAGAGAGTACAGCATAGGACTCAGGGAGTACGGCACAGGAAACAGAGTACATAGAACACAGAGAGTACAGCATAGGACACAGAGAGTACACTGAACACAGAGAGTACAGCATAGAACACACTGTAACAGCATAGGACACAGAGAGTACAGCGTAGGACACAGAGTACACAGAACACAAAGAGTACAGCATAGGACACAGAGAATACAGCATAGGACACAGAGAGTACACAGAACACAGAGAGTACAGCATAGGACACAGAGAATACAGCATAGGACACAGAGAGTAAAGCATTGAAAAGAGGAAGTAAAGCATAGGACACAGAGAGTACAGCATAGGATAGAGAGAGTACAGCATAGGACACAGAGAGAACAGCATACGACAGAGAGTTCAGCATGGACACAGAGAGTACAGCATAGGACACAGAGAGTACAGCATAGGACTCAAAGAGTACAGCATAGGACAGAGAGAGTAGAGCATAGGACACAGAGAGTACATAGAACACAGTGAGTACATAGAACACAGAGTAAAGAATAGAAAAGAGGGAGTAAAGCTTAGGACACAGAGTACACAGAACACAGAGGACAGCATAGGACACAGAGTACACAGAACACTGAAAGTACAGCATAGGACTCAGAGTACATAGAACACAAAGAGTACAGCATAGGACACAGAGTAAACAGAACACAGAGTACAGCATAGAACATAGAGAGTACAGCATAGGATACAGAGAATACAGCATAGCCCACACAGAGTACAGCATAGGACACAGAGAGTACACAGAACACAGAGAGTAGATAGAACACAGAGAGTACAGCATAGGATACGGAGAGTACAGCATAGGACACACAGTAAAGTATAGGACACTGGGAGGACAGCATAGAACACAGTGTACAGCATAGGACACACAGAGTACAGCACAGGGCACAGAGAGTACATAGAACACAAGGAGTACAGCATAGGATAAACAGAGTATTGCATAGGACACAGAGAATACAGCATAGGACACAGAGAGTACAGCATAGAACACAGAGAGTACAGCATAGGACACAGAGAGAACATAGAACACAGAGAGTACATAGGACACAGTGTAAAACATAGAACACAGAGAGTAAAGCATTGAAAAGAGGGAGTAAAGCATAGGACACAGAGAGTACAGCGTATAACACACTGTAACAGCATAGGACACAGGGAGTATACCACAGGAAACAGAGAGTAAATAGATTACAGAGAGTACTCAGAACACAGAGTACAGCATAGGACACAGGGAGTATACCACAGGAAACATAGAGTAAATAGATTACAGAGAGTACTCAGAACACAGAGTACAGCATAGGACACAGAGAATATATGGAACAAGAACAGTACAGCATAGGACAGAGAGAGTACAGCATAGGACACAGGGAGTATACCACAGGAAACAGAGAGTAAATAGATTACAGAGAGTACTCAGATCACAGAGTACAGCATAGGACACAGAGTTCACAGAACACTGAGAGTACAGCATAGGACTCAGAGTACATAGAACACAAAGAGTACAGCATAGGACACAGAGTAAACAGAACACAGAGTACAGCATAGGATACAGAGTACACAGAACAATGAGAGTACAGCATAGGACTCAGAGTACATAGAACACAAAGAGTACAGCATAGGACACAGAGTAAACAGAACACAGAGAGTACAGCATAGGATACAGAGAATACAGCATAGCCCACACAGAGTACAGCATAGGACACAGAGAGTACACAGAACACAGAGAGTAGATAGAACACAGAGAGTACAGCATAGGATACGGAGAGTACAGCATAGGACACACAGTACAGTATAGGACACTGGGAGGTCAGCATAGAACACAGTGTACAGCATAGGACACACAGAGTACAGCACAGGGCATAGAGAGTACATAGAACACAAAGAGTACAGCACAGGACACATAGAGTACAGCATAGGACACAGAGAATACAGCATAGGACACAGAGAGTACAGCGTAGAACACACTGAAACAGCATAGGACACAGAGAGTACAGCATAGGATAGAGAGAGTACAGCATAGGACACAGAGAGTACAGCATAGGACAGAGAGTTCAGCATAGACACAGAGAGTACAGCGTAGGACACAGGGAGTATACCACAGGAAACAGAGAGTAATTAGATTACAGAGAGTACACAGAACACAGAGTACAGCATAGGACACAGAGAATATATGGAACAAAAACAGTACAGCATAGGACACAGGGCGTACAGCATAGAACACAGAGTACATAGAACACAGAGAGTAAAGCATAGAAAGGAGGGAGTAAAGTAAAGGACGCAGAGAGTACACAGAACACAGAGTACAGCATAGGACACAGAGAATATATCGAACAAAAACAGTACAGCATAGGACACAGAGAGTAAAGCATAGGCCACACAAAGTACAGTATAGGACACAGGGAGGACAGCATAGAATACAGTGTACGGCATAGGACACACAGAGTACAGCACAGGGCATAGAGAGTACATAGAACACAAAGTGTACAGCATAGGATAAAGAGAGTATTGCATAGGACACAGAGAATACAGCATAGAACACACTGTAACAGCATAGGACAGAGAGAGTACAGCATAGGACACAGGGAGTACAGCGTAGAACACACTGTAACAGCATAGAACGGAGAGAGTACAGCATAGGACACAGGGAGTATACCACAGGAAACAGAGAGTAATTAGATTACAGAGAGTACACAGAACACAGAGGGTAGATAGAACACAGAGAGTACAGCACAGGACACAGAGAGTACAGTATAGGACACAGAGAATACAGCATAGGACACAGAGAGTGCAGCGTAGAAAACAGTGTAACAGCATTGGACACAGAGAGTACAGCACAGGACACATAGAGTACAGCATAGGACACAGAGAATACAGCATAGGACACAGAGAGTACAGCGTAGAACACACTGTAACAGCATAGGACACAGAGAGTACAGCATAGGATAGAGAGAGTACAGCATAGGACACAGAGAGTACAGCATAGGACAGAGATTTCAGCATAGACACAGAGAGTACAGCGTAGGACACAGGGAGTATACCACAGGAAACAGAGAGTAATTAGATTACAGAGAGTACACAGAACACAGAGTACAGCATAGGACACAGAGAATATATGGAACAAAAACAGTACAGCATAGGACACAGGGCGTACAGCATAGAACACAGAGTACATAGAACACAGAGAGTAAAGCATAGAAAAAAGGGAGTGAAGCAAAGTACACAGAGAGTACAGCGTAGAACACAGAGGACATAGGACACAGTAACAGCATAGGACACCGAGTACATAGAACACATAGAGTACAGCATAGAACACAGAGAGCACAGCATAGGATACAGAGAGTACACTGAACACAGAGGGTACAGCGTAGGACACAGTGAGTATATAGAACACAGATATTACAGAATAGGATACAGAGAGTACAGCAGAGGATACAGAGAGTACACAGAACACAGAGTTCAGTGTAGGAGACAGAGTGCACAGCATAGGTCAGAGAGAGTACAGCATAGGACACAGAGAGTACAGCATAGAACACACTGTAACAGCACAGGACACAGAGAGCACAGCATAGGATAGAGAGAGAGTACAGCATAGGACACAGAGAGTAAAGCATTGAAAAGAGGGTGTAAAGCACATGACACAGAGAGTACAGCGTAGAACACACTGTAACAGCATAGGACACAGAGAGTACAGCATAGGATAGAGAGAGTACAGCATAGGACACAGAGAGTACAGCATAGGACAGAGAGTTCAGCATGGACAAAGAGAGTACAGCATAGGACACAGTGTAAAACATAGGAAACAGAGTGTACATAGAACACAGAGTGTAAAGCATTGAAAAGAGGGAGTAAAGCATAGGACACAGAGTACACAGAACACAGAGTACAGCATAGAATACAGAGTGTACAGGATAGGATACAGAGAGTACACAGAACACAGAGAGTACATAGAACACAGTGTACAGCATAGGACACAGAGAGTTCAGCATGGACACAGAGAGTACAGCATAGGACACAGAGTCTACATAGGACACAGTGTAAAACATAGGACACAGAGTGTTCATAGAACACAGAGAGTAAAGCATTGAAAAGAGGGAGTAAAGCATAGGGCACAGAGAGTGCAGCGTAGAACACACTGTAACAGCATAGGACAGAGAGAGTACAGCATAGGATACAGGGAGTACACAGAACACAGAGAGTACATAGAACACAGTGTACAGCATAGGACACAGAGAGATCAGCATGGACACAGAGTGTATAGCATAGGACACAGAGAGTACAGCGTAGAACACACTGTAACAGCATAGGACACAGGGAGTATACCACAGGAAACAGAGAGTACATAGAACACAGAGTACAGTATAGGACACAGAGAATATATCGAACAAAAACAGTACAGCATAGGACACAGAGAGTAAAGCATAGGACACAGAGTACACAGAACACAGAGTACAGCATAGAACACAGAGAGTACAGCACCGGATACAGAGAGTACAGCAGAGGACACAGAGAATACAGCATAGCCCACACAGAGTACAGCATAGGACACAGAGAGTACAGCATAGGACTGAGAGAGTACAGCATAGGACACAGAGAGTACACAGAACACAGAGGGTAGATAGAACACAGAGAGTACAGCATAGGATACGGAGAGTACAGCATAGGACACACAAAGTACAGTATAGGACACAGGGAGGACAGCGTAGAACACAGTGTACAGCATAGGACACACAGAGTGCAGCACAGGGCACAGAGAGTACATAGAACACGAAGAGTACAGCATAGGATAAAGAGAGTATTGCTTAGGACACAGAGAATACAGCATAGAACACTGAGAGTACAGCATAGAACACAGAGAGTACAGCATGGAACACAGAGAGTACATAGACCACAGTGAGTACATAGAACACAGAGTAAAGAATAGAAAAGAGGGAGTAAAGCATAGGACACAGAGTACAGCGTAGAACACAGTGTAACAGCATTGGACACAGAGAGTACAGCATAGGATAGAGAGAGTACAGCATAGGACACAGAGAGTACAGAATAGGACACAGAGAGTACAGCACAGGACACAGAGAGTACCGCATAGGACACAGAGAGTACACAGAACACTAAGAGTATAGCATAGGATACAGAGAGTACAGCATAGGAATCAAAGAGGACATAGAACACAAAGAGTACAGCATAGGACACCAATTGTACAGCATAGGACACCAAGAGTACAGAATAGCACACGGAGAGTACAGCATGAACACAGAGAGTACAGCATAGGACACAGAGTACAGCGTAGAACACAGTGTAACAGCATTGGACACAGAGAGTACAGCATAGGATAGAGAGAGTACAGCATAGGACACAGAGAGTACAGAATAGGACACAGAGAGTACAGCACAGGACACAGAGAGTACCGCATAGGACACAGAGAGTACACAGAACACTAAGAGTACAGCATAGGACACAGAGAGTACAGCATAGGAAACAAAGAGGACATAGAACACAAAGAGTACAGCATAGGACACCAAGAGTACAGCATAGGACACCAAGAGTACAGAATAGCACACGGAGAGTACAGCATGTACACAGAGAGTACAGCATAGGACACAGAGAGTACATAGACCACAGTGAGTACATAAAAGACAGAGTAAGAAATAGAAAAGAGGGAGTAAAGCATAGAACACAGGGAGCACGGGACAGGAAACAGAGAGTACATAGATTACAGAGAGTACACAGAACACAGAGTACAGCATAGGACACAGAGAATATATGGAACAAAAACAGTACTGCATAGGACAGAGAGAGTACAGCATAGGACACAGGACATGCAGCATAGAACACAGAGTACATAGAACACAGAGAGTACATAGAACACAGAGTAAAGCATAGAAAAGAGGGAGTAAAGCATAGGATAAAGAGAGTATTGCATAGGATAGAGAGAGTACTGTATAGTACACAGAGAGTACAGAACACAGAGAGTACATAGAACACAGAGAGTACAGCACAGGACACAGAGAGTACAGCATAGGACACAGAGAGTACAGCGTAGAAAACAGTGTAACAGCATTGGACACAGAGAGTACAGCATAGGATAGAGAGAGTACTGTATAGTACACAGAGAGTACAGAACACAGAGAGTACATAGAACACAGAGAGTACAGCACAGGACACAGAGAGTACAGCATAGGACACAGAGAATACAGCATAGGACACAGAGAGTACAGCGTAGAACACACTGTAACAGCATAGGACACAGAGAGTACAGCATAGGATAGAGAGAGTACAGCATAGGACACAGAGAGTACAGCGTAGGACACAGGGAGTATACCACAGGAAACAGAGAGTAATTAGATTACAGAGAGTACACAGAACACAGAGTACCGCATAGGACACAGAGAGTACACAGAACATTAAGAGTACAGCATAGGACACAGAGAGTACAGCATAGGAATCAAAGAGGACATAGAACACAAAGAGTACAGCATAGGACACCAAGAGTACAGCATAGGACACCAAGAGTACAGAATAGCACACGGAGAGTACAGCATGAACACAGAGAGTACAGCATAGGACACAGAGAGTACATAGACCACAGTGAGTACATAGAAGACAGAGTAAGAAATAGAAAAGAGGGAGTAAAGCATAGGACACAGGGAGCACGGGACAGGAAACAGAGAGTACATAGAACACAAAGAGTACATAGAACACAGAGAGTACAGCATAGGACTCAGAGTTCATAGAACACAAAGAGTACAGCATTGAACAGAGAGAGAGTACAGCATAGGGCACAGAGAGTACAGCATAGGATACGGAGAGTACAGCATAGGACACACAGAGTACAGTATAGGACATAGGGAGGACAGCATTGAACACAATGTACAGCATAGGACTCAGAGTTCATAGAACACAAAGAGTACAGCATAGAACACAGTGTACAGCATAGGACACAGGGCGTACAGCATAGAACACAGAGTACATAGAACACAGAGAGTAAAGCATAGTAAAAAGGGAGTGAAGCAAAGTACACAGAGAGTACAGCGTAGAACACAGAGGACATAGGACACAGTAACAGCATAGGACACCGAGTACATAGAACACAACGAGTACAGCATAGAACACAGAGAGCACAGCATAGGATACAGAGAGTACACTGAACACAGAGGGTACAGCGTAGGACACAGTGAGTATATAGAACACAGATATTACAGAATAGGATACAGAGAGTACAGCAGAGGATACAGAGAGTACACAGAACACAGAGTTCAGTGTAGGAGACAGAGTGCACAGCATAGGACAGAGAGAGTACAGCATAGGACTCAGGGAGTACGGCACAGGAAACAGAGTACATAGAACACAGAGAGTACAGCATAGGACACAGAGAGTACACTGAACACAGAGAGTACAGCATAGAACACACTGTAACAGCATAGGACACAGAGAGTACAGCGTAGGACACAGAGTACACAGAACACAAAGAGTACAGCATAGGACACAGAGAATACAGCATAGGACACAGAGAGTACACAGAACACAGAGAGTACAGCATAGGACACAGAGAATACAGCATAGGACACAGAGAGTAAAGCATTGAAAAGAGGAAGTAAAGCATAGGACACAGAGAGTACAGCGTAGAACACACTGTAACAGCATAGGACACAGAGAGTACAGCATAGGATAGAGAGAGTACAGCATAGGACACAGAGAGTACAGCATACGACAGAGAGTTCAGCATGGACACAGAGAGTACAGCATAGGACACAGGGAGTATACCACAGGAAACAGAGAGTAAATAGATTACAGAGAGTACTCAGAACACAGAGTACAGCATAGGACACAGGGAATATACCACAGGAAACAGAGAGTAAATAGATTACAGAGAGTACTCAGAACACAGAGTACAGCATAGGACACAGAGTTCACAGAACACTGAGAGTACAGCATAGGACTCAGAGTACATAGAACACAAAGAGTACAGCATAGGACACAGAGTAAACAGAACACAGAGTACAGCATAGGATACAGAGTACACAGAACAATGAGAGTACAGCATAGGACTCAGAGTACATAGAACACAAAGAGTACAGCATAGGACACAGAGTAAACAGAACACAGAGAGTACAGCATAGGATACAGAGAATACAGCATAGCCCACACAGAGTACAGCATAGGACACAGAGAGTACACAGAACACAGAGAGTAGATAGAACACAGAGAGTACAGCATAGGATACGGAGAGTACAGCATAGGACACACAGTACAGTATAGGACACAGGGAGGACAGCATAGAACACAGTGTACAGCATAGGACACACAGAGTGCAGCACAGGGCACAGAGAGTACATAGAACACGAAGAGTACAGCATAGGATAAAGAGAGTATTGCATAGGACACAGAGAATACAGCATAGGACACAGAGAGTACAGCATAGAACACAGAGAGTACAGCATAGGACACAGAGAGAACATAGGACACAGAGAGTGCATCGGACACAGAGAGTACATAGGACACAGTGTAAAACATAGGACACAGAGGGTACTTAGAACACAGAGAGTACAGCATAGGACACAGAGAATACAGCATAGGACACAGAGAGTAAAGCATTGAAAAGAGGAAGTAAAGCATAGGACACAGAGAGTACAGCGTAGAACACACTGTAACAGCATAGGACACAGAGAGTACAGCATAGGATAGAGAGAGTACAGCATAGGACACAGAGAGTACAGCATACGACAGAGAGTTCAGCATGGACACAGAGAGTACAGCATAGGACACAGGGAGTATACCACAGGAAACAGAGAGTAAATAGATTACAGAGAGTACTCAGAACACAGAGTACAGCATAGGACACAGGGAATATACCACAGGAAACAGAGAGTAAATAGATTACAGAGAGTACTCAGAACACAGAGTACAGCATAGGACACAGAGTTCACAGAACACTGAGAGTACAGCATAGGACTCAGAGTACATAGAACACAAAGAGTACAGCATAGGACACAGAGTAAACAGAACACAGAGTACAGCATAGGATACAGAGTACACAGAACAATGAGAGTACAGCATAGGACTCAGAGTACATAGAACACAAAGAGTACAGCATAGGACACAGAGTAAACAGAACACAGAGAGTACAGCATAGGATACAGAGAATACAGCATAGCCCACACAGAGTACAGCATAGGACACAGAGAGTACACAGAACACAGAGAGTAGATAGAACACAGAGAGTACAGCATAGGATACGGAGAGTACAGCATAGGACACACAGTACAGTATAGGACACAGGGAGGACAGCATAGAACACAGTGTACAGCATAGGACACACAGAGTGCAGCACAGGGCACAGAGAGTACATAGAACACGAAGAGTACAGCATAGGATAAAGAGAGTATTGCATAGGACACAGAGAATACAGCATAGGACACAGAGAGTACAGCATAGAACACAGAGAGTACAGCATAGGACACAGAGAGAACATAGGACACAGAGAGTGCATCGGACACAGAGAGTACATAGGACACAGTGTAAAACATAGGACACAGAGGGTACTTAGAACAGAGAGTAAAGCATTGAAAAGAGGGAGTAAAGCATAGGAAACAGAGAGTACAGCGTAGAACACACTGTAACAGCATAGGACACAGGGAGTATACCACAGGAAACAGAGAGTAAATAGATTACAGAGAGTACATAGAACACAGAGTAAAGCATAGAAAAGAGGGAGTAAAGCATAGGATAAAGAGAGTATTGCATAGGATAGAGAGAGTACTGTATCGTACACAGAGAGTACAGAACACAGAGAGTACATAGAACACAGAGAGTACAGCACAGGACACAGAGAGTACAGCATAGGACACAGAGAGTACAGCGTAGAAAACAGTGTAACAGCATTGGACACAGAGAGTACAGCATAGGATAGAGAGAGTACTGTATAGTACAAAGAGAGTACAGAACACAGAGAGTACATAGAACACAGAGAGTACAGCACAGGACACAGAGAGTACAGCATAGGACACAGAGAATACAGCATAGGACACAGAGAGTACAGCGTAGAACACACTGTAACAGCATAGGACACAGAGAGTACAGCATAGGATAGAGAGAGTACAGCATAGGACACAGAGAGTACAGCATAGGACAGAGAGTTCAGCATAGACACAGAGAGTACAGCGTAGGACACAGGGAGTATACCACAGGAAACAGAGAGTAATTAGATTACAGAGAGTACACAGAACACAGAGTACAGCATAGGACACAGAGAATATATGGAACAAAAACAGTACAGCATAGGACACAGGGCGTACAGCATAGAACACAGAGTACATAGAACACAGAGAGTAAAGCATAGAAAGGAGGGAGTAAAGTAAAGGACGCAGAGAGTACACAGAACACAGAGTACAGCATAGGACACAGAGAATATATCGAACAAAAACAGTACAGCATAGGACACAGAGAGTAAAGCATAGGCCACACAAAGTACAGTGTAGGACACAGGGAGGACAGCATAGAATACAGTGTACAGCATAGGACACACAGAGTACAGTACAGGGCATAGAGAGTACATAGAACACAAAGTGTACAGCATAGGATAAAGAGAGTATTGCATAGGACACAGAGAATACAGCATAGAACACACTGTAACAGCATAGGACAGAGAGAGTACAGCATAGGACACAGGGAGTACAGCGTAGAACACACTGTAACAGCATAGAACAGAGAGAGTACAGCATAGGACACAGGGTGTATACCACAGGAAACAGAGAGTAATTAGATTACAGAGAGTACACAGAACACAGAGGGTAGATAGAACACAGAGAGTACAGCACAGGACACAGAGAGTACAGCATAGGACACAGAGAATACAGCATAGGACACAGAGAGTGCAGCGTAGAAAACAGTGTAACAGCATTGGACACAGAGAGTACAGCATAGGATAGAGAGAGTACTGTATAGTACACAGAGAGTATAGAACACAGAGAGTACATAGAACACAGAGAGTACAGCACAGGACACATAGTGTACAGCATAGGACACAGAGAATACAGCATAGGACACAGAGAGTACAGCGTAGAACACACTGTAACAGCATAGGACACAGAGAGTACAGCATAGGATAGAGAGAGTACAGCATAGGATACAGAGAGTACAGCATAGGACAGAGAGTTCAGCATAGACACAGAGAGTACAGCGTAGGACACAGGGAGTATACCACAGGAAACAGAGAGTAATTAGATTACAGAGAGTACACAGAACACAGAGTACAGCATAGGACACAGAGAATATATGGAACAAAAACAGTACAGCATAGGACACAGGGCGTACAGCATAGAACACAGAGTACATAGAACACAGAGAGTAAAGCATAGAAAGGAGGGAGTAAAGTAAAGGACGCAGAGAGTACACAGAACACAGAGTACAGCATAGGACACAGAGAATATATCGAACAAAAACAGTACAGCATAGGACACAGAGAGTAAAGCATAGGCCACACAAAGTCCAGTATAGGACACAGGGAGGACAGCATAGAATACAGTGTACAGCATAGGACACACAGAGTACAGCACAGGGCATAGAGAGTACATAGAACACAAAGTGTACAGCATAAGATAAAGAGAGTATTGCATAGGACACAGAGAATACAGCATAGAACACACTGTAACAGCATAGGACAGAGAGAGTACAGCATAGGACACAGGGAGTACAGCGTAGAACACACTGTAACAGCATAGAACAGAGAGAGTACAGCATAGGACACAGGGAGCATACCTCAGGAAACAGAGAGTAATTAGATTACAGAGAGTACACAGAACACAGAGGGTAGATAGAACACAGAGAGTACAGCACAGGACACAGAGAGTACAGCATAGGACACAGAGAATACAGCATAGGACACAGAGAGTACAGCATAGGACACAGAGTACACAGAACAGAGAGTACAGCATAGGATAGAGAGAGTACTGTATAGTACACAGAGAGTACAGAACACAGAGAGTACATAGAACACAGAGAGTACAGCACAGGACACATAGAGTACAGCATAGGACACAGAGAATACAGCATAGGACACAGAGAGTACAGCGTAGAACACACTGTAACAGCATAGGACACAGAGAGTACAGCATAGGATAGAGAGAGTACAGCATAGGACACACAGTACAGTATAGGACACAGGGAGGACAGCATAGAACACAGTGTACAGCATAGGACACACAGAGTGCAGCACAGGGCGCAGAGAGTACATAGAACATGAAGAGTACAGCATAGGATAAAGAGAGTATTGCATAGGACACAGAGAATACAGCATAGGACACAGAGAGTACAGCATAGAACACAGAGAGTACAGCATAGGACACAGAGAGAACATAGGACACAGAGAGTACATCGGACACAGAGAGTACATAGGACACAGTGTAAAACATAGGACACAGAGGGTACTTAGAACACAGAGAGTAAAGCATTGAAAAGAGGGAGTAAAGCATAGGACACAGAGAGTACAGCGTAGAACACACTGTAACAGCATAGGACACAGGGAGTATACCACAGGAAACAGAGAGTAAATAGATTACAGAGAGTACTCAGAACAGAGAGTACAGCATAGGACACAGAGAATATATGGAACAAAAACAGTACAGCATAGGACAGAGAGAGTACAGCATAGGACACAGGACATACAGCATAGAACACAGAGTACATAGAACACAGAGAGTACATAGAACACAGAGTAAAGCATAGAAAAGAGGGAGTAAAGCATAGGATAAAGAGAGTATTGCATAGGATAGAGAGAGTACTGTATAGTACACAGAGAGTACAGAACACAGAGAGTACATAGAACACAGAGAGTACAGCACAGGACACAGAGAGTACAGCATAGGACACAGAGAGTACAGCATAGGACACAGAGAGTACAGCGTAGAAAACAGTGTAACAGCATTGGACACAGAGAGTACAGCATAGGATAGAGAGAGTACTGTATAGTACACAGAGAGTACAGAACACAGAGAGTACATAGAACACAGAGAGTACAGCACAGGACACAGAGAGTACAGCATAGGACACAGAGAATACAGCATAGGACACAGAGAGTACAGCGTAGAACACACTGTAACAGCATAGGACACAGAGAGTACAGCATAGGATAGAGAGAGTACAGCATAGGACACAGAGAGTACAGCATTGGACAGAGAGTTCAGCATAGACACAGAGAGTACAGCGTAGGACACAGGGAGTATACCACAGGAAACAGAGAGTAATTAGATTACAGAGAGTACACAGAACACAGAGTACAGCATAGGACACAGAGAATATATGGAACAAAAACAGTACAGCATAGGACACAGGGCGTACAGCATAGAACACAGAGTACATAGAACACAGAGAGTAAAGCATAGAAAGGAGGGAGTAAAGTAAAGGACGCAGAGAGTACACAGAACACAGAGTACAGCATAGGACACAGAGAATATATCGAACAAAAACAGTACAGCATAGGACACAGAGAGTAAAGCATAGGCCACACAAAGTTCAGTATAGGACACAGGGAGGACAGCATAGAATACAGTGTACAGCATAGGACACACAGAGTACAGCACAGGGCATAGAGAGTACATAGAACACAAAGTGTACAGCATAAGATAAAGAGAGTATTGCATAGGACACAGAGAATACAGCATAGAACACACTGTAACAGCATAGGACAGAGAGAGTACAGCATAGGACACAGGGAGTACAGCGTAGAACACACTGTAACAGCATAGAACAGAGAGAGTACAGCATAGGACACAGGGAGTATACCACAGGAAACAGAGAGTAATTATATTACAGAGAGTACACAGAACACAGAGGGTAGATAGAACACAGAGAGTACAGCACAGGACACAGAGAGTACAGCATAGGACACAGAGAATACAGCATAGGACACAGAGAGTACAGCGTAGGACACAGAGAGTGCAGCGTAGAAAACAGTGTAACAGCATTGGACACAGAGAGTACAGCATAGGATAGAGAGAGTACTGTATAGTACACAGAGAGTATAGAACACAGAGAGTACATAGAACACAGAGAGTACAGCACAGGACACATAGAGTACAGCATAGGACACAGAGAATACAGCATAGGACACAGAGAGTACAGCGTAGAACACACTGTAACAGCATAGGACACAGAGAGTACAGCATAGGATAGAGAGAGTACAGCATAGGACACAGAGAGTACAGCATAGGACAGAGAGTTCAGCATAGACACAGAGAGTACAGCGTAGGACACAGGGAGTATACCACAGGAAACAGAGAGTAATTAGATTACAGAGAGTACACAGAACACAGAGTACAGCATAGGACACAGAGAATATATGGAACAAAAACAGTACAGCATAGGACACAGGGCGTACAGCATAGAACACAGAGTACATAGAACACAGAGAGTAAAGCATAGAAAGGAGGGAGTAAAGTAAAGGACGCAGAGAGTACACAGAACACAGAGTACAGCATAGGACACAGAGAATATATCGAACAAAAACAGTACAGCATAGGACACAGAGAGTAAAGCATAGGCCACACAAAGTACAGTATAGGACAAAGGGAGGACAGCATAGAATACAGTGTACAGCATAGGACACACAGAGTACAGCACAGGGCATAGAGAGTACATAGAACACAAAGTGTACAGCATAGGATAAAGAGAGTATTGCATAGGACACAGAGAATACAGCATAGAACACACTGTAACAGCATAGGACAGAGAGAGTACAGCATAGGACACAGGGAGTACAGCGTAGAACACACTGTAACAGCATAGAACAGAGAGAGTACAGCATAGGACACAGGGAGTATACCACAGGAAACAGAGAGTAATTAGATTACACAGAGTACACAGAACACAGAGGGTAGATAGAACACAGAGAGTACAGCACAGGACACAGAGAGTGCAGCGTAGAAAACAGTGTAACAGCATTGGACACAGAGCGTACAGCACAGGACACATAGAGTACAGCATAGGACACAGAGAATACAGCATAGGACACAGAGAGTACAGCGTAGAACACACTGTAACAGCATAGGACACAGAGAGTACAGCATAGGATAGAGAGAGTACAGCATAGGACACAGAGAGTACAGCATAGGACAGAGAGTTCAGCATAGACACAGAGAGTACAGCGTAGGACACAGGGAGTATACCACAGGAAACAGAGAGTAATTAGATTACAGAGAGTACACAGAACACAGAGTACAGCATAGGACACAGAGAATATATGGAACAAAAACAGTACAGCATAGGACACAGGGCGTACAGCATAGAACACAGAGTACATAGAACACAGAGAGTAAAGCATAGAAAAAAGGGAGTGAAGCAAAGTACACAGAGAGTACAGCGTAGAACACAGAGGACATAGGACACAGTAACAGCATAGGACACCGAGTACATAGAACACATAGAGTACAGCATAGAACACAGAGAGCACAGCATAGGATACAGAGAGTACACTGAACACAGAGGGTACAGCGTAGGACACAGTGAGTATATAGAACACAGATATTACAGAATAGGATACAGAGAGTACAGCAGAGGATACAGAGAGTACACAGAACACAGAGTTCAGTGTAGGAGACAGAGTGCACAGCATAGGACAGAGAGAGTACAGCATAGGACAGAGAGTTCAGCATGGACACAGAGAGTACAGCATAGGACACAGTGTAAAACATAGGAAACAGAGTGTACATAGAACACAGAGATTAAAGCATTGAAAAGAGGGAGTAAAGCATAGGACAGAGAGTACACAGAACACAGAGTACAGCATAGAATACAGAGTGTACAGGATAGGATACAGAGAGTACACAGAACACAGAGAGTACATAGAACACAGTGTACAGCATAGGACACAGAGAGTTCAGCATGGACACAGAGAGTACAGCATAGGACACAGAGTGTACATAGGACACAGTGTAAAACATAGGACACAGAGTGTTCATAGAACACAGAGAGTAAAGCATTGAAAAGAGGGAGTAAAGCATAGGACACAGAGAGTTCAGCGTAGAACACAATGTAACAGCATAGGACAGAGAGAGTACAGCATAGGACACAGGGAGTACACAGAACACAGAGAGTACATAGAACACAGTGTACAGCATAGGACACAGAGAGATCAGCATGGACACAGAGTGTATAGCATAGGACACAGAGAGTACAGCGTAGAACACACTGTAACAGCATAGGACACAGGGAGTATACCACAGGAAACAGAGAGTACATAGATTACAGAGAGTACATAGAACACAGAGTACAGTATAGGACACAGAGAATATATCGAACAAAAACAGTACAGCATAGGACACAGAGAGTAAAGCATAGGACACAGAGTACACAGAACACAGAGTACAGCATAGAACACAGAGAGGACAGCACCGGATACAGAGAGTACAGCAGAGGACAGAAAGAGTACAGCATAGGACACAGAGAATACAGCATAGCCCACACAGAGTACAGCATAGGACACAGAGAGTACAGCATAGGACAGAGAGAGTACAGCATAGGACACAGAGAGTACACAGAACACAGAGGGTAGATAGAACACAGAGAGTACAGCATAGGATACGGAGAGTACAGCATAGGACACACAAAGTACAGTATAGGACACAGGGAGGACAGCATAGAACACAGTTTACAGCATAGGACACACAGAGTGCAGCACAGGGCACAGAGAGTACATAGAACACTGAGAGTACAGCATAGCACACAGAGAGTACAGCATGGAACACAGAGAGTACATAGACCACAGTGAGTACATAGAACACAGAGTAAAGAATAGAAAAGCGGGAGTAAAGCATAGGACACAGAGTACAGCGTAGAACACAGTGTAACAGCATTGGACACAGAGAGTACAGCATAGGATAGAGAGAGTACAGCATAGGACACAGAGAGTACAGAATAGGAAACAGAGAGTACAGCACAGGACACAGAGAGTACCGCATAGGACACAGAGAGTACACAGAACACTAAGAGTATAGCATAGGAGACAGAGAGTACAGCATAGGAATCAAAGAGGACATAGAACACAAAGAGTACAGCATAGGTCACCAAGAGTACAGCATAGGACACCAAGAGTACAGAATAGCACACGGAGAGTACAGCATGAACACAGAGAGTACAGCATAGGACACAGAGTACAGCGTAGAACACAGTGTAACAGCATTGGACACAGAGAGTACAGCATAGGATAGTGAGAGTACAGCATAGGACACAGAGAGTACAGAATAGGACACAGAGAGTACAGCACTGGACACAGAGAGTACCGCATAGGACACAGAGAGTACACAGAACACTAAGAGTACAGCATAGGAAACAGAGAGTACAGCATAGGAATCAAAGAGGACATAGAACACAAAGAGTACAGCATAGGACACCAAGAGTACAGCATAGGACACCAAGAGTACAGAATAGCACACGGAGAGTACAGCATGAACACAGAGAGTACAGCATAGGACACAGAGAGTACATAGACCACAGTGAGTACATAGAAGACAGAGTAAGAAATAGGAAAGAGGGAGTAAAGCATAGGACACAGGGAGCACGGGACAGGAAACAGAGAGTACATAGAACACAAAGAGTACATAGAACACAGAGAGTACAGCATAGGACTCAGAGTTCATAGAACACAAAGAGTACAGCATTGAACAGAGAGAGAGTACAGCATAGGGCACAGAGAGTACAGCATAGGATACGGAGAGTACAGCATAGGACACACAGAGTACAGTATAGGACATAGGGAGGACAGCATTGAACACAATGTACAGCATAGGACTCAGAGTTCATAGAACACAAAGAGTACAGCATAGAACACAGTGTACAGCATAGGACACAGGGCGTACAGCATAGAACACAGAGTACATAGAACACAGAGAGTAAAGCATAGTAAAAAGGGAGTGAAGCAAAGTACACAGAGAGTACAGCGTAGAACACAGAGGACATAGGACACAGTAACAGCATAGGACACCGAGTACATAGAACACAACGAGTACAGCATAGAACACAGAGAGCACAGCATAGGATACAGAGAGTACACTGAACACAGAGGGTACAGCGTAGGACACAGTGAGTATATAGAACACAGATATTACAGAATAGGATACAGAGAGTACAGCAGAGGATACAGAGAGTACACAGAACACAGAGTTCAGTGTAGGAGACAGAGTGCACAGCATAGGACAGAGAGAGTACAGCATAGGACTCAGGGAGTACGGCACAGGAAACAGAGTACATAGAACACAGAGAGTACAGCATAGGACACAGAGAGTACACTGAACACAGAGAGTACAGCATAGAACAGACTGTAACAGCATAGGACACAGAGAGTACAGCGTAGGACACAGAGTACACAGAACACAAAGAGTACAGCATAGGACACAGAGAATACAGCATAGGACACAGAGAGTACACAGAACACAGAGAGTACAGCATAGGACACAGAGAATACAGCATAGGACACAGAGAGTAAATAGATTACAGAGAGTACTCAGAACACAGAGTACAGCATAGGACACAGAGTTCACAGAACACTGAGAGTACAGCATAGGACTCAGAGTACATAGAACACAAAGAGTACAGCATAGGACACAGAGTAAACAGAACACAGAGTACAGCATAGGATACAGAGTACACAGAACAATGAGAGTACAGCATAGGACTCAGAGTACATAGAACACAAAGAGTACAGCATAGGACACAGAGTAAACAGAACACAGAGAGTACAGCATAGGATACAGAGAATACAGCATAGCCCACACAGAGTACAGCATAGGACACAGAGAGTACACAGAACACAGAGAGTAGATAGAACACAGAGAGTACAGCATAGGATACGGAGAGTACAGCATAGGACACACAGTACAGTATAGGACACAGGGAGGACAGCATAGAACACAGTGTACAGCATAGGACACACAGAGTGCAGCACAGGGCACAGAGAGTACATAGAACACGAAGAGTACAGCATAGGATAAAGAGAGTATTGCATAGGACACAGAGAATACAGCATAGGACACAGAGAGTACAGCATAGAACACAGAGAGTACAGCATAGGACACAGAGAGAACATAGGACACAGAGAGTGCATCGGACACAGAGAGTACATAGGACACAGTGTAAAACATAGGACACAGAGGGTACTTAGAACACAGAGAGTAAAGCATTGAAAAGAGGGAGTAAAGCATAGGACACAGAGAGTACAGCGTAGAACACACTGTAACAGCATAGGACACAGGGAGTATACCACAGGAAACAGAGAGTAAATAGATTACAGAGAGTACATAGAACACAGAGTAAAGCATAGAAAAGAGGGAGTAAAGCATAGGATAAAGAGAGTATTGCATAGGATAGAGAGAGTACTGTGTCGTACACAGAGAGTACAGAACACAGAGAGTACATAGAACACAGAGAGTACAGCACAGGACACAGAGAGTACAGCATAGGACACAGAGAGTACAGCGTAGAAAACAGTGTAACAGCATTGGACACAGAGAGTACAGCATAGGATAGAGAGAGTACTGTATAGTACACAGAGAGTACAGAACACAGAGAGTACATAGAACACAGAGAGTACAGCACAGGACACAGAGAGTACAGCATAGGACACAGAGAATACAGCATAGGACACAGAGAGTACAGCGTAGAACACACTGTAACAGCATAGGACACAGAGAGTACAGCATAGGATAGAGAGAGTACAGCATAGGACACAGAGAGTACAGCATAGGACAGAGAGTTCAGCATAGACACAGAGAGTACAGCGTAGGACACAGGGAGTATACCACAGGAAACAGAGAGTAATTAGATTACAGAGAGTACACAGAACACAGAGTACAGCATAGGACACAGAGAATATATGGAACAAAAACAGTACAGCATAGGACACAGGGCGTACAGCATAGAACACAGAGTACATAGAACACAGAGAGTAAAGCATAGAAAGGAGGGAGTAAAGTAAAGGACGCAGAGAGTACACAGAACACAGAGTACAGCATAGGACACAGAGAATATATGGAACAAAAACAGTACAGCATAGGACACAGGGCGTACAGCATAGAACACAGAGTACATAGAACACAGAGAGTAAAGCATAGAAAGGAGGGAGTAAAGTAAAGGACGCAGAGAGTACACAGAACACAGAGTACAGCATAGGACACAGAGAATATATCGAACAAAAACAGTACAGCATAGGACACAGAGAGTAAAGCATAGGCCACACAAAGTACAGTATAGGACACAGGGAGGACAGCATAGAATACAGTGTACAGCATAGGACACACAGAGTACAGTACAGGGCATAGAGAGTACATAGAACACAAAGTGTACAGCATAGGATAAAGAGAGTATTGCATAGGACACAGAGAATACAGCATAGAACACACTGTAACAGCATAGGACAGAGAGAGTACAGCATAGGACACAGGGAGTACAGCGTAGAACACACTGTAACAGCATAGAACAGAGAGAGTACAGCATAGGACACAGGGTGTATACCACAGGAAACAGAGAGTAATTAGATTACAGAGAGTACACAGAACACAGAGGGTAGATAGAACACAGAGAGTACAGCACAGGACACAGAGAGTACAGCATAGGACACAGAGAATACAGCATAGGACACAGAGAGTGCAGCGTAGAAAACAGTGTAACAGCATTGGACACAGAGAGTACAGCATAGGATAGAGAGAGTACTGTATAGTACACAGAGAGTATAGAACACAGAGAGTACATAGAACACAGAGAGTACAGCACAGGACACATAGTGTACAGCATAGGACACAGAGAATACAGCATAGGACACAGAGAGTACAGCGTAGAACACACTGTAACAGCATAGGACACAGAGAGTACAGCATAGGATAGAGAGAGTACAGCATAGGACACAGAGAGTACAGCATAGGACAGAGAGTTCAGCATAGACACAGAGAGTACAGCGTAGGACACAGGGAGTATACCACAGGAAACAGAGAGTAATTAGATTACAGAGAGTACACAGAACACAGAGTACAGCATAGGACACAGAGAATATATGGAACAAAAACAGTACAGCATAGGACACAGGGCGTACAGCATAGAACACAGAGTACATAGAACACAGAGAGTAAAGCATAGAAAGGAAGGAGTAAAGTAAAGGACGCAGAGAGTACACAGAACACAGAGTACAGCATAGGACACAGAGAATATATCGAACAAAAACAGTACAGCATAGGACACAGAGAGTAAAGCATAGGCCACACAAAGTCCAGTATAGGACACAGGGAGGACAGCATAGAATACAGTGTACAGCATAGGACACACAGAGTACAGCACAGGGCATAGAGAGTACATAGAACACAAAGTGTACAGCATAAGATAAAGAGAGTATTGCATAGGACACAGAGAATACAGCATAGAACACACTGTAACAGCATAGGACAGAGAGAGTACAGCATAGGACACAGGGAGTACAGCGTAGAACACACTGTAACAGCATAGAACAGAGAGAGTACAGCATAGGACACAGGGAGTATACCTCAGGAAACAGAGAGTAATTAGATTACAGAGAGTACACAGAACACAGAGGGTAGATAGAACACAGAGAGTACAGCACAGGACACAGAGAGTACAGCATAGGACACAGAGAATACAGCATAGGACACAGAGAGTACAGCACAGGACACAGAGAGTACAGCATAGGACACAGAGAATACAGCATAGGACACAGAGAGTACAGCATAGGACACAGAGTACACAGAACAGAGAGTACAGCATAGGATAGAGAGAGTACTGTATAGTACACAGAGAGTACAGAACACAGAGAGTACATAGAACACAGAGAGTACAGCACAGGACACATAGAGTACAGCATAGGACACAGAGAATACAGCATAGGACACAGAGAGTACAGCGTAGAACACACTGTAACAGCATAGGACACAGAGAGTACAGCATAGGATAGAGAGAGTACAGCATAGGACACACAGTACAGTATAGGACACAGGGAGGACAGCATAGAACACAATGTACAGCATAGGACACACAGAGTGCAGCACAGGGCACAGAGAGTACATAGAACATGAAGAGTACAGCATAGGATAAAGAGAGTATTGCATAGGACACAGAGAATACAGCATAGGACACAGAGAGTACAGCATAGAACACAGAGAGTACAGCATAGGACACAGAGAGAACATAGGACACAGAGAGTACATCGGACACAGAGAGTACATAGGACACAGTGTAAAACATAGGACACAGAGGGTACTTAGAACACAGAGAGTAAAGCATTGAAAAGAGGGAGTAAAGCATAGGACACAGAGAGTACAGCGTAGAACACACTGTAACAGCATAGGACACAGGGAGTATACCACAGGAAACAGAGAGTAAATAGATTACAGAGAGTACTCAGAACAGAGAGTACAGCATAGGACACAGAGAATATATGGAACAAAAACAGTACAGCATAGGACAGAGAGAGTACAGCATAGGACACAGGACATACAGCATAGAACACAGAGTACATAGAACACAGAGAGTACATAGAACACAGAGTAAAGCATAGAAAAGAGGGAGTAAATCATAGGATAAAGAGAGTATTGCATAGGATAGAGAGAGTACTGTATAGTACACAGAGAGTACAGAACACAGAGAGTACATAGAACACAGAGAGTACAGCACAGGACACAGAGAGTACAGCATAGGACACAGAGAGTACAGCATAGGACACAGAGAGTACAGCGTAGAAAACAGTGTAACAGCATTGGACACAGAGAGTACAGCATAGGATAGAGAGAGTACTGTATAGTACACAGAGAGTACAGAACACAGAGAGTACATAGAACACAGAGAGTACAGCACAGGACACAGAGAGTACAGCATAGGACACAGAGAATACAGCATAGGACACAGAGAGTACAGCGTAGAACACACTGTAACAGCATAGGACACAGAGAGTACAGCATAGGATAGAGAGAGTACAGCATAGGACACAGAGAGTACAGCATTGGACAGAGAGTTCAGCATAGACACAGAGAGTACAGCGTAGGACACAGGGAGTATACCACAGGAAACAGAGAGTAATTAGATTACAGAGAGTACACAGAACACAGAGTACAGCATAGGACACAGAGAATATATGGAACAAAAACAGTACAGCATAGGACACAGGGCGTACAGCATAGAACACAGAGTACATAGAACACAGAGAGTAAAGCATAGAAAGGAGGGAGTAAAGTAAAGGACGCAGAGAGTACACAGAACACAGAGTACAGCATAGGACACAGAGAATATATCGAACAAAAACAGTACAGCATAGGACACAGAGAGTAAAGCATAGGCCACACAAAGTTCAGTATAGGACACAGGGAGGACAGCATAGAATACAGTGTACAGCATAGGACACACAGAGTACAGCACAGGGCATAGAGAGTACATAGAACACAAAGTGTACAGCATAAGATAAAGAGAGTATTGCATAGGACACAGAGAATACAGCATAGAACACACTGTAACAGCATAGGACAGAGAGAGTACAGCATAGGACACAGGGAGTACAGCGTAGAACACACTGTAACAGCATAGAACAGAGAGAGTACAGCATAGGACACAGGGAGTATACCACAGGAAACAGAGAGTAATTATATTACAGAGAGTACACAGAACACAGAGGGTAGATAGAACACAGAGAGTACAGCACAGGACACAGAGAGTACAGCATAGGACACAGAGAATACAGCATAGGACACAGAGAGTACAGCGTAGGACACAGAGAGTGCAGCGTAGAAAACAGTGTAACAGCATTGGACGCAGAGAGTACAGCATAGGATAGAGAGAGTACTGTATAGTACACAGAGAGTATAGAACACAGAGAGTACATAGAACACAGAGAGTACAGCACAGGACACATAGAGTACAGCATAGGACACAGAGAATACAGCATAGGACACAGAGAGTACAGCGTAGAACACACTGTAACAGCATAGGACACAGAGAGTACAGCATAGGATAGAGAGAGTACAGCATAGGACACAGAGAGTACAGCGTAGGACACAGGGAGTATACCACAGGAAACAGAGAGTAATTAGATTACAGAGAGTACACAGAACACAGAGTACAGCATAGGACACAGAGAATATATGGAACAAAAACAGTACAGCATAGGACACAGGGCGTACAGCATAGAACACAGAGTACATAGAACACAGAGAGTAAAGCATAGAAAGGAGGGAGTAAAGTAAAGGACGCAGAGAGTACACAGAACACAGAGTACAGCATAGGACACAGAGAATATATCGAACAAAAACAGTACAGCATAGGACACAGAGAGTAAAGCATAGGCCACACAAAGTACAGTATAGGACAAAGGGAGGACAGCATAGAATACAGTGTACAGCATAGGACACACAGAGTACAGCACAGGGCATAGAGAGTACATAGAACACAAAGTGTACAGCATAGGATAAAGAGAGTATTGCATAGGACACAGAGAATACAGCATAGAACACACTGTAACAGCATAGGACAGAGAGAGTACAGCATAGGACACAGGGAGTACAGCGTAGAACACACTGTAACAGCATAGAACAGAGAGAGTACAGCATAGGACACAGGGAGTATACCACAGGAAACAGAGAGTAATTAGATTACACAGAGTACACAGAACACAGAGGGTAGATAGAACACAGAGAGTACAGCACAGGACACAGAGAGTGCAGCGTAGAAAACAGTGTAACAGCATTGGACACAGAGCGTACAGCACAGGACACATAGAGTACAGCATAGGACACAGAGAATACAGCATAGGACACAGAGAGTACAGCGTAGAACACACTGTAACAGCATAGGACACAGAGAGTACAGCATAGGATAGAGAGAGTACAGCATAGGACACAGAGAGTACAGAACACAGAGAGTACATAGAACACAGAGAGTACAGCACAGGACACATAGAGTACAGCATAGGACACAGAGAATACAGCATAGGACACAGAGAGTACAGCATATGATAGAGAGAGTACAGCATAGGACACAGAGAGTACAGCATAGGACAGAGAGTTCAGCATAGACACAGAGAGTACAGCGTAGGACACAGGGAGTATACCACAGGAAACAGAGAGTAATTAGATTACAGAGAGTACACAGAACACAGAGTACAGCATAGGACACAGAGAATATATGGAACAAAAACAGTACAGCATAGGACACAGGGCGTACAGCATAGAACACAGAGTACATAGAACACAGAGAGTAAAGCATAGAAAAAAGGGAGTGAAGCAAAGTACACAGAGAGTACAGCGTAGAACACAGAGGACATAGGACACAGTAACAGCATAGGACACCGAGTACATAGAACACATAGAGTACAGCATAGAACACAGAGAGCACAGCATAGGATACAGAGAGTACACTGAACACAGAGGGTACAGCGTAGGACACAGTGAGTATATAGAACACAGATATTACAGAATAGGATACAGAGAGTACAGCAGAGGATACAGAGAGTACACAGAACACAGAGTTCAGTGTAGGAGACAGAGTGCACAGCATAGGACAGAGAGAGTACAGCCTAGGACAGAGAGTTCAGCATGGACACAGAGAGTACAGCATAGGACACAGTGTAAAACATAGGAAACAGAGTGTACATAGAACACAGAGAGTAAAGCATTGAAAAGAGGGAGTAAAGCATAGGACAGAGAGTACACAGAACACAGAGTACAGCATAGAATACAGAGTGTACAGGATAGGATACAGAGAGTACACAGAACACAGAGAGTACATAGAACACAGTGTACAGCATAGGACACAGAGAGTTCAGCATGGACACAGAGAGTACAGCATAGGACACAGAGTGTACATAGGACACAGTGTAAAACATAGGACACAGAGTGTTCATAGAACACAGAGAGTAAAGCATTGAAAAGAGGGAGTAAAGCATAGGACACAGAGAGTTCAGCGTAGAACACAATGTAACAGCATAGGACAGAGAGAGTACAGCATAGGACACAGGGAGTACACAGAACACAGAGAGTACATAGAACACAGTGTACAGCATAGGACACAGAGAGATCAGCATGGACACAGAGTGTATAGCATAGGACACAGAGAGTACAGCGTAGAACACACTGTAACAGCATAGGACACAGGGAGTATACCACAGGAAACAGAGAGTACATAGATTACAGAGAGTACATAGAACACAGAGTACAGTATAGGACACAGAGAATATATCGAACAAAAACAGTACAGCATAGGACACAGAGAGTAAAGCATAGGACACAGAGTACACAGAACACAGAGTACAGCATAGAACACAGAGAGGACAGCACCGGATACAGAGAGTACAGCAGAGGACAGAAAGAGTACAGCATAGGACACAGAGAATACAGCATAGCCCACACAGAGTACAGCATAGGACACAGAGAGTACAGCATAGGACAGAGAGAGTACAGCATAGGACACAGAGAGTACACAGAACACAGAGGGTAGATAGAACACAGAGAGTACAGCATAGGATACGGAGAGTACAGCATAGGACACACAAAGTACAGTATAGGACACAGGGAGGACAGCATAGAACACAGTTTACAGCATAGGACACACAGAGTGCAGCACAGGGCACAGAGAGTACATAGAACACGAAGAGTACAGCATAGGATAAAGAGAGTATTGCTTAGGACACAGAGAATACAGCATAGAACACTGAGAGTACAGCATAGCACACAGAGAGTACAGCATGGAACACAGAGAGTACATAGACCACAGTGAGTACATAGAACACAGAGTAAAGAATAGAAAAGAGGGAGTAAAGCATAGGACACAGAGTACAGCGTAGAACACAGTGTAACAGCATTGGACACAGAGAGTACAGCATAGGATAGAGAGAGTACAGCATAGGACACAGAGAGTACAGAATAGGACACAGAGAGTACAGCACAGGACACAGAGAGTACCGCATAGGACACAGAGAGTACACAGAACACTAAGAGTATAGCATAGGAGACAGAGAGTACAGCATAGGAATCAAAGAGGACATAGAACACAAAGAGTACAGCATAGGTCACCAAGAGTACAGCATAGGACACCAAGAGTACAGAATAGCACACGGAGAGTACAGCATGAACACAGAGAGTACAGCATAGGACACAGAGTACAGCGTAGAACACAGTGTAACAGCATTGGACACAGAGAGTACAGCATAGGATAGTGAGAGTACAGCATAGGACACAGAGAGTACAGAATAGGACACAGAGAGTACAGCACTGGACACAGAGAGTACCGCATAGGACACAGAGAGTACACAGAACACTAAGAGTACAGCATAGGAAACAGAGAGTACAGCATAGGAATCAAAGAGGACATAGAACACAAAGAGTACAGCATAGGACACCAAGAGTACAGCATAGGACACCAAGAGTACAGAATAGCACACGGAGAGTACAGCATGAACACAGAGAGTACAGCATAGGACACAGAGAGTACATAGACCACAGTGAGTACATAGAAGACAGAGTAAGAAATAGAAAAGAGGGAGTAAAGCATAGGACACAGGGAGCACGGGACAGGAAACAGAGAGTACATAGAACACAAAGAGTACATAGAACACAGAGAGTACAGCATAGGACTCAGAGTTCATAGAACACAAAGAGTACAGCATTGAACACAGAGAGAGTACAGCATAGGGCACAGAGAGTACAGCATAGGATACGGAGAGTACAGCATAGGACACACAGAGTACAGTATAGGACATAGGGAGGACAGCATTGAACACAATGTACAGCATAGGACTCAGAGTTCATAGAACACAAAGAGTACAGCATAGAACACAGTGTACAGCATAGGACACAGGGCGTACAGCATAGAACACAGAGTACATAGAACACAGAGAGTAAAGCATAGTAAAAAGGGAGTGAAGCAAAGTACACAGAGAGTACAGCGTAGAACACAGAGGACATAGGACACAGTAACAGCATAGGACACCGAGTACATAGAACACAACGAGTACAGCATAGAACACAGAGAGCACAGCATAGGATACAGAGAGTACACTGAACACAGAGGGTACAGCGTAGGACACAGTGAGTATATAGAACACAGATATTACAGAATAGGATACAGAGAGTACAGCAGAGGATACAGAGAGTACACAGAACACAGAGTTCAGTGTAGGAGACAGAGTGCACAGCATAGGACAGAGAGAGTACAGCATAGGACTCAAGGAGTACGGCACAGGAAACAGAGTACATAGAACACAGAGAGTACAGCATAGGACACAGAGAGTACACTGAACACAGAGAGTACAGCATAGAACACACTGTAACAGCATAGGACACAGAGAGTACAGCGTAGGACACAGAGTACACAGAACACAAAGAGTACAGCATAGGACACAGAGAATACAGCATAGGACACAGAGAGTACACAGAACACAGAGAGTACAGCATAGGACACAGAGAATACAGCATAGGACACAGAGAGTAAATAGATTACAGAGAGTACTCAGAACACAGAGTACAGCAGAGGACACAGAGTTCACAGAACACTGAGAGTACAGCATAGGACTCAGAGTACATAGAACACAAAGAGTACAGCATAGGACACAGAGTAAACAGAACACAGAGTACAGCATAGGATACAGAGTACACAGAACAATGAGAGTACAGCATAGGACTCAGAGTACATAGAACACAAAGAGTACAGCATAGGACACAGAGTAAACAGAACACAGAGAGTACAGCATAGCCCACACAGAGTACAGCATAGGACACAGAGAGTACACAGAACACAGAGAGTAGATAGAACACAGAGAGTACAGCATAGGATACGGAGAGTACAGCATAGGACACACAGTACAGTATAGGACACAGGGAGGACAGCATAGAACACAGTGTACAGCATAGGACACACAGAGTGCAGCACAGGGCACAGAGAGTACATAGAACACGAAGAGTACAGCATAGGATAAAGAGAGTATTGCATAGGACACAGAGAATACAGCATAGGACACAGAGAGTACAGCATAGAACACAGAGAGTACAGCATAGGACACAGAGAGAACATAGGACACAGAGAGTGCATCGGACACAGAGAGTACATAGGACACAGTGTAAAACATAGGACACAGAGGGTACTTAGAACACAGAGAGTAAAGCATTGAAAAGAGGGAGTAAAGCATAGGACACAGAGAGTACAGCGTAGAACACACTGTAACAGCATAGGACACAGGGAGTATACCACAGGAAACAGAGAGTAAATAGATTACAGAGAGTACATAGAACACAGAGTAAAGCATAGAAAAGAGGGAGTAAAGCATAGGATAAAGAGAGTATTGCATAGGATAGAGAGAGTACTGTGTCGTACACAGAGAGTACAGAACACAGAGAGTACATAGAACACAGAGAGTACAGCACAGGACACAGAGAGTACAGCATAGGACACAGAGAGTACAGCGTAGAAAACAGTGTAACAGCATTGGACACAGAGAGTACAGCATAGGATAGAGAGAGTACTGTATAGTACACAGAGAGTACAGAACACAGAGAGTACATAGAACACAGAGAGTACAGCACAGGACACAGAGAGTACAGCATAGGACACAGAGAATACAGCATAGGACACAGAGAGTACAGCGTAGAACACACTGTAACAGCATAGGACACAGAGAGTACAGCATAGGATAGAGAGAGTACAGCATAGGACACAGAGAGTACAGCATAGGACAGAGAGTTCAGCATAGACACAGAGAGTACAGCGTAGGACACAGGGAGTATACCACAGGAAACAGAGAGTAATTAGATTACAGAGAGTACACAGAACACAGAGTACAGCATAGGACACAGAGAATATATGGAACAAAAACAGTACAGCATAGGACACAGGGCGTACAGCATAGAACACAGAGTACATAGAACACAGAGAGTAAAGCATAGAAAGGAGGGAGTAAAGTAAAGGACGCAGAGAGTACACAGAACACAGAGTACAGCATAGGACACAGAGAATATATGGAACAAAAACAGTACAGCATAGGACACAGGGCGTACAGCATAGAACACAGAGTACATAGAACACAGAGAGTAAAGCATAGAAAGGAGGGAGTAAAGTAAAGGACGCAGAGAGTACACAGAACACAGAGTACAGCATAGGACACAGAGAATATATCGAACAAAAACAGTACAGCATAGGACACAGAGAGTAAAGCATAGGCCACACAAAGTACAGTATAGGACACAGGGAGGACAGCATAGAATACAGTGTACAGCATAGGACACACAGACTACAGTACAGGGCATAGAGAGTACATAGAACACAAAGTGTACAGCATAGGATAAAGAGAGTATTGCATAGGACACAGAGAATACAGCATAGAACACACTGTAACAGCATAGGACAGAGAGAGTACAGCATAGGACACAGGGAGTACAGCGTAGAACACACTGTAACAGCATAGAACAGAGAGAGTACAGCATAGGACACAGGGTGTATACCACAGGAAACAGAGAGTAATTAGATTACAGAGAGTACACAGAACACAGAGGGTAGATAGAACACAGAGAGTACAGCACAGGACACAGAGAGTACAGCATAGGACACAGAGAATACAGCATAGGACACAGAGAGTGCAGCGTAGAAAACAGTGTAACAGCATTGGACACAGAGAGTACAGCATAGGATAGAGAGAGTACTGTATAGTACACAGAGAGTATAGAACACAGAGAGTACATAGAACACAGAGAGTACAGCACAGGACACATAGTGTACAGCATAGGACACAGAGAATACAGCATAGGACACAGAGAGTACAGCGTAGAACACACTGTAACAGCATAGGACACAGAGAGTACAGCATAGGATAGAGAGAGTACAGCATAGGACACAGAGAGTACAGCATAGGACAGAGAGTTCAGCATAGACACAGAGAGTACAGCGTAGGACACAGGGAGTATACCACAGGAAACAGAGAGTAATTAGATTACAGAGAGTACACAGAACACAGAGTACAGCATAGGACACAGAGAATATATGGAACAAAAACAGTACAGCATAGGACACAGGGCGTACAGCATCGAACACAGAGTACATAGAACACAGAGAGTAAACATAGAAAGGAGGGAGTAAAGTAAAGGACGCAGAGAGTACACAGAACACAGAGTACAGCATAGGACACAGAGAATATATCGAACAAAAACAGTACAGCATAGGACACAGAGAGTAAAGCATAGGCCACACAAAGTTCAGTATAGGACACAGGGAGGACAGCATAGAATACAGTGTACAGCATAGGACACACAGAGTACAGCACAGGGCATAGAGAGTACATAGAACACAAAGTGTACAGCATAAGATAAAGAGAGTATTGCATAGGACACAGAGAATACAGCATAGAACACACTGTAACAGCATAGGACAGAGAGAGTACAGCATAGGACACAGGGAGTACAGCGTAGAACACACTGTAACAGCATAGAACAGAGAGAGTACAGCATAGGACACAGGGTGTATACCTCAGGAAACAGAGAGTAATTAGATTACAGAGAGTACACAGAACACAGAGGGTAGATAGAACACAGAGAGTACAGCACAGGACACAGAGAGTACAGCATAGGACACAGAGAATACAGCATAGGACACAGAGAGTACAGCATAGGACACAGAGTACACAGAACAGAGAGTACAGCATAGGATAGAGAGAGTACTGTATAGTACACAGAGAGTACAGAACACAGAGAGTACATAGAACACAGAGAGTACAGCACAGGACACATAGAGTACAGCATAGGACACAGAGAATACAGCATAGGACACAGAGAGTACAGCGTAGAACACACTGTAACAGCATAGGACACAGAGAGTACAGCATAGGGTAGAGAGAGTACAGCATAGGACACAGAGAGTACAGCATAGGACAGAGAGTTCAGCATAGACACAGAGAGTACAGCGTAGGACACAGGGAGTATACCACAGGAAACAGAGAGTAATTAGATTACAGAGAGTACACAGAACACAGAGTACCGCATAGGACACAGAGAGTACACAGAACACTAAGAGTACAGCATAGGACACACAGAGTGCAGCACAGGGCACAGAGAGTACATAGAACATGAAGAGTACAGCATAGGATAAAGAGAGTATTGCATAGGACACAGATAATACAGCATAGGACACAGAGAGTACAGCATAGAACACAGAGAGTACAGCATAGGACACAGAGAGAACATAGGACACAGAGAGTACATCGGACACAGAGAGTACATAGGACACAGTGTAAAACATAGGACACAGAGGGTACTTAGAACACAGAGAGTAAAGCATTGAAAAGAGGGAGTAAAGCATAGGACACAGAGAGTACAGCGTAGAACACACTGTAACAGAATAGGACACAGGGAGTATACCACAGGAAACAGAGAGTAAATAGATTACAGAGAGTACTCAGAACACAGAGTACAGCATAGGACACAGAGAATATATGGAACAAAAACAGTACAGCATAGGACAGAGAGAGTACAGCATAGGACACAGGACATACAGCATAGAACACAGAGTACATAGAACACAGAGAGTACATAGAACACAGAGTAAAGCATAGAAAAGAGGGAGTAAAGCATAGGATAAAGAGAGTATTGCATAGGATAGAGAGAGTACTGTATCGTACACAGAGAGCACAGAACACAGAGAGTACATAGAACACAGAGAGTACAGCATTGGACACAGAGAGTACAGCATAGGATAGAGAGAGTACAGCATAGGACACAGAGAGTACAGAATAGGACACAGAGAGTACAGCACAGGACACAGAGAGTACCGCATAGGACACAGAGAGTACACAGAACACTAAGAGTATAGCATAGGAGACAGAGAGTACAGCATAGGAATCAAAGAGGACATAGAACACAAAGAGTACAGCATAGGTCACCAAGAGTACAGCATAGGACACCAAGAGTACAGAATAGCACACGGAGAGTACAGCATGAACACAGAGAGTACAGCATAGGACACAGAGTACAGCGTAGAACACAGTGTAACAGCATTGGACACAGAGAGTACAGCATAGGATAGAGAGAGTACAGCATAGGACACAGAGAGTACAGAGTAGGACACAGAGAGTACAGCACAGGACACAGAGAGTACCGCATAGGACACAGAGAGTACACAGAACACTAAGAGTACAGCATAGGAAACAGAGAGTACAGCATAGGAATCAAAGAGGACATAGAACACAAAGAGTACAGCATAGGACACCAAGAGTACAGCATAGGACACCAAGAGTACAGAATAGCACACGGAGAGTACAGCATGAACACAGAGCGTACAGCATAGGACACAGAGAGTACATAGACCACAGTGAGTACATAGAAGACAGAGTAAGAAATAGAAAAGAGGGAGTAAAGCATAGGACACAGGGAGCACGGGACAGGAAACAGAGAGTACATAGAACACAAAGAGTACATAGAACACAGAGAGTACAGCATACGACTCAGAGATCATAGAACACAAAGAGTACAGCATTGAACACAGAGAGAGTACAGCATAGGGCACAGAGAGTACAGCATAGGATACGGAGAGTACAGCATAGGACACACAGAGTACAGTATAGGACATAGGGAGGACAGCATTGAACACAATGTACAGCATAGGACTCAGAGTTCATAGAACACAAAGAGTACAGCATAGAACACAGTGTACAGCATAGGACACAGGGCGTACAGCATAGAACACAGAGTACATAGAACACAGAGAGTAAAGCATAGTAAAAAGGGAGTGAAGCAAAGTACACAGAGAGTACAGCGTAGAACACAGAGGACATAGGACACAGTAACAGCATAGGACACCGAGTACATAGAACACAACGAGTACAGCATAGAACACAGAGAGCACAGCATAGGATACAGAGAGTACACTGAACACAGAGGGTACAGCGTAGGACACAGTGAGTATATAGAACACAGATATTACAGAATAGGATACCCAGAGTACAGCAGAGGATACAGAGAGTACACAGAACACAGAGTTCAGTGTAGGTTACAGAGTGCACAGCATAGGACAGAGAGAGTACAGCATAGGACTCAGGGAGTACGGCACAGGAAACAGAGTACATAGAACACAGAGAGTACAGCATAGGACACAGAGAGTACACTGAACACAGAGAGTACAGCATAGAACACACTGTAACAGCATAGGACACAGAGAGTACAGCGTAGGACACAGAGTACACAGAACACAAAGAGTACAGCATAGGACACAGAGAATACAGCATAGGACACAGAGAGTACACAGAACACAGAGAGTACAGCATAGGACACAGAGAATACAGCATAGGACACAGAGAGTAAAGCATTGAAAAGAGGAAGTAAAGCATAGGACACAGAGAGTACAGCGTAGAACACACTGTAACAGCATAGGACACAGAGAGTACAGCATAGGATAGAGAGAGTACAGCATAGGACACAGAGAGTACAGCATACGACAGAGAGTTCAGCATGGACACAGAGAGTACAGCATAGGACACAGGGAGTATACCACAGGAAACAGAGAGTAAATAGATTACAGAGAGTACTCAGAACACAGAGTACAGCATAGGACACAGGGAATATACCACAGGAAACAGAGAGTAAATAGATTACAGAGAGTACTCAGAACACAGAGTACAGCATAGGACACCGAGAATATATGGAACAAGAACAGTACAGCATAGGACAGAGAGAGTACAGCATAGGACACAGGGAGTATACCACAGGAAACAGAGAGTAAATAGATTACAGAGAGTACTCAGAACACAGAGTACAGCATAGGACACAGAGTTCACAGAACACTGAGAGTACAGCATAGGACTCAGAGTACATAGAACACAAAGAGTACAGCATAGGACACAGAGTAAACAGAACACAGAGTACAGCATAGGATACAGAGTACACAGAACAATGAGAGTACAGCATAGGACTCAGAGTACATAGAACACAAAGAGTACAGCATAGGACACAGAGTAAACAGAACACAGAGAGTACAGCATAGGATACAGAGAATACAGCATAGCCCACACAGAGTACAGCATAGGACACAGAGAGTACACAGAACACAGAGAGTAGATAGAACACAGAGAGTACAGCATAGGATACGGAGAGTACAGCATAGGACACACAGTACAGTATAGGACACAGGGAGGACAGCATAGAACACAGTGTACAGCATAGGACACACAGAGTGCAGCACAGGGCACAGAGAGTACATAGAACACGAAGAGTACAGCATAGGATAAAGAGAGTATTGCATAGGACACAGAGAATACAGCATAGGACACAGAGAGTACAGCATAGAACACAGAGAGTACAGCATAGGACACAGAGAGAACATAGGACACAGAGAGTGCATCGGACACAGAGAGTACATAGGACACAGTGTAAAACATAGGACACAGAGGGTACTTAGAACACAGAGAGTAAAGCATTGAAAAGAGGGAGTAAAGCATAGGACACAGAGAGTACAGCGTAGAACACACTGTAACAGCATAGGACACAGGGAGTATACCACAGGAAACAGAGAGTAAATAGATTACAGAGAGTACATAGAACACAGAGTAAAGCATAGAAAAGAGGGAGTAAAGCATAGGATAAAGAGAGTATTGCATAGGATAGAGAGAGTACTGTATCGTACACAGAGAGTACAGAGCACAGAGAGTACATAGAACACAGAGAGTACAGCATAGGACACAGAGAGTACAGCATAGGACACAGAGAGTACAGCGTAGAAAACAGTGTAACAGCATTGGACACAGAGAGTACAGCATAGGATAGAGAGAGTACTGTATAGTACACAGAGAGTACAGAACACAGAGAGTACATAGAACACAGAGAGTACAGCACAGGACACAGAGAGTACAGCATAGGACACAGAGAATACAGCATAGGACACAGAGAGTACAGCGTAGAACACACTGTAACAGCATAGGACACAGAGAGTACAGCATAGGATAGAGAGAGTACAGCATAGGACACAGAGAGTACAGCATAGGACAGAGAGTTCAGCATAGACACAGAGAGTACAGCGTAGGACACAGGGAGTATACCACAGGAAACAGAGAGTAATTAGATTACAGAGAGTACACAGAACACAGAGTACAGCATAGGACACAGAGAATATATGGAACAAAAACAGTACAGCATAGGACACAGGGCGTACAGCATAGAACACAGAGTACATAGAACACAGAGAGTAAAGCATAGAAAGGAGGGAGTAAAGTAAAGGACGCAGAGAGTACACAGAACACAGAGTACAGCATAGGACACAGAGAATATATGGAACAAAAACAGTACAGCATAGGACACAGGGCGTACAGCATAGAACACAGAGTACATAGAACACAGAGAGTAAAGCATAGAAAGGAGGGAGTAAAGTAAAGGACGCAGAGAGTACACAGAACACAGAGTACAGCATAGGACACAGAGAATATATCGAACAAAAACAGTACAGCATAGGACACAGAGAGTAAAGCATAGGCCACACAAAGTACAGTATAGGACACAGGGAGGACAGCATAGAATACAGTGTACAGCATAGGACACACAGAGTACAGTACAGGGCATAGAGAGTACATAGAACACAAAGTGTACAGCATAGGATAAAGAGAGTATTGCATAGGACACAGAGAATACAGCATAGAACACACTGTAACAGCATAGGACAGAGAGAGTACAGCATAGGACACAGGGAGTACAGCGTAGAACACACTGTAACAGCATAGAACAGAGAGAGTACAGCATAGGACACAGGGTGTATACCACAGGAAACAGAGAGTAATTAGATTACAGAGAGTACACAGAACACAGAGGGTAGATAGAACACAGAGAGTACAGCACAGGACACAGAGAGTACAGCATAGGACACAGAGAATACAGCATAGGACACAGAGAGTGCAGCGTAGAAAACAGTGTAACAGCATTGGACACAGAGAGTACAGCATAGGATAGAGAGAGTACTGTATAGTACACAGAGAGTATAGAACACAGAGAGTACATAGAACACAGAGAGTACAGCACAGGACACATAGTGTACAGCATAGGACACAGAGAATACAGCATAGGACACAGAGAGTACAGCGTAGAACACACTGTAACAGCATAGGACACAGAGAGTACAGCATAGGATAGAGAGAGTACAGCATAGGACACAGAGAGTACAGCATAGGACAGAGAGTTCAGCATAGACACAGAGAGTACAGCGTAGGACACAGGGAGTATACCACAGGAAACAGAGAGTAATTAGATTACAGAGAGTACACAGAACACAGAGTACAGCATAGGACACAGAGAATATATGGAACAAAAACAGTACAGCATAGGACACAGGGCGTACAGCATAGAACACAGAGTACATAGAACACAGAGAGTAAAGCATAGAAAGGAGGGAGTAAAGTAAAGGACGCAGAGAGTACACAGAACACAGAGTACAGCATAGGACACAGAGAATATATCGAACAAAAACAGTACAGCATAGGACACAGAGAGTAAAGCATAGGCCACACAAAGTCCAGTATAGGACACAGGGAGGACAGCATAGAATACAGTGTACAGCATAGGACACACAGAGTACAGCACAGGGCATAGAGAGTACATAGAACACAAAGTGTACAGCATAAGATAAAGAGAGTATTGCATAGGACACAGAGAATACAGCATAGAACACACTGTAACAGCATAGGACAGAGAGAGTACAGCATAGGACACAGGGAGTACAGCGTAGAACACACTGTAACAGCATAGAACAGAGAGAGTACAGCATAGGACACAGGGAGTATACCTCAGGAAACAGAGAGTAATTAGATTACAGAGAGTACACAGAACACAGAGGGTAGATAGAACACAGAGAGTACAGCACAGGACACAGAGAGTACAGCATAGGACACAGAGAATACAGCATAGGACACAGAGAGTACAGCATAGGACACAGAGTACACAGAACAGAGAGTACAGCATAGGATAGAGAGAGTACTGTATAGTACACAGAGAGTACAGAACACAGAGAGTACATAGAACACAGAGAGTACAGCACAGGACACATAGAGTACAGCATAGGACACAGAGAATACAGCATAGGACACAGAGAGTACAGCGTAGAACACACTGTAACAGCATAGGACACAGAGAGTACAGCATAGGATAGAGAGAGTACAGCATAGGACACACAGTACAGTATAGGACACAGGGAGGACAGCATAGAACACAGTGTACAGCATAGGACACACAGAGTGCAGCACAGGGCACAGAGAGTACATAGAACATGAAGAGTACAGCATAGGATAAAGAGAGTATTGCATAGGACACAGAGAATACAGCATAGGACACAGAGAGTACAGCATAGAACACAGAGAGTACAGCATAGGACACAGAGAGAACATAGGACACAGAGAGTACATCGGACACAGAGAGTACATAGGACACAGTGTAAAACATAGGACACAGAGGGTACTTAGAACACAGAGAGTAAAGCATTGAAAAGAGGGAGTAAAGCATAGGACACAGAGAGTACAGCGTAGAACACACTGTAACAGCATAGGACACAGGGAGTATACCACAGGAAACAGAGAGTAAATAGATTACAGAGAGTACTCAGAACACAGAGTACAGCATAGGACACAGAGAATATATGGAACAAAAACAGTACAGCATAGGACAGAGAGAGTACGCATAGGACACAGGGAGTATACCACAGGAAACAGAGAGTAAATAGATTACAGAGAGTACATAGAACACAGAGTAAAGCATAGAAAAGAGGGAGTAAAGCATAGGATAAAGAGAGTATTGCATAGGATAGAGAGAGTACTGTATCGTACACAGAGAGTACAGAGCACAGAGAGTACATAGAACACAGAGAGTACAGCATAGGACACAGAGAGTACAGCATAGGACACAGAGAGTACAGCGTAGAAAACAGTGTAACAGCATTGGACACAGAGAGTACAGCATAGGATAGAGAGAGTACTGTATAGTACACAGAGAGTACAGAACACAGAGAGTACATAGAGAGTACAGCACAGGACACAGAGAGTACAGCATAGGACACAGAGAATACAGCATAGGACACAGAGAGTACAGCGTAGAACACACTGTAACAGCATAGGACACAGAGAGTACAGCATAGGATAGAGAGAGTACAGCATAGGACACAGAGAGTACAGCATAGGACAGAGAGTTCAGCATAGACACAGAGAGTACAGCGTAGGACACAGGGAGTATACCACAGGAAACAGAGAGTAATTAGATTACAGAGAGTACACAGAACACAGAGTACAGCATAGGACACAGAGAATATATGGAACAAAAACAGTGCAGCATAGGACACAGGGCGTACAGCATAGAACACAGAGTACATAGAACACAGAGAGTAAAGCATAGAAAGGAGGGAGTAAAGTAAAGGACGCAGAGAGTACACAGAACACAGAGTACAGCATAGGACACAGAGAATATATGGAACAAAAACAGTACAGCATAGGACACAGGGCGTACAGCATAGAACACAGAGTACATAGAACACAGAGAGTAAAGCATAGAAAGGAGGGAGTAAAGTAAAGGACGCAGAGAGTACACAGAACACAGAGTACAGCATAGGACACAGAGAATATATCGAACAAAAACAGTACAGCATAGGACACAGAGAGTAAAGCATAGGCCACACAAAGTACAGTATAGGACACAGGGAGGACAGCATAGAATACAGTGTACAGCATAGGACACACAGAGTACAGTACAGGGCATAGAGAGTACATAGAACACAAAGTGTACAGCATAAGATAAAGAGAGTATTGCATAGGACACAGAGAATACAGCATAGGACACAGAGAGTACAGCTTAGAACACACTGTAACAGCATAGGACAGAGAGAGTACAGCATAGGATAGAGAGAGTACAGCATAGGACACAGAGAGTACAGCATAGGACAGAGAGTTCAGCATAGACACAGAGAGTACAGCATAGGACAAAGAGAGTATTGCATAGGACACAGAGAATACAGCATAGAACACACTGTAACAGCATAGGACAGAGAGAGTACAGCATAGGACACAGGGAGTACAGCGTAGAACACACTGTAACAGCATAGAACAGAGAGAGTACAGCATAGGACACAGGGTGTATACCACAGGAAACAGAGAGTAATTAGATTACAGAGAGTACACAGAACACAGAGGGTAGATAGAACACAGAGAGTACAGCACAGGACACAGAGAGTACAGCATAGGACACAGAGAATACAGCATAGGACACAGAGAGTGCAGCGTAGAAAACAGTGTAACAGCATTGGACACAGAGAGTACAGCATAGGATAGAGAGAGTACTGTATAGTACACAGAGAGTATAGAACACAGAGAGTACATAGAACACAGAGAGTACAGCACAGGACACATAGTGTACAGCATAGGACACAGAGAATACAGCATAGGACACAGAGAGTACAGCGTAGAACACACTGTAACAGCATAGGACACAGAGAGTACAGCATAGGATAGAGAGAGTACAGCATAGGACACAGAGAGTACAGCATAGGACAGAGAGTTCAGCATAGACACAGAGAGTACAGCGTAGGACACAGGGAGTATACCACAGGAAACAGAGAGTAATTAGATTACAGAGAGTACACAGAACACAGAGTACAGCATAGGACACAGAGAATATATGGAACAAAAACAGTACAGCATAGGACACAGGGCGTACAGCATCGAACACAGAGTACATAGAACACAGAGAGTAAACATAGAAAGGAGGGAGTAAAGTAAAGGACGCAGAGAGTACACAGAACACAGAGTACAGCATAGGACACAGAGAATATATCGAACAAAAACAGTACAGCATAGGACACAGAGAGTAAAGCATAGGCCACACAAAGTTCAGTATAGGACACAGGGAGGACAGCATAGAATACAGTGTACAGCATAGGACACACAGAGTACAGCACAGGGCATAGAGAGTACATAGAACACAAAGTGTACAGCATAAGATAAAGAGAGTATTGCATAGGACACAGAGAATACAGCATAGAACACACTGTAACAGCATAGGACAGAGAGAGTACAGCATAGGACACAGGGAGTACAGCGTAGAACACACTGTAACAGCATAGAACAGAGAGAGTACAGCATAGGACACAGGGTGTATACCTCAGGAAACAGAGAGTAATTAGATTACAGAGAGTACACAGAACACAGAGGGTAGATAGAACACAGAGAGTACAGCACAGGACACAGAGAGTACAGCATAGGACACAGAGAATACAGCATAGGACACAGAGAGTACAGCATAGGACACAGAGTACACAGAACAGAGAGTACAGCATAGGATAGAGAGAGTACTGTATAGTACACAGAGAGTACAGAACACAGAGAGTACATAGAACACAGAGAGTACAGCACAGGACACATAGAGTACAGCATAGGACACAGAGAATACAGCATAGGACACAGAGAGTACAGCGTAGAACACACTGTAACAGCATAGGACACAGAGAGTACAGCATAGGATAGAGAGAGTACAGCATAGGACACAGAGAGTACAGCATAGGACAGAGAGTTCAGCATAGACACAGAGAGTACAGCGTAGGACACAGGGAGTATACCACAGGAAACAGAGAGTAATTAGATTACAGAGAGTACACAGAACACAGAGTACCGCATAGGACACAGAGAGTACACAGAACACTAAGAGTACAGCATAGGACACACAGAGTGCAGCACAGGGCACAGAGAGTACATAGAACATGAAGAGTACAGCATAGGATAAAGAGAGTATTGCATAGGACACAGATAATACAGCATAGGACACAGAGAGTACAGCATAGAACACAGAGAGTACAGCATAGGACACAGAGAGAACATAGGACACAGAGAGTACATCGGAGACAGAGAGTACATAGGACACAGTGTAAAACATAGGACACAGAGGGTACTTAGAACACAGAGAGTAAAGCATTGAAAAGAGGGAGTAAAGCATAGGACACAGAGAGTACAGCGTAGAACACACTGTAACAGAATAGGACACAGGGAGTATACCACAGGAAACAGAGAGTAAATAGATTACAGAGAGTACTCAGAACACAGAGTACAGCATAGGACACAGAGAATATATGGAACAAAAACAGTACAGCATAGGACAGAGAGAGTACAGCATAGGACACAGGACATACAGCATAGAACACAGAGTACATAGAACACAGAGAGTACATAGAACACAGAGTAAAGCATAGAAAAGAGGGAGTAAAGCATAGGATAAAGAGAGTATTGCATAGGATAGAGAGAGTACTGTATCGTACACAGAGAGCACAGAACACAGAGAGTACATAGAACACAGAGAGTACAGCATTGGACACAGAGAGTACAGCATAGGATAGAGAGAGTACAGCATAGGACACAGAGAGTACAGAATAGGACACAGAGAGTACAGCACAGGACACAGAGAGTACCGCATAGGACACAGAGAGTACACAGAACACTAAGAGTATAGCATAGGAGACAGAGAGTACAGCATAGGAATCAAAGAGGACATAGAACACAAAGAGTACAGCATAGGTCACCAAGAGTACAGCATAGGACACCAAGAGTACAGAATAGCACACGGAGAGTACAGCATGAACACAGAGAGTACAGCATAGGACACAGAGTACAGCGTAGAACACAGTGTAACAGCATTGGACACAGAGAGTACAGCATAGGATAGAGAGAGTACAGCATAGGACACAGAGAGTACAGAGTAGGACACAGAGAGTACAGCACAGGACACAGAGAGTACCGCATAGGACACAGAGAGTACACAGAACACTAAGAGTACAGCATAGGAAACAGAGAGTACAGCATAGGAATCAAAGAGGACATAGAACACAAAGAGTACAGCATAGGACACCAAGAGTACAGCATAGGACACCAAGAGTACAGAATAGCACACGGAGAGTACAGCATGAACACAGAGAGTACAGCATAGGACACAGAGAGTACATAGACCACAGTGAGTACATAGAAGACAGAGTAAGAAATAGAAAAGAGGGAGTAAAGCATAGGACACAGGGAGCACGGGACAGGAAACAGAGAGTACATAGAACACAAAGAGTACATAGAACACAGAGAGTACAGCATACGACTCAGAGATCATAGAACACAAAGAGTACAGCATTGAACACAGAGAGAGTACAGCATAGGGCACAGAGAGTACAGCATAGGATACGGAGAGTACAGCATAGGACACACAGAGTACAGTATAGGACATAGGGAGGACAGCATTGAACACAATGTACAGCATAGGACTCAGAGTTCATAGAACACAAAGAGTACAGCATAGAACACAGTGTACAGCATAGGACACAGGGCGTACAGCATAGAACACAGAGTACATAGAACACAGAGAGTAAAGCATAGTAAAAAGGGAGTGAAGCAAAGTACACAGAGAGTACAGCGTAGAACACAGAGGACATAGGACACAGTAACAGCATAGGACACCGAGTACATAGAACACAACGAGTACAGCATAGAACACAGAGAGCACAGCATAGGATACAGAGAGTACACTGAACACAGAGGGTACAGCGTAGGACACAGTGAGTATATAGAACACAGATATTACAGAATAGGATACCCAGAGTACAGCAGAGGATACAGAGAGTACACAGAACACAGAGTTCAGTGTAGGTTACAGAGTGCACAGCATAGGACAGAGAGAGTACAGCATAGGACTCAGGGAGTACGGCACAGGAAACAGAGTACATAGAACACAGAGAGTACAGCATAGGACACAGAGAGTACACTGAACACAGAGAGTACAGCATAGAACACACTGTAACAGCATAGGACACAGAGAGTACAGCGTAGGACACAGAGTACACAGAACACAAAGAGTACAGCATAGGACACAGAGAATACAGCATAGGACACAGAGAGTACACAGAACACAGAGAGTACAGCATAGGACACAGAGAATACAGCATAGGACACAGAGAGTAAAGCATTGAAAAGAGGAAGTAAAGCATAGGACACAGAGAGTACAGCGTAGAACACACTGTAACAGCATAGGACACAGAGAGTACAGCATAGGATAGAGAGAGTACAGCATAGGACACAGAGAGTACAGCATACGACAGAGAGTTCAGCATGGACACAGAGAGTACAGCATAGGACACAGGGAGTATACCACAGGAAACAGAGAGTAAATAGATTACAGAGAGTACTCAGAACACAGAGTACAGCATAGGACACAGGGAATATACCACAGGAAACAGAGAGTAAATAGATTACAGAGAGTACTCAGAACACAGAGTACAGCATAGGACACCGAGAATATATGGAACAAGAACAGTACAGCATAGGACAGAGAGAGTACAGCATAGGACACAGGGAGTATACCACAGGAAACAGAGAGTAAATAGATTACAGAGAGTACTCAGAACACAGAGTACAGCATAGGACACAGAGTTCACAGAACACTGAGAGTACAGCATAGGACTCAGAGTACATAGAACACAAAGAGTACAGCATAGGACACAGAGTAAACAGAACACAGAGTACAGCATAGGATACAGAGTACACAGAACAATGAGAGTACAGCATAGGACTCAGAGTACATAGAACACAAAGAGTACAGCATAGGACACAGAGTAAACAGAACACAGAGAGTACAGCATAGGATACAGAGAATACAGCATAGCCCACACAGAGTACAGCATAGGACACAGAGAGTACACAGAACACAGAGAGTAGATAGAACACAGAGAGTACAGCATAGGATACGGAGAGTACAGCATAGGACACACAGTACAGTATAGGACACAGGGAGGACAGCATAGAACACAGTGTACAGCATAGGACACACAGAGTGCAGCACAGGGCACAGAGAGTACATAGAACACGAAGAGTACAGCATAGGATAAAGAGAGTATTGCATAGGACACAGAGAATACAGCATAGGACACAGAGAGTACAGCATAGAACACAGAGAGTACAGCATAGGACACAGAGAGAACATAGGACACAGAGAGTGCATCGGACACAGAGAGTACATAGGACACAGTGTAAAACATAGGACACAGAGGGTACTTAGAACACAGAGAGTAAAGCATTGAAAAGAGGGAGTAAAGCATAGGACACAGAGAGTACAGCGTAGAACACACTGTAACAGCATAGGACACAGGGAGTATACCACAGGAAACAGAGAGTAAATAGATTACAGAGAGTACATAGAACACAGAGTAAAGCATAGAAAAGAGGGAGTAAAGCATAGGATAAAGAGAGTATTGCATAGGATAGAGAGAGTACTGTATCGTACACAGAGAGTACAGAGCACAGAGAGTACATAGAACACAGAGAGTACAGCATAGGACACAGAGAGTACAGCATAGGACACAGAGAGTACAGCGTAGAAAACAGTGTAACAGCATTGGACACAGAGAGTACAGCATAGGATAGAGAGAGTACTGTATAGTACACAGAGAGTACAGAACACAGAGAGTACATAGAACACAGAGAGTACAGCACAGGACACAGAGAGTACAGCATAGGACACAGAGAATACAGCATAGGACACAGAGAGTACAGCGTAGAACACACTGTAACAGCATAGGACACAGAGAGTACAGCATAGGATAGAGAGAGTACAGCATAGGACACAGAGAGTACAGCATAGGACAGAGAGTTCAGCATAGACACAGAGAGTACAGCGTAGGACACAGGGAGTATACCACAGGAAACAGAGAGTAATTAGATTACAGAGAGTACACAGAACACAGAGTACAGCATAGGACACAGAGAATATATGGAACAAAAACAGTACAGCATAGGACACAGGGCGTACAGCATAGAACACAGAGTACATAGAACACAGAGAGTAAAGCATAGAAAGGAGGGAGTAAAGTAAAGGACGCAGAGAGTACACAGAACACAGAGTACAGCATAGGACACAGAGAATATATGGAACAAAAACAGTACAGCATAGGACACAGGGCGTACAGCATAGAACACAGAGTACATAGAACACAGAGAGTAAAGCATAGGCCACACAAAGTACAGTATAGGACACAGGGAGGACAGCATAGAATACAGTGTACAGCATAGGACACACAGAGTACAGTACAGGGCATAGAGAGTACATAGAACACAAAGTGTACAGCATAGGATAAAGAGAGTATTGCATAGGACACAGAGAATACAGCATAGAACACACTGTAACAGCATAGGACAGAGAGAGTACAGCATAGGACACAGGGAGTACAGCGTAGAACACACTGTAACAGCATAGAACAGAGAGAGTACAGCATAGGACACAGGGTGTATACCACAGGAAACAGAGAGTAATTAGATTACAGAGAGTACACAGAACACAGAGGGTAGATAGAACACAGAGAGTACAGCACAGGACACAGAGAGTACAGCATAGGACACAGAGAATACAGCATAGGACACAGAGAGTGCAGCGTAGAAAACAGTGTAACAGCATTGGACACAGAGAGTACAGCATAGGATAGAGAGAGTACTGTATAGTACACAGAGAGTATAGAACACAGAGAGTACATAGAACACAGAGAGTACAGCACAGGACACATAGTGTACAGCATAGGACACAGAGAATACAGCATAGGACACAGAGAGTACAGCGTAGAACACACTGTAACAGCATAGGACACAGAGAGTACAGCATAGGATAGAGAGAGTACAGCATAGGACACAGAGAGTACAGCATAGGACAGAGAGTTCAGCATAGACACAGAGAGTACAGCGTAGGACACAGGGAGTATACCACAGGAAACAGAGAGTAATTAGATTACAGAGAGTACACAGAACACAGAGTACAGCATAGGACACAGAGAATATATGGAACAAAAACAGTACAGCATAGGACACAGGGCGTACAGCATAGAACACAGAGTACATAGAACACAGAGAGTAAAGCATAGAAAGGAGGGAGTAAAGTAAAGGACGCAGAGAGTACACAGAACACAGAGTACAGCATAGGACACAGAGAATATATCGAACAAAAACAGTACAGCATAGGACACAGAGAGTAAAGCATAGGCCACACAAAGTCCAGTATAGGACACAGGGAGGACAGCATAGAATACAGTGTACAGCATAGGACACACAGAGTACAGCACAGGGCATAGAGAGTACATAGAACACAAAGTGTACAGCATAAGATAAAGAGAGTATTGCATAGGACACAGAGAATACAGCATAGAACACACTGTAACAGCATAGGACAGAGAGAGTACAGCATAGGACACAGGGAGTACAGCGTAGAACACACTGTAACAGCATAGAACAGAGAGAGTACAGCATAGGACACAGGGAGTATACCTCAGGAAACAGAGAGTAATTAGATTACAGAGAGTACACAGAACACAGAGGGTAGATAGAACACAGAGAGTACAGCACAGGACACAGAGAGTACAGCATAGGACACAGAGAATACAGCATAGGACACAGAGAGTACAGCATAGGACACAGAGTACACAGAACAGAGAGTACAGCATAGGATAGAGAGAGTACTGTATAGTACACAGAGAGTACAGAACACAGAGAGTACATAGAACACAGAGAGTACAGCACAGGACACATAGAGTACAGCATAGGACACAGAGAATACAGCATAGGACACAGAGAGTACAGCGTAGAACACACTGTAACAGCATAGGACACAGAGAGTACAGCATAGGATAGAGAGAGTACAGCATAGGACACACAGTACAGTATAGGACACAGGGAGGACAGCATAGAACACAGTGTACAGCATAGGACACACAGAGTGCAGCACAGGGCACAGAGAGTACATAGAACATGAAGAGTACAGCATAGGATAAAGAGAGTATTGCATAGGACACAGAGAATACAGCATAGGACACAGAGAGTACAGCATAGAACACAGAGAGTACAGCATAGGACACAGAGAGAACATAGGACACAGAGAGTACATCGGACACAGAGAGTACATAGGACACAGTGTAAAACATAGGACACAGAGGGTACTTAGAACACAGAGAGTAAAGCATTGAAAAGAGGGAGTAAAGCATAGGACACAGAGAGTACAGCGTAGAACACACTGTAACAGCATAGGACACAGGGAGTATACCACAGGAAACAGAGAGTAAATAGATTACAGAGAGTACTCAGAACACAGAGTACAGCATAGGACACAGAGAATATATGGAACAAAAACAGTACAGCATAGGACAGAGAGAGTACGCATAGGACACAGGGAGTATACCACAGGAAACAGAGAGTAAATAGATTACAGAGAGTACATAGAACACAGAGTAAAGCATAGAAAAGAGGGAGTAAAGCATAGGATAAAGAGAGTATTGCATAGGATAGAGAGAGTACTGTATCGTACACAGAGAGTACAGAGCACAGAGAGTACATAGAACACAGAGAGTACAGCATAGGACACAGAGAGTACAGCATAGGACACAGAGAGTACAGCGTAGAAAACAGTGTAACAGCATTGGACACAGAGAGTACAGCATAGGATAGAGAGAGTACTGTATAGTACACAGAGAGTACAGAACACAGAGAGTACATAGAGAGTACAGCACAGGACACAGAGAGTACAGCATAGGACACAGAGAATACAGCATAGGACACAGAGAGTACAGCGTAGAACACACTGTAACAGCATAGGACACAGAGAGTACAGCATAGGATAGAGAGAGTACAGCATAGGACACAGAGAGTACAGCATAGGACAGAGAGTTCAGCATAGACACAGAGAGTACAGCGTAGGACACAGGGAGTATACCACAGGAAACAGAGAGTAATTAGATTACAGAGAGTACACAGAACACAGAGTACAGCATAGGACACAGAGAATATATGGAACAAAAACAGTGCAGCATAGGACACAGGGCGTACAGCATAGAACACAGAGTACATAGAACACAGAGAGTAAAGCATAGAAAGGAGGGAGTAAAGTAAAGGACGCAGAGAGTACACAGAACACAGAGTACAGCATAGGACACAGAGAATATATGGAACAAAAACAGTACAGCATAGGACACAGGGCGTACAGCATAGAACACAGAGTACATAGAACACAGAGAGTAAAGCATAGAAAGGAGGGAGTAAAGTAAAGGACGCAGAGAGTACACAGAACACAGAGTACAGCATAGGACACAGAGAATATATCGAACAAAAACAGTACAGCATAGGACACAGAGAGTAAAGCATAGGCCACACAAAGTACAGTATAGGACACAGGGAGGACAGCATAGAATACAGTGTACAGCATAGGACACACAGAGTACAGTACAGGGCATAGAGAGTACATAGAACACAAAGTGTACAGCATAAGATAAAGAGAGTATTGCATAGGACACAGAGAATACAGCATAGGACACAGAGAGTACAGCTTAGAACACACTGTAACAGCATAGGACAGAGAGAGTACAGCATAGGATAGAGAGAGTACAGCATAGGACACAGAGAGTACAGCATAGGACAGAGAGTTCAGCATAGACACAGAGAGTACAGCATAGGACAAAGAGAGTATTGCATAGGACACAGAGAATACAGCATAGAACACACTGTAACAGCATAGGACAGAGAGAGTACAGCATAGGACACAGGGAGTACAGCGTAGAACACACTGTAACAGCATAGAACAGAGAGAGTACAGCATAGGACACAGGGTGTATACCACAGGAAACAGAGAGTAATTAGATTACAGAGAGTACACAGAACACAGAGGGTAGATAGAACACAGAGAGTACAGCACAGGACACAGAGAGTACAGCATAGGACACAGAGAATACAGCATAGGACACAGAGAGTGCAGCGTAGAAAACAGTGTAACAGCATTGGACACAGAGAGTACAGCATAGGATAGAGAGAGTACTGTATAGTACACAGAGAGTATAGAACACAGAGAGTACATAGAACACAGAGAGTACAGCACAGGACACATAGTGTACAGCATAGGACACAGAGAGTACAGCGTAGAACACACTGTAACAGCATAGGACACAGAGAGTACAGCATAGGATAGAGAGAGTACAGCATAGGACACAGAGAGTACAGCATAGGACAGAGAGTTCAGCATAGACACAGAGAGTACAGCGTAGGACACAGGGAGTATACCACAGGAAACAGAGAGTAATTAGATTACAGAGAGTACACAGAACACAGAGTACAGCATAGGACACAGAGAATATATGGAACAAAAACAGTACAGCATAGGACACAGGGCGTACAGCATAGAACACAGAGTACATAGAACACAGAGAGTAAAGCATAGAAAGGAGGGAGTAAAGTAAAGGACGCAGAGAGTACACAGAACACACAGTACAGCATAGGACACAGAGAATATATCGAACAAAAACAGTACAGCATAGGACACAGAGAGTAAAGCATAGGCCACACAAAGTCCAGTATAGGACACAGGGAGGACAGCATAGAATACAGTGTACAGCATAGGACACACAGAGTACAGCACAGGGCATAGAGAGTACATAGAACACAAAGTGTACAGCATAAGATAAAGAGAGTATTGCATAGGACACAGAGAATACAGCATAGAACACACTGTAACAGCATAGGACAGAGAGAGTACAGCATAGGACACAGGGAGTACAGCGTAGAACACACTGTAACAGCATAGAACAGAGAGAGTACAGCATAGGACACAGGGAGTATACCTCAGGAAACAGAGAGTAATTAGATTACAGAGAGTACACAGAACACAGAGGGTAGATAGAACACAGAGAGTACAGCACAGGACACAGAGAGTACAGCATAGGACACAGAGAATACAGCATAGGACACAGAGAGTACAGCATAGGACACAGAGTACACAGAACAGAGAGTACAGCATAGGATAGAGAGAGTACTGTATAGTACACAGAGAGTACAGAACACAGAGAGTACATAGAACACAGAGAGTACAGCACAGGACACATAGAGTACAGCATAGGACACAGAGAATACAGCATAGGACACAGAGAGTACAGCGTAGAACACACTGTAACAGCATAGGACACAGAGAGTACAGCATAGGATAGAGAGAGTACAGCATAGGACACACAGTACAGTATAGGACACAGGGAGGACAGCATAGAACACAGTGTACAGCATAGGACACACAGAGTGCAGCACAGGGCACAGAGAGTACATAGAACATGAAGAGTACAGCATAGGATAAAGAGAGTATTGCATAGGACACAGAGAATACAGCATAGGACACAGAGAGTACAGCATAGAACACAGAGAGTACAGCATAGGACACAGAGAGAACATAGGACACAGAGAGTACATCGGACACAGAGAGTACATAGGACACAGTGTAAAACATAGGACACAGAGGGTACTTAGAACACAGAGAGTAAAGCATTGAAAAGAGGGAGTAAAGCATAGGACACAGAGAGTACAGCGTAGAACACACTGTAACAGCATAGGACACAGAGCGTACGCATAGGACACAGGGAGTATACCACAGGAAACAGAGAGTAAATAGATTACAGAGAGTACTCAGAACACAGAGTACAGCATAGGACACAGAGAATATATGGAACAAAAACAGTACAGCATAGGACAGAGAGAGTACAGCATAGGACACAGGACATACAGCATAGAACACAGAGTACATAGAACACAGAGAGTACATAGAACACAGAGTAAAGCATAGAAAAGAGGGAGTAAAGCATAGGATAAAGAGAGTATTGCATAGGATAGAGAGAGTACTGTATCGTACACAGAGAGCACAGAACACAGAGAGTACATAGAACACAGAGAGTACAGCACAGGACACAGAGAGTACAGCATAGGACACAGAGAGTACAGCGTAGAAAACAGTGTAACAGCATTGGACACAGAGAGTACAGCATAGGATAGAGAGAGTACTGTATAGTACAAAGAGAGTACAGAACAGAGAGAGTATATAGAACACAGAGAGTACAGCACAGGACACAGAGAGTACAGCATAGGACACAGAGAATACAGCATAGGACACAGAGAGTACAGCGTAGAACACACTGTAACAGCATAGGACACAGAGAGTACAGCATAGGATAGAGAGAGTACAGCATAGGACACAGAGAGTACAGCATAGGACAGAGAGTTCAGCATAGACACAGAGAGTACAGCGTAGGACACAGGGAGTATACCACAGGAAACAGAGAGTAATTAGATTACAGAGAGTACACAGAACACAGAGTACAGCATAGGACACAGAGAATATATGGAACAAAAACAGTACAGCATAGGACACAGGGCGTACAGCATAGAACACAGAGTACATAGAACACAGAGAGTAAAGCATAGAAAGGAGGGAGTAAAGTAAAGGACGCAGAGAGTACACAGAACACAGAGTACAGCATAGGACACAGAGAATATATCGAACAAAAACAGTACAGCATAGGACACAGAGAGTAAAGCATAGGCCACACAACGTACAGTATAGGACACAGGGAGGACAGCATAGAATACAGTGTACAGCATAGGACACACAGAGTACAGCACAGGGCATAGAGAGTACATAGAACACAAAGTGTACAGCATAAGATAAAGAGAGTATTGCATAGGACACAGAGAATACAGCATAGAACACACTGTAACAGCATAGGACAGAGAGAGTACAGCATAGGACACAGGGAGTACAGCGTAGAACACACTGTAACAGCATAGAACAGAGAGAGTACAGCATAGGACACAGGGAGTATACCACAGGAAACAGAGAGTAATTAGATTACAGAGAGTACACAGAACACAGAGGGTAGATAGAACACAGAGAGTACAGCACAGGACACAGAGAGTACAGCATAGGACACAGAGAATACAGCATAGGACACAGAGAGTGCAGCGTAGAAAACAGTGTAACAGCATTGGACACAGAGAGTACAGCATAGGATAGAGAGAGTACTGTATAGTACACAGAGAGTACAGAACACAGAGAGTACATAGAACACAGAGAGTACAGCACAGGACACATAGAGTACAGCATAGGACACAGAGAATACAGCATAGGACACAGAGAGTACAGCGTAGAACACACTGTAACAGCATAGGACAGAGAGTTCAGCATAGACACAGAGAGTACAGCGTAGGACACAGGGAGTATACCACAGGAAACAGAGAGTAATTAGATTACAGAGAGTACACAGAACACAGAGTACAGCATAGGACACAGAGAATATATGGAACAAAAACAGTACAGCATAGGACACAGGGCATACAGCATAGAACACAGAGTACATAGAACACAGAGAGTAAAGCATAGAAAGGAGGGAGTAAAGTAAAGGACGCAGAGAGTACACAGAACACAGAGTACAGCATAGGACACAGAGAATATATCGAACAAAAACAGTACAGCATAGGACACAGAGAGTAAAGCATAGGCCACACAAAGTACAGTATAGGACACAGGGAGGACAGCATAGAATACAGTGTACAGCATAGGACACACAGAGTACAGCACAGGGCATAGAGAGTACATAGAACACAAAGTGTACAGCATAGGATAAAGAGAGTATTGCATAGGACACAGAGAATACAGCATAGAACACACTGTAACAGCATAGGACAGAGAGAGTACAGCATAGGACACAGGGAGTACAGCGTAGAACACACTGTAACAGCATAGAACAGAGAGAGTACAGCATAGGACACAGGGAGTATACCACAGGAAACAGAGAGTAATTAGATTACAGAGAGTACACAGAACACAGAGGGTAGATAGAACACAGAGAGTACAGCACAGGACACAGAGAATACAGCATAGGACACAGAGAGTACAGCGTAGAAAACAGTGTAACAGCATTGGACACAGAGAGTACAGCATAGGATAGAGAGAGTACTGTATAGTACACAGAGAGTACAGAACACAGAGAGTACATAGAACACAGAGAGTACAGCACAGGACACATAGAGTACAGCATAGGACACAGAGAATACAGCATAGGACACAGAGAGTACAGCGTAGAACACACTGTAACAGCATAGGACACAGAGAGTACAGCATATGATAGAGAGAGTACAGCATAGGACACAGAGAGTACAGCATAGGACAGAAGGTTCAGCATAGACACAGAGAGTACAGCGTAAGACACAGGGAGTATACCACAGGAAACAGAGAGTAATTAGATTACAGAGAGTACACAGAACACAGAGTACAGCATAGGACACAGAGAATATATGGAACAAAAACAGTACAGCATAGGACACAGGGCGTACAGCATAGAACACAGAGTACATAGAACACAGAGAGTAAAGCATAGAAAGGAGGGAGTAAAGTAAAGGACGCAGAGAGTACACAGAACACAGAGTACAGCATAGGACACAGAGAATATATCGAACAAAAACAGTACAGCATAGGACACAGAGAGTAAAGCATAGGCCACACAAAGTACAGTATAGGACACAGGGAGGACAGCATAGAATACAGTGTACAGCATAGGAAACACAGAGTACAGCACAGGGCATAGAGAGTACATAGAACACAAAGTGTACAGCATAGGATAAAGAGAGTATTGCATAGGACACAGAGAATACAGCATAGAACACACTGTAACAGCATAGGACAGAGAGAGTACAGCATAGGACACAGGGAGTACAGCGTAGAACACACTGTAACAGCATAGAACAGAGAGAGTACAGCATAGGACACAGGGAGTATACCACAGGAAACAGAGAGTAATTAGATTACAGAGAGTACACAGAACACAGAGGGTAGATAGAACACAGAGAGTACAGCACAGGACACAGAGAGTACAGCATAGGACACAGAGAATACAGCATAGGACACAGAGAGTACAGCGTAGAAAACAGTGTAACAGCATTGGACACAGAGAGTACAGCATAGGATAGAGAGAGTACTGTATAGTACACAGAGAGTATAGAACACAGAGAGTACATAGAACACAGAGAGTACAGCACAGGACACAGAGAATACAGCATAGGACACAGAGAGTACAGCGTAGAACACACTGTAACAGCATAGGACACAGAGAGTACAGCATAGGATAGAGAGAGTACAGCATAGGACACAGAGAGTACAGCATTGGACAGAGAGTTCAGCATAGACACAGAGAGTACAGCGTAGGACACAGGGAATATACCACAGGAAACAGAGAGTAATTAGATTACAGAGAGTACACAGAACACAGAGTACAGCATAGGACACAGAGAATATATGGAACAAAAACAGTACAGCATAGGACACAGGGCGTACAGCATAGAACACAGAGTACATAGAACACAGAGAGTAAAGCATAGAAAGGAGGGAGTAAAGTAAAGGACGCAGAGAGTACACAGAACACAGAGTACAGCATAGGACACAGAGAATATATCGAACAAAAACAGTACAGCATAGGACACAGAGAGTAAAGCATAGGCCACACAAAGTTCAGTATAGGACACAGGGAGGACAGCATAGAATACAGTGTACAGCATAGGACACACAGAGTACAGCACAGGGCATAGAGAGTACATAGAACACAAAGTGTACAGCATAAGATAAAGAGAGTATTGCATAGGACACAGAGAATACAGCATAGAACACACTGTAACAGCATAGGACAGAGAGAGTACAGCATAGGACACAGGGAGTACAGCGTAGAACACACTGTAACAGCATAGAACAGAGAGAGTACAGCATAGGACACAGGGAGTATACCACAGGAAACAGAGAGTAATTATATTACAGAGAGTACACAGAACACAGAGGGTAGATAGAACACAGAGAGTACAGCACAGGACACAGAGAGTACAGCATAGGACACAGAGAATACAGCATAGGACACAGAGAGTACAGCGTAGAAAACAGTGTAACAGCATTGGACAGAGAGAGTACAGCATAGGATAGAGAGAGTACTGTATAGTACACAGAGAGTACAGAACACAGAGAGTACATAGAACACAGAGAGTACAGCACAGGACACATAGAGTACAGCATAGGACACAGAGAATACAGCATAGGACACAGAGAGTACAGCGTAGAACACACTGTAACAGCATAGGACACAGAGAGTACAGCATAGGATAGAGAGAGTACAGCATAGGACACAGAGAGTACAGCATAGGACAGAGAGTTCAGCATAGACACAGAGAGTACAGCGTAGGACACAGGGAGTATACCACAGGAAACAGAGAGTAATTAGATTACAGAGAGTACACAGAACACAGAGTACAGCATAGGACACAGAGAATATATGGAACAAAAACAGTACAGCATAGGACACAGGGCGTACAGCATAGAACACAGAGTACATAGAACACAGAGAGTAAAGCATAGAAAAAAGGGAGTGAAGCAAAGTACACAGAGAGTACAGCGTAGAACACAGAGGACATAGGACACAGTAACAGCATAGGACACCGAGTACATAGAACACATAGAGTACAGCATAGAACACAGAGAGCACAGCATAGGATACAGAGAGTACACTGAACACAGAGGGTACAGCGTAGGACACAGTGAGTATATAGAACACAGATATTACAGAATAGGATACAGAGAGTACAGCAGAGGATACAGAGAGTACACAGAACACAGAGTTCAGTGTAGGAGACAGAGTGCACAGCATAGGTCAGAGAGAGTACAGCATAGGACACAGGGAGTACGGCATAGGACACAGAGAGTACAGCATAGGACACAGAGAGTACAGCATAGAACACACTGTAACAGCACAGGACACAGAGAGTACAGCATAGGATAGAGAGAGTACAGCATAGGACACAGAGAGTACAGCATAGGACAGAGTTCAGCATGGACACAGAGAGTACAGCATAGGACACAGTGTAAAACATAGGAAACAGAGTGTACATAGAACACAGAGAGTAAAGCATTGAAAAGAGGGAGTAAAGCATAGGACACAGAGAGTACAGCGTAGAACACACTGTAACAGCATAGGACACAGGGAGTATACCACAGGAAACAGAGAGTAAATAGATTACAGAGAGTACTCAGAACACAGAGTACAGCATAGGACACAGAGTTCACAGAACACTGAGAGTACAGCATAGGACTCAGAGTACATAGAACACAAAGAGTACAGCATAGGACACAGAGTAAACAGAACACAGAGTACAGCATAGGATACAGAGTACACAGAACAATGAGAGTACAGCATAGGACTCAGAGTACATAGAACACAAAGAGTACAGCATAGGACACAGAGTAAACAGAACACAGAGAGTACAGCATAGGATACAGAGAATACAGCATAGCCCACACAGAGTACAGCATAGGACACAGAGAGTACACAGAACACAGAGAGTAGATAGAACACAGAGAGTACAGCATAGGATACGGAGAGTACAGCATAGGACACACAGTACAGTATAGGACACAGGGAGGACAGCATAGAACACAGTGTACAGCATAGGACAAAGGGCGTACAGCATAGAACACAGAGTACATAGAACACAGAGAGTAAAGCATAGTAAAAAGGGAGTGAAGCAAAGTACACAGAGAGTACAGCGTAGAACACAGAGGACATAGGACACAGTAACAGCATAGGACACCGAGTACATAGAACACAACGAGTACAGCATAGAACACAGAGAGCACAGCATAGGATACAGAGATTACACTGAACACAGAGGGTACAGCGTAGGACACAGTGAGTATATAGAACACAGATATTACAGAATAGGATACAGAGAGTACAGCAGAGGATACAGAGAGTACATAGAACACAGAGTTCAGTGTAAGAGACAGAGTGCACAGCATAGGACAGAGAGAGTACAGCATAGGACTCAGGGAGTACGGCACAGGAAACAGAGTACATAGAACACAGAGAGTACAGCATAGGACACAGAGAGTACACTGAACACAGAGAGTACAGCATAGAACACACTGTAACAGCATAGGACACAGAGAGTACAGCGTAGGACACAGAGTACACAGAACACAAAGAGTACAGCATAGGACACAGAGAATACAGCATAGGACACAGAGAGTACACAGAACACAGAGAGTACAGCATAGGACACAGAGAATACAGCATAGGACACAGAGAGTAAAGCATTGAAAAGAGGAAGTAAAGCATAGGACACAGAGAGTACAGCGTAGAACACACTGTAACAGCATAGGACACAGAGAGTACAGCATAGGTTAGAGAGAGTACAGCATAGGACACAGAGAGTACAGCATACGACAGAGAGTTCAGCATGGACACAGAGAGTACAGCATAGGACACAGAGAGTACAGTATAGGACTCAAAGAGTACAGCATAGGACAGAGAGAGTACAGCATAGGACACAGAGAGTACATAGAACACAGAGTAAAGAATAGAAAAGAGGGAGTAAAGCTTAGGACACAGAGTACACAGAACACAGAGGACAGCATAGGACACAGAGTACACAGAACACTGAGAGTACAGCATAGGACTCAGAGTATATAGAACACAAAGAGTACAGCATAGGACACAGAGTAAACAGAACACAGAGTACAGCATAGAACACAGAGAGTACAGCATAGGATACAGAGAATACAGCATAGCCCACACAGAGTACAGCATAGGACACAGAGAGTACACAGAACACAGAGAGTAGATAGAACACAGAGAGTACAGCATAGGATACGGAGAGTACAGCATAGGACACACAGTACAGTATAGGACACTGGGAGGACAGCATAGAATACACTGTAACAGCACAGGACACAGAGAGTACAGCATAGGATAGAGAGAGTACAGCATAGGACACAGAGAGTAAAGCATTGAAAAGAGGGTGTAAAGCATAGGACACAGAGAGTACAGCGTAGAACACACTGTAACAGCATAGGACACAGAGAGTACAGCATAGGATAGAGAGAGTACTGTATAGTGCACAGAGAGTACAGAACACAGAGAGTACATAGAACACAGAGAGTACAGCACAGGACACAGAGAATACAGCATAGGACACAGAGAGTACAGCGTAGAACACACTGTAACAGCATAGGACACAGAGAGTAAAGCATAGGATAGAGAGAGTACAGCATAGGACACAGAGAGTACAGCATTGGACAGAGAGTTCAGCATAGACACAGAGAGTACAGCGTAGGACACAGGGAGTATACCACAGGAAACAGAGAGTAATTAGATTACAGAGAGTACACAGAACACAGAGGGTAGATAGAACACAGAGAGTACAGCACAGGACACAGAGAGTACAGCATAGGACACAGAGAATACAGCATAGGACACAGAGAGTACAGCGTAGAAAACAGTGTAACAGCATTGGACACAGAGAGTACAGCATAGGATAGAGAGAGTACTGTATAGTGCACAGAGAGTACAGAACACAGAGAGTACATAGAACACAGAGAGTACAGTACAGGACACAGAGAATACAGCATAGGACACAGAGAGTACAGCGTAGAACACACTGTAACAGCATAGGACACAGAGAGTACAGCATAGGATAGAGAGAGTACAGCATAGGACACAGAGAGTACAGCATTGGACAGAGAGTTCAGCATAGACACAGAGAGTACAGCGTAGGACACAGGGAGTATACCACAGGAAACAGAGAGTAATTAGATTACAGAGAGTACACAGAACACAGAGTACAGCATAGGACACAGAGAATATATGGAACAAAAACAGTACAGCATAGGACACAGGGCGTACAGCATAGAACACAGAGTACATAGAACACAGAGAGTAAAGCATAGAAAGGAGGGAGTAAAGTAAAGGACGCAGAGAGTACACAGAACACAGAGTACAGCATAGGACACAGAGAATATATCGAACAAAAACAGTACAGCATAGGACACAGAGAGTAAAGCATAGGCCACACAAAGTTCAGTATAGGACACAGGGAGGACAGCATAGAATACAGTGTACAGCATAGGACACACAGAGTACAGCATAGGACACAGAGAGTACACAGAACACAGAGAGTAGATAGAACACAGAGAGTACAGCATAGGATACGGAGAGTACAGCATAGGACACACAGTACAGTATAGGACACTGGGAGGACAGCATAGAATACACTGTAACAGAACAGGACACAGAAAGTACAGCATAGGATAGAGAGAGTAGAGCATAGGACACAGAGAGTAAAGCATTGAAAAGAGGGTGTAAAGCATAGGACACAGAGAGTACAGCATAGAACACACTGTAACAGCATAGGACACAGAGAGTACAGCATAGGATAGAGAGAGTACAGCATAGGACACAGAGAGTACAGCATAGGACAGAGAGTTCAGCATAGGACACAGAGTGTACATAGGACACAGTGTAAAACATAGGACACAGAGTGTTCATAGAACACAGAGAGTAAAGCATTGAAAAGAGGGAGTAAAGCATAGGACACAGAGAGTGCAGCGTAGAACACACTGTAACAGCATAGGACAGAGAGAGTACAGCATAGGATAGAGAGAGTACAGCATAGGACACATAGAGTACAGCATAGGACAGAGAGTTCAGCATAGACACAGAGAGTACAGCGTAGGACACAGGGAGTATACCACAGGAAACAGAGAGTAATTAGATTACAGAGAGTACACAGAACACAGAGTACAGCATAGGACACAGAGAATATATGGAACAAAAACAGTACAGCATAGGACACAGGGCGTACAGCATAGAACACAGAGTACATAGAACACAGAGAGTAAAGCATAGAAAAAAGGGAGTGAAGCAAAGTACACAGAGAGTACAGCGTAGAACACAGAGGACATAGGACACAGTAACAGCATAGGACACCGAGTACATAGAACACATAGAGTACAGCATAGAACACAGAGAGCACAGCATAGGATACAGAGAGTACACTGAACACAGAGGGTACAGCGTAGGACACAGTGAGTATATAGAACACAGATATTACAGAATAGGATACAGAGAGTACAGCAGAGGATACAGAGAGTACACAGAACACAGAGTTCAGTGTAGGAGACAGAGTGCACAGCATAGGTCAGAGAGAGTACAGCATAGGACACAGGGAGTACGGCATAGGACACAGAGAGTACAGCATAGGACAAAGAGAGTACAGCATAGAACACACTGTAACAGCACAGGACACAGAGAGTACAGCATAGGATAGAGAGAGTACAGCATAGGACACAGAGAGTACAGCATAGGACAGAGTTCAGCATGGACACAGAGAGTACAGCATAGGACACAGTGTAAAACATAGGAAACAGAGTGTACATAGAACACAGAGAGTAAAGCATTGAAAAGAGGGAGTAAAGCATAGGACACAGAGAGTACTGCGTAGAACACACTGTAACAGCATAGGACACAGGGAGTATACCACAGGAAACAGAGAGTAAATAGATTACAGAGAGTACTCAGAACACAGAGTACAGCATAGGACACAGAGAATATATGGAACAAGAACAGTACAGCATAGGACAGAGAGAGTACAGCATAGGACACAGGGAGTATACCACAGGAAACAGAGAGTAAATAGATTACAGAGAGTACTCAGAACACAGAGTACAGCATAGGACACAGAGTTCACAGAACCCTGAGAGTACAGCATAGGACTCAGAGTACATAGAACACAAAGAGTACAGCATAGGACACAGAGTAAACAGAACACAGAGTACAGCATAGGATACAGAGTACACAGAACAATGAGAGTACAGCATAGGACTCAGAGTACATAGAACACAAAGAGTACAGCATAGGACACAGAGTAAACAGAACACAGAGAGTACAGCATAGGATACAGAGAATACAGCATAGCCCACACAGAGTACAGCATAGGACACAGAGAGTACACAGAACACAGAGAGTAGATAGAACACAGAGAGTACAGCATAGGATACGGAGAGTACAGCATAGGACACACAGTACAGTATAGGACACAGGGAGGACAGCATAGAACACAGTGTACAGCATAGGACAAAGGGCGTACAGCATAGAACACAGAGTACATAGAACACAGAGAGTAAAGCATAGTAAAAAGGGAGTGAAGCAAAGTACACAGAGAGTACAGCGTAGAACACAGAGGACATAGGACACAGTAACAGCATAGGACACCGAGTACATAGAACACAACGAGTACAGCATAGAACACAGGGAGCACAGCATAGGATACAGAGATTACACTGAACACAGAGGGTACAGCGTAGGACACAGTGAGTATATAGAACACAGATATTACAGAATAGGATACAGAGAGTACAGCAGAGGATACAGAGAGTACATAGAACACAGAGTTCAGTGTAAGAGACAGAGTGCACAGAATAGGACAGAGAGAGTACAGCATAGGACTCAGGGAGTACGGCACAGGAAACAGAGTACATAGAACACAGAGAGTACAGCATAGGACACAGAGAGTACACTGAACACAGAGAGTACAGCATAGAACACACTGTAACAGCATAGGACACAGAGAGTACAGCGTAGGACACAGAGTACACAGAACACAAAGAGTACAGCATAGGACACAGAGAATACAGCATAGGACACAGAGAGTACACAGAACACAGAGAGTACAGCATAGGATAGAGAGAGTACAGCATAGGACACAGAGAGTACAGCATACGACAGAGAGTTCAGCATGGACACAGAGAGTACAGCATAGGACACAGAGAGTACAGTATAGGACTCAAAGAGTACAGCATAGGACAGAGAGAGTACAGCATAGGACACAGAGAGTACATAGAACACAGAGTAAAGAATAGAAAAGAGGGAGTAAAGCTTAGGACACAGAGTACACAGAAAACAGAGGACAGCATAGGACACAGAGTACACAGAACACTGAGAGTACAGCATAGGACTCAGAGTATATAGAACAGAAAGAGTACAGCATAGGACACAGTGTAAACAGAACACAGAGTACAGCATAGAACACAGAGAGTACAGCATAGGATACAGAGAATACAGCATAGCCCACACAGAGTACAGCATAGGACACAGAGAGTACACAGAACACAGAGAGTAGATAGAACACAGAGAGTACAGCATAGGATACGGAGAGTACAGCATAGGACACACAGTACAGTATAGGACACTGGGAGGACAGCATAGAATACACTGTAACAGCACAGGACACAGAGAGTACAGCATAGGATAGAGAGAGTACAGCATAGGACACAGAGAGTAAAGCATTGAAAAGAGGGTGTAAAGCATAGGACACAGAGAGTACAGCGTAGAACACACTGTAACAGCATAGGACACAGAGAGTACAGCATAGGATAGAGAGAGTACTGTATAGTGCACAGAGAGTACAGAACACAGAGAGTACATAGAACACAGAGAGTACAGCACAGGACACAGAGAATACAGCATAGGACACAGAGAGTACAGCGTAGAACACACTGTAACAGCATAGGACACAGAGAGTAAAGCATAGGATAGAGAGAGTACAGCATAGGACACAGAGAGTACAGCATTGGACAGAGAGTTCAGCATAGACACAGAGAGTACAGCGTAGGACACAGGGAGTATACCACAGGAAACAGAGAGTAATTAGATTACAGAGAGTACACAGAACACAGAGGGTAGATAGAACACAGAGAGTACAGCACAGGACACAGAGAGTACAGCATAGGACACAGAGAATACAGCATAGGACACAGAGAGTACAGCGTAGAAAACAGTGTAACAGCATTGGACACAGAGAGTACAGCATAGGATAGAGAGAGTACTGTATAGTGCACAGAGAGTACAGAACACAGAGAGTACATAGAACACAGAGAGTACAGCACAGGACACAGAGAATACAGCATAGGACACAGAGAGTACAGCGTAGAACACACTGTAACAGCATAGGACACAGAGAGTACAGCATAGGATAGAGAGAGTACAGCATAGGACACAGAGAGTACAGCATTGGACAGAGAGTTCAGCATAGACACAGAGAGTACAGCGTAGGACACAGGGAGTATACCACAGGAAACAGAGAGTAATTAGATTACAGAGAGTACACAGAACACAGAGTACAGCATAGGACACAGAGAATATATGGAACAAAAACAGTACAGCATAGGACACAGGGCGTACAGCATAGAACACAGAGTACATAGAACACAGAGAGTAAAGCATAGAAAGGAGGGAGTAAAGTAAAGGACGCAGAGAGTACACAGAACACAGAGTACAGCATAGGACACAGAGAATATATCGAACAAAAACAGTACAGCATAGGACACAGAGAGTAAAGCATAGGCCACACAAAGTTCAGTATAGGACACAGGGAGGACAGCATAGAATACAGTGTACAGCATAGGACACACAGAGTACAGCATAGGACACAGAGAGTACACAGAACACAGAGAGTAGATAGAACACAGAGAGTACAGCATAGGATACGGAGAGTACAGCATAGGACACACAGTACAGTATAGGACACTGGGAGGACAGCATAGAATACACTGTAACAGCACAGGACACAGAGAGTACAGCATAGGATAGAGAGAGTACAGCATAGGACACAGAGAGTAAAGCATTGAAAAGAGGGTGTAAAGCATAGGACACAGAGAGTACAGCGTAGAACACACTGTAACAGCATAGGACACAGAGAGTACAGCATAGGATAGAGAGAGTACAGCATAGGACACAGAGAGTACAGCATAGGACAGAGAGTTCAGCATAGGACACAGAGTGTACATAGGACACAGTGTAAAACATAGGACACAGAGTGTTCATAGAACACAGAGAGTAAAGCATTGAAAAGAGGGAGTAAAGCATAGGACACAGAGAGTGCAGCGTAGAACACACTGTAACAGCATAGGACAGAGAGAGTACAGCATAGGATAGAGAGAGTACAGCATAGGACACACAGAGTACAGCATAGGACACAGAGAATATATCGAACAAAAACAGTACAGCATAGGACACAGAGAGTAAAGCATAGGCCACACAAAGTACAGTATAGGACACAGGGAGGACAGCATAGAATACAGTGTACAGCATAGGACACACAGAGTACAGCACAGGGCATAGAGAGTACATAGAACACAAAGTGTACAGCATAGGATAAAGAGAGTATTGCATAGGACACAGAGAATACAGCATAGAACACACTGTAACAGCATAGGACAGAGAGAGTACAGCATAGGACACAGGGAGTACAGCGTAGAACACACTGTAACAGCATAGAACAGAGAGAGTACAGCATAGGACACAGGGAGTATACCACAGGAAACAGAGAGTAATTAGATTACAGAGAGTACACAGAACACAGAGGGTAGATAGAACACAGAGAGTACAGCACAGGACACAGAGAGTACAGCATAGGACACAGAGAATACAGCATAGGACACAGAGAGTACAGCGTAGAAAACAGTGTAACAGCATTGGACACAGAGAGTACAGCATAGGATAGAGAGAGTACTGTATAGTACACAGAGAGTACAGAACACAGAGAGTACATAGAACACAGAGAGTACAGCACAGGACACATAGAGTACAGCATAGGACACAGAGAATACAGCATAGGACACAGAGAGTACAGCGTAGAACACACTGTAACAGCATAGGACACAGAGAGTACAGCATAGGATAGAGAGAGTACAGCATAGGACACAGAGAGTACAGCATAGGACAGAGAGTTCAGCATAGACACAGAGAGTACAGCGTAGGACACAGGGAGTATACCACAGGAAACAGAGAGTAATTAGATTACAGAGAGTACACAGAACACAGAGTACAGCATAGGACACAGAGAATATATGGAACAAAAACAGTACAGCATAGGACACAGGGCGTACAGCACAGAACACAGAGTACATAGAACACAGAGAGTAAAGCATAGAAAGGAGGGAGTAAAGTAAAGGACGCAGAGAGTACACAGAACACAGAGTACAGCATAGGACACAGAGAATATATCGAACAAAAACAGTACAGCATAGGACACAGAGAGTAAAGCATAGGCCACACAAAGTCCAGTATAGGACACAGGGAGGACAGCATAGAATACAGTGTACAGCATAGGACACACAGAGTACAGCACAGGGCATAGAGAGTACATAGAACACAAAGTGTACAGCATAAGATAAAGAGAGTATTGCATAGGACACAGAGAATACAGCATAGAACACACTGTAACAGCATAGGACAGAGAGAGTACAGCATAGGACACAGGGAGTACAGCGTAGAACACACTGTAACAGCATAGAACACAGAGAGTACAGCACAGGACACAGAGAGTACAGCATAGGACACAGAGAATACAGCATAGGACACAGAGAGTACAGCGTAGAAAACAGTGTAACAGCATTGGACACAGAGAGTACAGCATAGGATAGAGAGAGTACTGTATAGTACACAGAGAGTACAGAACACAGAGAGTACATAGAACACAGAGAGTACAGCACAGGACACATAGAGTACAGCATAGGACACAGAGAATACAGCATAGGACACAGAGAGTACAGCGTAGAACACACTGTAACAGCATAGGACACAGAGAGTACAGCATAGGATAGAGAGAGTACAGCATAGGACACAGAGAGTACAGCATAGGACAGAGAGTTCAGCATAGACACAGAGAGTACAGCGTAGGACACAGGGAGTATACCACAGGAAACAGAGAGTAATTAGATTACAGAGAGTACACAGAACACAGAGTACAGCATAGGACACAGAGAATATATCGAACAAAAACAGTACAGCATAGGACACAGAGAGTAAAGCATAGGCCACACAAAGTCCAGTATAGGACACAGGGAGGACAGCATAGAATATAGTGTACAGCATAGGACACACAGAGTACAGCACAGGGCATAGAGAGTACATAGAACACAAAGTGTACAGCATAAGATAAAGAGAGTATTGCATAGGACACAGAGAATACAGCATAGAACACACTGTAACAGCATAGGACAGAGAGAGTACAGCATAGGACACAGGGAGTACAGCGTAGAACACACTGTAACAGCATAGAACAGAGAGAGTACAGCATAGGACACAGGGAGTATACCACAGGAAACAGAGAGTAATTATATTACAGAGAGTACACAGAACACAGAGGGTAGATAGAACACAGAGAGTACAGCACAGGACACAGAGAGTACAGCATAGGACACAGAGAATACAGCAGAGGACACAGAGAGTACAGCGTAGAAAACAGTGTAACAGCATTGGACACAGAGAGTACAGCATAGGATAGAGAGAGTACTGTATAGTACACAGAGAGTACAGAACACAGAGAGTACATAGAACACAGAGAGTACAGCACAGGACACATAGAGTACAGCATAGGACACAGAGAATACAGCATAGGACACAGAGAGTACAGCGTAGAACACACTGTAACAGCATAGGACACAAAGTGTACAGCATAAGATAAAGAGAGTATTGCATAGGACACAGAGAATACAGCATAGAACACACTGTAACAGCACAGGACACAGAGAGTACAGCATAGGATAGAGAGAGTACAGCATAGGACACAGAGAGTACAGCATAGGACAGAGTTCAGCATGGACACAGAGAGTACAGCATAGGACACAGTGTAAAACATAGGAAACAGAGTGTACATAGAACACAGAGAGTAAAGCATTGAAAAGAGGGAGTAAAGCATAGGACACAGAGAGTACAGCGTAGAACACACTGTAACAGCATAGGACACAGGGAGTATACCACAGGAAACAGAGAGTAAATAGATTACAGAGAGTACTCAGAACACAGAGTACAGCATAGGACACAGAGAATATATGGAACAAGAACAGTACAGCATAGGACAGAGAGAGTACAGCATAGGACACAGGGAGTATACCACAGGAAACAGAGAGTAAATAGATTACAGAGAGTACTCAGAACACAGAGTACAGCATAGGACACAGAGAATATATGGAACAAGAACAGTACAGCATAGGACAGAGAGAGTACAGCATAGGACACAGAGAGTATACCACAGGAAACAGAGAGTAAATAGATTACAGAGAGTACTCAGAACACAGAGTACAGCATAGGACACAGAGTTCACAGAACACTGAGAGTACAGCATAGGACTCAGAGTACATAGAACACAAAGAGTACAGCATAGGACACAGAGTAAACAGAACACAGAGTACAGCATAGGATACAGAGTACACAGAACAATGAGAGTACAGCATAGGACTCAGAGTACATAGAACACAAAGAGTACAGCATAAGACACAGAGTAAACAGAACACAGAGAGTACAGCATAGGATACAGAGAATACAGCATAGCCCACACAGAGTACAGCATAGGACACAGAGAGTACACAGAACACAGAGAGTAGATAGAACACAGAGAGTACAGCATAGGATACGGAGAGTACAGCATAGGACACACAGTACAGTATAGGACACAGGGAGGACAGCATAGAACACAGTGTACAGCATAGGACAAAGGGCGTACAGCATAGAACACAGAGTACATAGAACACAGAGAGTAAAGCATAGTAAAAAGGGAGTGAAGCAAAGTACACAGAGAGTACAGCGTAGAACACAGAGGACATAGGACACAGTAACAGCATAGGACACCGAGTACATAGAACACAACGAGTACAGCATAGAACACAGGGAGCACAGCATAGGATACAGAGATTACACTGAACACAGAGGGTACAGCGTAGGACACAGTGAGTATATAGAACACAGATATTACAGAATAGGATACAGAGAGTACAGCAGAGGATACAGAGAGTACATAGAACACAGAGTTCAGTGTAAGAGACAGAGTGCACAGCATAGGACAGAGAGAGTACAGCATAGGACTCAGGGAGTACGGCACAGGAAACAGAGTACATAGAACACAGAGAGTACAGCATAGGACACAGAGAGTACACTGAACACAGAGAGTACAGCATAGAACACACTGTAACAGCATAGGACACAGAGAGTACAGCGTAGGACACAGAGTACACAGAACACAAAGAGTACAGCATAGGACACAGAGAATACAGCATAGGACACAGAGAGTACACAGAACACAGAGAGTACAGCATAGGACACAGAGAATACAGCATAGGACACAGAGAGTAAAGCATTGAAAAGAGGAAGTAAAGCATAGGACACAGAGAGTACAGCGTAGAACACACTGTAACAGCATAGGACACAGAGAGTACAGCATAGGATAGAGAGAGTACAGCATAGGACACAGAGAGTACAGCATACGACAGAGAGTTCAGCATGGACACAGAGAGTACAGCATAGGACACAGAGAGTACAGTATAGGACTCAAAGAGTACAGCATAGGACAGAGAGAGTACAGCATAGGACACAGAGAGTACATAGAACACAGAGTAAAGAATAGAAAAGAGGGAGTAAAGCTTAGGACACAGAGTACACAGAACACAGAGGACAGCATAGGACACAGAGTACACAGAACACTGAGAGTACAGCATAGGACTCAGAGTATATAGAACACAAAGAGTACAGCATAGGACACAGAGTAAACAGAACACAGAGTACAGCATAGAACACAGAGAGTACAGCATAGGATACAGAGAATACAGCATAGCCCACACAGAGTACAGCATAGGACACAGAGAGTACACAGAACACAGAGAGTAGATAGAACACAGAGAGTACAGCATAGGATACGGAGAGTACAGCATAGGACACACAGTACAGTATAGGACACTGGGAGGACAGCATAGAATACACTGTAACAGCACAGGACACAGAGAGTACAGCATAGGATAGAGAGAGTACAGCATAGGACACAGAGAGTAAAGCATTGAAAAGAGGGTGTAAAGCATAGGACACAGAGAGTACAGCGTAGAACACACTGTAACAGCATAGGACACAGAGAGTACAGCATAGGATAGAGAGAGTACTGTATAGTGCACAGAGAGTACAGAACACAGAGAGTACATAGAACACAGAGAGTACAGCACAGGACACAGAGAATACAGCATAGGACACAGAGAGTACAGCGTAGAACACACTGTAACAGCATAGGACACAGAGAGTAAAGCATAGGATAGAGAGAGTACAGCATAGGACACAGAGAGTACAGCATTGGACAGAGAGAGTACAGCGTAGAACACACTGTAACAGCATAGGACACAGAGAGTAAAGCATAGGATAGAGAGAGTACAGCATAGGACACAGAGAGTACAGCATTGGACAGAGAGTTCAGCATAGACACAGAGAGTACAGCGTAGGACACAGGGAGTATACCACAGGAAACAGAGAGTAATTAGATTACAGAGAGTACACAGAACACAGAGGGTAGATAGAACACAGAGAGTACAGCACAGGACACAGAGAGTACAGCATAGGACACAGAGAATACAGCATAGGACACAGAGAGTACAGCGTAGAAAACAGTGTAACAGCATTGGACACAGAGAGTACAGCATAGGATAGAGAGAGTACTGTATAGTGCACAGAGAGTACAGAACACAGAGAGTACATAGAACACAGAGAGTACAGCACAGGACACAGAGAATACAGCATAGGACACAGAGAGTACAGCGTAGAACACACTGTAACAGCATAGGACACAGAGAGTACAGCATAGGATAGAGAGAGTACAGCATAGGACACAGAGAGTACAGCATTGGACAGAGAGTTCAGCATAGACACAGAGAGTACAGCGTAGGACACAGGGAGTATACCACAGGAAACAGAGAGTAATTAGATTACAGAGGGTACACAGAACACAGAGTACAGCATAGGACACAGAGAATATATGGAACAAAAACAGTACAGCATAGGACACAGGGCGTACAGCATAGAACACAGAGTACATAGAACACAGAGAGTAAAGCATAGAAAGGAGGGAGTAAAGTAAAGGACGCAGAGAGTACACAGAACACAGAGTACAGCATAGGACACAGAGAATATATCGAACAAAAACAGTACAGCATAGGACACAGAGAGTAAAGCATAGGCCACACAAAGTTCAGTATAGGACACAGGGAGGACAGCATAGAATACAGTGTACAGCATAGGACACACAGAGTACACAGAACACAGAGAGTAGATAGAACACAGAGAGTACAGCATAGGATACGGAGAGTACAGCATAGGACACACAGTACAGTATAGGACACAGGGAGGACAGCATAGAATACACTGTAACAGCACAGGACACAGAGAGTACAGCATAGGATAGAGAGAGTACAGCATAGGACACAGAGAGTAAAGCATTGAAAAGAGGGTGTAAAGCATAGGACAGAGAGAGTACAGCGTAGAACACACTGTAACAGCATAGGACACAGAGAGTACAGCATAGGATAGAGAGAGTACAGCATAGGACACAGAGAGTACAGCATAGGACAGAGAGTTCAGCATAGGACACAGAGTGTACATAGGACACAGTGTAAAACATAGGACACAGAGTGTTCATAGAACACAGAGAGTAAAGCATTGAAAAGAGGGAGTAAAGCATAGGACACAGAGAGTGCAGCGTAGAACACACTGTAACAGCATAGGACAGAGAGAGTACAGCATAGGATAGAGAGAGTACAGCATAGGACACACAGAGTACAGCATAGGACACAGAGAATATATCGAACAAAAACAGTACAGCATAGGACACAGAGAGTAAAGCATAGGCCACACAAAGTACAGTATAGGACACAGGGAGGACAGCATAGAATACAGTGTACAGCATAGGACACACAGAGTACAGCACAGGGCATTGAGAGTACATAGAACACAAAGTGTACAGCATAGGATAAAGAGAGTATTGCATAGGACACAGAGAATACAGCATAGAACACACTGTAACAGCATAGGACAGAGAGAGTACAGCATAGGACACAGGGAGTACAGCGTAGAACACACTGTAACAGCATAGAACAGAGAGAGTACAGCATAGGACACAGGGAGTATACCACAGGAAACAGAGAGTAATTAGATTACAGAGAGTACACAGAACACAGAGGGTAGATAGAACACAGAGAGTACAGCACAGGACACAGAGAGTACAGCATAGGACACAGAGAATACAGCATAGGACACAGAGAGTACAGCGTAGAAAACAGTGTAACAGCATTGGACACAGAGAGTACAGCATAGGATAGAGAGAGTACTGTATAGTACACAGAGAGTACAGAACACAGAGAGTACATAGAACACAGAGAGTACAGCACAGGACACATAGAGTACAGCATAGGACACAGAGAATACAGCATAGGACACAGAGAGTACAGCGTAGAACACACTGTAACAGCATAGGACACAGAGAGTACAGCATAGGATAGAGAGAGTACAGCATAGGACACAGAGAGTACAGCATAGGACAGAGAGTTCAGCATAGACACAGAGAGTACAGCGTAGGACACAGGGAGTATACCACAGGAAACAGAGAGTAATTAGATTACAGAGAGTACACAGAACACAGAGTACAGCATAGGACACAGAGAACATATGGAACAAAAACAGTACAGCATAGGACACAGGGCGTACAGCATAGAACACAGAGTACATAGAACACAGAGAGTAAAGCATAGAAAGGAGGGAGTAAAGTAAAGGACGCAGAGAGTACACAGAACACAGAGTACAGCATAGGACACAGAGAATATATCGAACAAAAACAGTACAGCATAGGACACAGAGAGTAAAGCATAGGCCACACAAAGTCCAGTATAGGACACAGGGAGGACAGCATAGAATACAGTGTACAGCATAGGACACACAGAGTACAGCACAGGGCATAGAGAGTACATAGAACACAAAGTGTACAGCATAAGATAAAGAGAGTATTGCATAGGACACAGAGAATACAGCATAGAACACACTGTAACAGCATAGGACAGAGAGAGTACAGCATAGGACACAGGGAGTACAGCGTAGAACACACTGTAACAGCATAGAACAGAGAGAGTACAGCATAGGACACAGGGAGTATACCACAGGAAACAGAGAGTAATTAGATTACAGAGAGTACACAGAACACAGAGGGTAGATAGAACACAGAGAGTACAGCACAGGACACAGAGACTACAGCATAGGACACAGAGAATACAGCATAGGACACAGAGAGTACAGCGTAGAAAACAGTGTAACAGCATTGGACACAGAGAGTACAGCATAGGATAGAGAGAGTACTGTATAGTACACAGAGAGTACAGAACACAGAGAGTACATAGAACACAGAGAGTACAGCACAGGACACATAGAGTACAGCATAGGACACAGAGAATACAGCATAGGACACAGAGAGTACAGCGTAGAACACACTGTAACAGCATAGGACACAGAGAGTACAGCATAGGATAGAGAGAGTACAGCATAGGACACAGAGAGTACAGCATAGGACAGAGAGTTCAGCACAGACACAGAGAGTACAGCGTAGGACAGAGGGAGTATACCACAGGAAACAGAGAGTAATTAGATTACAGAGAGTACACAGAACACAGAGTACAGCATAGGACACAGAGAATATATGGAACAAAAACAGTACAGCATAGGACACAGGGAGTACGGCATAGGACACAGAGAGTACAGCATAGAACACACTGTAACAGCACAGGACACAGAGAGTACAGCATAGGATAGAGAGAGTACAGCATAGGACACAGAGAGTAAAGCATAGGCCACACAAAGTACAGTATAGGACACAGGGAGGACAGCATAGAATACAGTGTACAGCATAGGACACACAGAGTACAGCACAGGGCATAGAGAGTACATAGAACACAAAGTGTACAGCATAGGATAAAGAGAGCATTGCATAGGACACAGAGAATACAGCATAGAACACACTGTAACAGCATAGGACAGAGAGAGTACAGCATAGGACACAGGGAGTACAGCGTAGAACACACTGTAACAGCATAGAACAGAGAGAGTACAGCATAGGACACAGGGAGTATACCACAGGAAACAGAGAGTAATTAGATTACAGAGAGTACACAGAACACAGAGGGTAGATAGAACACAGAGAGTACAGCACAGGACACAGAGAGTACAGCATAGGACACAGAGAATACAGCATAGGACACAGAGAGTACAGCGTAGAAAACAGTGTAACAGCATTGGACACAGAGAGTACAGCATAGGATAGAGAGAGTACTGTATAGTACACAGAGAGTACAGAACACAGAGAGTACATAGAACACAGAGAGTACAGCACAGGACACATAGAGTACAGCATAGGACACAGAGAATACAGCATAGGACACAGAGAGTACAGCGTAGAACACACTGTAACAGCATAGGACACAAAGTGTACAGCATAAGATAAAGAGAGTATTGCATAGGACACAGAGAATACAGCATAGAACACACTGTAACAGCACAGGACACAGAGAGTACAGCATAGGATAGAGAGAGTACAGCATAGGACACAGAGAGTACAGCATAGGACAGAGTTCAGCATGGACACAGAGAGTACAGCATAGGACACAGTGTAAAACATAGGAAACAGAGTGTACATAGAACACAGAGAGTAAAGCATTGAAAAGAGGGAGTAAAGCATAGGACACAGAGAGTACAGCGTAGAACACACTGTAACAGCATAGGACACAGGGAGTATACCACAGGAAACAGAGAGTAAATAGATTACAGAGAGTACTCAGAACACAGAGTACAGCATAGGACACAGAGAATATATGGAACAAGAACAGTACAGCATAGGACAGAGAGAGTACAGCATAGGACACAGGGAGTATACCACAGGAAACAGAGAGTAAATAGATTACAGAGAGTACTCAGAACACAGAGTACAGCATAGGACACAGAGAATATATGGAACAAGAACAGTACAGCATAGGACAGAGAGTTCAGCATAGACACAGAGAGTACAGCGTAGGACACAGGGAGTATACCACAGGAAACAGAGAGTAATTAGATTACAGAGAGTACACAGAACACAGAGTACAGCATAGGACACAGAGAACATATGGAACAAAAACAGTACAGCATAGGACACAGGGCGTACAGCATAGAACACAGAGTACATAGAACACAGAGAGTAAAGCATAGAAAGGAGGGAGTAAAGTAAAGGACGCAGAGAGTACACAGAACACAGAGTACAGCATAGGACACAGAGAATATATCGAACAAAAACAGTACAGCATAGGACACAGAGAGTAAAGCATAGGCCACACAAAGTCCAGTATAGGACACAGGGAGGACAGCATAGAATACAGTGTACAGCATAGGACACACAGAGTACAGCACAGGGCATAGAGAGTACATAGAACACAAAGTGTACAGCATAAGATAAAGAGAGTATTGCATAGGACACAGAGAATACAGCATAGAACACACTGTAACAGCATAGGACAGAGAGAGTACAGCATAGGACACAGGGAGTACAGCGTAGAACACACTGTAACAGCATAGAACAGAGAGAGTACAGCATAGGACACAGGGAGTATACCACAGGAAACAGAGAGTAATTAGATTACAGAGAGTACACAGAACACAGAGGGTAGATAGAACACAGAGAGTACAGCACAGGACACAGAGAGTACAGCATAGGACACAGAGAATACAGCATAGGACACAGAGAGTACAGCGTAGAAAACAGTGTAACAGCATTGGACACAGAGAGTACAGCATAGGATAGAGAGAGTACTGTATAGTACACAGAGAGTACAGAACACAGAGAGTACATAGAACACAGAGAGTACAGCACAGGACACATAGAGTACAGCATAGGACACAGAGAATACAGCATAGGACACAGAGAGTACAGCGTAGAACACACTGTAACAGCATAGGACACAGAGAGTACAGCATAGGATAGAGAGAGTACAGCATAGGACACAGAGAGTACAGCATAGGACAGAGAGTTCAGCACAGACACAGAGAGTACAGCGTAGGACAGAGGGAGTATACCACAGGAAACAGAGAGTAATTAGATTACAGAGAGTACACAGAACACAGAGTACAGCATAGGACACAGAGAATATATGGAACAAAAACAGTACAGCATAGGACACAGGGAGTACGGCATAGGACACAGAGAGTACAGCATAGAACACACTGTAACAGCACAGGACACAGAGAGTACAGCATAGGATAGAGAGAGTACAGCATAGGACACAGAGAGTAAAGCATAGGCCACACAAAGTACAGTATAGGACACAGGGAGGACAGCATAGAATACAGTGTACAGCATAGGACACACAGAGTACAGCACAGGGCATAGAGAGTACATAGAACACAAAGTGTACAGCATAGGATAAAGAGAGCATTGCATAGGACACAGAGAATACAGCATAGAACACACTGTAACAGCATAGGACAGAGAGAGTACAGCATAGGACACAGGGAGTACAGCGTAGAACACACTGTAACAGCATAGAACAGAGAGAGTACAGCATAGGACACAGGGAGTATACCACAGGAAACAGAGAGTAATTAGATTACAGAGAGTACACAGAACACAGAGGGTAGATAGAACACAGAGAGTACAGCACAGGACACAGAGAGTACAGCATAGGACACAGAGAATACAGCATAGGACACAGAGAGTACAGCGTAGAAAACAGTGTAACAGCATTGGACACAGAGAGTACAGCATAGGATAGAGAGAGTACTGTATAGTACACAGAGAGTACAGAACACAGAGAGTACATAGAACACAGAGAGTACAGCACAGGACACATAGAGTACAGCATAGGACACAGAGAATACAGCATAGGACACAGAGAGTACAGCGTAGAACACACTGTAACAGCATAGGACACAAAGTGTACAGCATAAGATAAAGAGAGTATTGCATAGGACACAGAGAATACAGCATAGAACACACTGTAACAGCACAGGACACAGAGAGTACAGCATAGGATAGAGAGAGTACAGCATAGGACACAGAGAGTACAGCATAGGACAGAGTTCAGCATGGACACAGAGAGTACAGCATAGGACACAGTGTAAAACATAGGAAACAGAGTGTACATAGAACACAGAGAGTAAAGCATTGAAAAGAGGGAGTAAAGCATAGGACACAGAGAGTACAGCGTAGAACACACTGTAACAGCATAGGACACAGGGAGTATACCACAGGAAACAGAGAGTAAATAGATTACAGAGAGTACTCAGAACACAGAGTACAGCATAGGACACAGAGAATATATGGAACAAGAACAGTACAGCATAGGACAGAGAGAGTACAGCATAGGACACAGGGAGTATACCACAGGAAACAGAGAGTAAATAGATTACAGAGAGTACTCAGAACACAGAGTACAGCATAGGACACAGAGAATATATGGAACAAGAACAGTACAGCATAGGACAGAGAGAGTACAGCATAGGACACAGAGAGTATACCACAGGAAACAGAGAGTAAATAGATTACAGAGAGTACTCAGAACACAGAGTACAGCATAGGACACAGAGTTCACAGAACACTGAGAGTACAGCATAGGACTCAGAGTACATAGAACACAAAGAGTACAGCATAGGACACAGAGTAAACAGAACACAGAGTACAGCATAGGATACAGAGTACACAGAACAATGAGAGTACAGCATAGGACTCAGAGTACATAGAACACAAAGAGTACAGCATAAGACACAGAGTAAACAGAACACAGAGAGTACAGCATAGGATACAGAGAATACAGCATAGCCCACACAGAGTACAGCATAGGACACAGAGAGTACACAGAACACAGAGAGTAGATAGAACACAGAGAGTACAGCATAGGATACGGAGAGTACAGCATAGGACACACAGTACAGTATAGGACACAGGGAGGACAGCATAGAACACAGTGTACAGCATAGGACAAAGGGCGTACAGCATAGAACACAGAGTACATAGAACACAGAGAGTAAAGCATAGTAAAAAGGGAGTGAAGCAAAGTACACAGAGAGTACAGCGTAGAACACAGAGGACATAGGACACAGTAACAGCATAGGACACCGAGTACATAGAACACAACGAGTACAGCATAGAACACAGGGAGCACAGCATAGGATACAGAGATTACACTGAACACAGAGGGTACAGCGTAGGACACAGTGAGTATATAGAACACAGATATTACAGAATAGGATACAGAGAGTACAGCAGAGGATACAGAGAGTACATAGAACACAGAGTTCAGTGTAAGAGACAGAGTGCACAGCATAGGACAGAGAGAGTACAGCATAGGACTCAGGGAGTACGGCACAGGAAACAGAGTACATAGAACACAGAGAGTACAGCATAGGACACAGAGAGTACACTGAACACAGAGAGTACAGCATAGAACACACTGTAACAGCATAGGACACAGAGAGTACAGCGTAGGACACAGAGTACACAGAACACAAAGAGTACAGCATAGGACACAGAGAATACAGCATAGGACACAGAGAGTACACAGAACACAGAGAGTACAGCATAGGACACAGAGAATACAGCATAGGACACAGAGAGTAAAGCATTGAAAAGAGGAAGTAAAGCATAGGACACAGAGAGTACAGCGTAGAACACACTGTAACAGCATAGGACACAGAGAGTACAGCATAGGATAGAGAGAGTACAGCATAGGACACAGAGAGTACAGCATACGACAGAGAGTTCAGCATGGACACAGAGAGTACAGCATAGGACACAGAGAGTACAGTATAGGACTCAAAGAGTACAGCATAGGACAGAGAGAGTACAGCATAGGACACAGAGAGTACATAGAACACAGAGTAAAGAATAGAAAAGAGGGAGTAAAGCTTAGGACACAGAGTACACAGAACACAGAGGACAGCATAGGACACAGAGTACACAGAACACTGAGAGTACAGCATAGGACTCAGAGTATATAGAACACAAAGAGTACAGCATAGGACACAGAGTAAACAGAACACAGAGTACAGCATAGAACACAGAGAGTACAGCATAGGATACAGAGAATACAGCATAGCCCACACAGAGTACAGCATAGGACACAGAGAGTACACAGAACACAGAGAGTAGATAGAACACAGAGAGTACAGCATAGGATACGGAGAGTACAGCATAGGACACACAGTACAGTATAGGACACTGGGAGGACAGCATAGAATACACTGTAACAGCACAGGACACAGAGAGTACAGCATAGGATAGAGAGAGTACAGCATAGGACACAGAGAGTAAAGCATTGAAAAGAGGGTGTAAAGCATAGGACACAGAGAGTACAGCGTAGAACACACTGTAACAGCATAGGACACAGAGAGTACAGCATAGGATAGAGAGAGTACTGTATAGTGCACAGAGAGTACAGAACACAGAGAGTACATAGAACACAGAGAGTACAGCACAGGACACAGAGAATACAGCATAGGACACAGAGAGTACAGCGTAGAACACACTGTAACAGCATAGGACACAGAGAGTAAAGCATAGGATAGAGAGAGTACAGCATAGGACACAGAGAGTACAGCATTGGACAGAGAGAGTACAGCGTAGAACACACTGTAACAGCATAGGACACAGAGAGTAAAGCATAGGATAGAGAGAGTACAGCATAGGACACAGAGAGTACAGCATTGGACAGAGAGTTCAGCATAGACACAGAGAGTACAGCGTAGGACACAGGGAGTATACCACAGGAAACAGAGAGTAATTAGATTACAGAGAGTACACAGAACACAGAGGGTAGATAGAACACAGAGAGTACAGCACAGGACACAGAGAGTACAGCATAGGACACAGAGAATACAGCATAGGACACAGAGAGTACAGCGTAGAAAACAGTGTAACAGCATTGGACACAGAGAGTACAGCATAGGATAGAGAGAGTACTGTATAGTGCACAGAGAGTACAGAACACAGAGAGTACATAGAACACAGAGAGTACAGCACAGGACACAGAGAATACAGCATAGGACACAGAGAGTACAGCGTAGAACACACTGTAACAGCATAGGACACAGAGAGTACAGCATAGGATAGAGAGAGTACAGCATAGGACACAGAGAGTACAGCATTGGACAGAGAGTTCAGCATAGACACAGAGAGTACAGCGTAGGACACAGGGAGTATACCACAGGAAACAGAGAGTAATTAGATTACAGAGGGTACACAGAACACAGAGTACAGCATAGGACACAGAGAATATATGGAACAAAAACAGTACAGCATAGGACACAGGGCGTACAGCATAGAACACAGAGTACATAGAACACAGAGAGTAAAGCATAGAAAGGAGGGAGTAAAGTAAAGGACGCAGAGAGTACACAGAACACAGAGTACAGCATAGGACACAGAGAATATATCGAACAAAAACAGTACAGCATAGGACACAGAGAGTAAAGCATAGGCCACACAAAGTTCAGTATAGGACACAGGGAGGACAGCATAGAATACAGTGTACAGCATAGGACACACAGAGTACACAGAACACAGAGAGTAGATAGAACACAGAGAGTACAGCATAGGATACGGAGAGTACAGCATAGGACACACAGTACAGTATAGGACACAGGGAGGACAGCATAGAATACACTGTAACAGCACAGGACACAGAGAGTACAGCATAGGATAGAGAGAGTACAGCATAGGACACAGAGAGTAAAGCATTGAAAAGAGGGTGTAAAGCATAGGACAGAGAGAGTACAGCGTAGAACACACTGTAACAGCATAGGACACAGAGAGTACAGCATAGGATAGAGAGAGTACAGCATAGGACACAGAGAGTACAGCATAGGACAGAGAGTTCAGCATAGGACACAGAGTGTACATAGGACACAGTGTAAAACATAGGACACAGAGTGTTCATAGAACACAGAGAGTAAAGCATTGAAAAGAGGGAGTAAAGCATAGGACACAGAGAGTGCAGCGTAGAACACACTGTAACAGCATAGGACAGAGAGAGTACAGCATAGGATAGAGAGAGTACAGCATAGGACACACAGAGTACAGCATAGGACACAGAGAATATATCGAACAAAAACAGTACAGCATAGGACACAGAGAGTAAAGCATAGGCCACACAAAGTACAGTATAGGACACAGGGAGGACAGCATAGAATACAGTGTACAGCATAGGACACACAGAGTACAGCACAGGGCATTGAGAGTACATAGAACACAAAGTGTACAGCATAGGATAAAGAGAGTATTGCATAGGACACAGAGAATACAGCATAGAACACACTGTAACAGCATAGGACAGAGAGAGTACAGCATAGGACACAGGGAGTACAGCGTAGAACACACTGTAACAGCATAGAACAGAGAGAGTACAGCATAGGACACAGGGAGTATACCACAGGAAACAGAGAGTAATTAGATTACAGAGAGTACACAGAACACAGAGGGTAGATAGAACACAGAGAGTACAGCACAGGACACAGAGAGTACAGCATAGGACACAGAGAATACAGCATAGGACACAGAGAGTACAGCGTAGAAAACAGTGTAACAGCATTGGACACAGAGAGTACAGCATAGGATAGAGAGAGTACTGTATAGTACACAGAGAGTACAGAACACAGAGAGTACATAGAACACAGAGAGTACAGCACAGGACACATAGAGTACAGCATAGGACACAGAGAATACAGCATAGGACACAGAGAGTACAGCGTAGAACACACTGTAACAGCATAGGACACAGAGAGTACAGCATAGGATAGAGAGAGTACAGCATAGGACACAGAGAGTACAGCATAGGACAGAGAGTTCAGCATAGACACAGAGAGTACAGCGTAGGACACAGGGAGTATACCACAGGAAACAGAGAGTAATTAGATTACAGAGAGTACACAGAACACAGAGTACAGCATAGGACACAGAGAACATATGGAACAAAAACAGTACAGCATAGGACACAGGGCGTACAGCATAGAACACAGAGTACATAGAACACAGAGAGTAAAGCATAGAAAGGAGGGAGTAAAGTAAAGGACGCAGAGAGTACACAGAACACAGAGTACAGCATAGGACACAGAGAATATATCGAACAAAAACAGTACAGCATAGGACACAGAGAGTAAAGCATAGGCCACACAAAGTCCAGTATAGGACACAGGGAGGACAGCATAGAATACAGTGTACAGCATAGGACACACAGAGTACAGCACAGGGCATAGAGAGTACATAGAACACAAAGTGTACAGCATAAGATAAAGAGAGTATTGCATAGGACACAGAGAATACAGCATAGAACACACTGTAACAGCATAGGACAGAGAGAGTACAGCATAGGACACAGGGAGTACAGCGTAGAACACACTGTAACAGCATAGAACAGAGAGAGTACAGCATAGGACACAGGGAGTATACCACAGGAAACAGAGAGTAATTAGATTACAGAGAGTACACAGAACACAGAGGGTAGATAGAACACAGAGAGTACAGCACAGGACACAGAGACTACAGCATAGGACACAGAGAATACAGCATAGGACACAGAGAGTACAGCGTAGAAAACAGTGTAACAGCATTGGACACAGAGAGTACAGCATAGGATAGAGAGAGTACTGTATAGTACACAGAGAGTACAGAACACAGAGAGTACATAGAACACAGAGAGTACAGCACAGGACACATAGAGTACAGCATAGGACACAGAGAATACAGCATAGGACACAGAGAGTACAGCGTAGAACACACTGTAACAGCATAGGACACAGAGAGTACAGCATAGGATAGAGAGAGTACAGCATAGGACACAGAGAGTACAGCATAGGACAGAGAGTTCAGCACAGACACAGAGAGTACAGCGTAGGACAGAGGGAGTATACCACAGGAAACAGAGAGTAATTAGATTACAGAGAGTACACAGAACACAGAGTACAGCATAGGACACAGAGAATATATGGAACAAAAACAGTACAGCATAGGACACAGGGAGTACGGCATAGGACACAGAGAGTACAGCATAGAACACACTGTAACAGCACAGGACACAGAGAGTACAGCATAGGATAGAGAGAGTACAGCATAGGACACAGAGAGTAAAGCATAGGCCACACAAAGTACAGTATAGGACACAGGGAGGACAGCATAGAATACAGTGTACAGCATAGGACACACAGAGTACAGCACAGGGCATAGAGAGTACATAGAACACAAAGTGTACAGCATAGGATAAAGAGAGCATTGCATAGGACACAGAGAATACAGCATAGAACACACTGTAACAGCATAGGACAGAGAGAGTACAGCATAGGACACAGGGAGTACAGCGTAGAACACACTGTAACAGCATAGAACAGAGAGAGTACAGCATAGGACACAGGGAGTATACCACAGGAAACAGAGAGTAATTAGATTACAGAGAGTACACAGAACACAGAGGGTAGATAGAACACAGAGAGTACAGCACAGGACACAGAGAGTACAGCATAGGACACAGAGAATACAGCATAGGACACAGAGAGTACAGCGTAGAAAACAGTGTAACAGCATTGGACACAGAGAGTACAGCATAGGATAGAGAGAGTACTGTATAGTACACAGAGAGTACAGAACACAGAGAGTACATAGAACACAGAGAGTACAGCACAGGACACATAGAGTACAGCATAGGACACAGAGAATACAGCATAGGACACAGAGAGTACAGCGTAGAACACACTGTAACAGCATAGGACACAAAGTGTACAGCATAAGATAAAGAGAGTATTGCATAGGACACAGAGAATACAGCATAGAACACACTGTAACAGCACAGGACACAGAGAGTACAGCATAGGATAGAGAGAGTACAGCATAGGACACAGAGAGTACAGCATAGGACAGAGTTCAGCATGGACACAGAGAGTACAGCATAGGACACAGTGTAAAACATAGGAAACAGAGTGTACATAGAACACAGAGAGTAAAGCATTGAAAAGAGGGAGTAAAGCATAGGACACAGAGAGTACAGCGTAGAACACACTGTAACAGCATAGGACACAGGGAGTATACCACAGGAAACAGAGAGTAAATAGATTACAGAGAGTACTCAGAACACAGAGTACAGCATAGGACACAGAGAATATATGGAACAAGAACAGTACAGCATAGGACAGAGAGAGTACAGCATAGGACACAGGGAGTATACCACAGGAAACAGAGAGTAAATAGATTACAGAGAGTACTCAGAACACAGAGTACAGCATAGGACACAGAGAATATATGGAACAAGAACAGTACAGCATAGGACAGAGAGTTCAGCATAGACACAGAGAGTACAGCGTAGGACACAGGGAGTATACCACAGGAAACAGAGAGTAATTAGATTACAGAGAGTACACAGAACACAGAGTACAGCATAGGACACAGAGAACATATGGAACAAAAACAGTACAGCATAGGACACAGGGCGTACAGCATAGAACACAGAGTACATAGAACACAGAGAGTAAAGCATAGAAAGGAGGGAGTAAAGTAAAGGACGCAGAGAGTACACAGAACACAGAGTACAGCATAGGACACAGAGAATATATCGAACAAAAACAGTACAGCATAGGACACAGAGAGTAAAGCATAGGCCACACAAAGTCCAGTATAGGACACAGGGAGGACAGCATAGAATACAGTGTACAGCATAGGACACACAGAGTACAGCACAGGGCATAGAGAGTACATAGAACACAAAGTGTACAGCATAAGATAAAGAGAGTATTGCATAGGACACAGAGAATACAGCATAGAACACACTGTAACAGCATAGGACAGAGAGAGTACAGCATAGGACACAGGGAGTACAGCGTAGAACACACTGTAACAGCATAGAACAGAGAGAGTACAGCATAGGACACAGGGAGTATACCACAGGAAACAGAGAGTAATTAGATTACAGAGAGTACACAGAACACAGAGGGTAGATAGAACACAGAGAGTACAGCACAGGACACAGAGAGTACAGCATAGGACACAGAGAATACAGCATAGGACACAGAGAGTACAGCGTAGAAAACAGTGTAACAGCATTGGACACAGAGAGTACAGCATAGGATAGAGAGAGTACTGTATAGTACACAGAGAGTACAGAACACAGAGAGTACATAGAACACAGAGAGTACAGCACAGGACACATAGAGTACAGCATAGGACACAGAGAATACAGCATAGGACACAGAGAGTACAGCGTAGAACACACTGTAACAGCATAGGACACAGAGAGTACAGCATAGGATAGAGAGAGTACAGCATAGGACACAGAGAGTACAGCATAGGACAGAGAGTTCAGCACAGACACAGAGAGTACAGCGTAGGACAGAGGGAGTATACCACAGGAAACAGAGAGTAATTAGATTACAGAGAGTACACAGAACACAGAGTACAGCATAGGACACAGAGAATATATGGAACAAAAACAGTACAGCATAGGACACAGGGAGTACGGCATAGGACACAGAGAGTACAGCATAGAACACACTGTAACAGCACAGGACACAGAGAGTACAGCATAGGATAGAGAGAGTACAGCATAGGACACAGAGAGTAAAGCATAGGCCACACAAAGTACAGTATAGGACACAGGGAGGACAGCATAGAATACAGTGTACAGCATAGGACACACAGAGTACAGCACAGGGCATAGAGAGTACATAGAACACAAAGTGTACAGCATAGGATAAAGAGAGCATTGCATAGGACACAGAGAATACAGCATAGAACACACTGTAACAGCATAGGACAGAGAGAGTACAGCATAGGACACAGGGAGTACAGCGTAGAACACACTGTAACAGCATAGAACAGAGAGAGTACAGCATAGGACACAGGGAGTATACCACAGGAAACAGAGAGTAATTAGATTACAGAGAGTACACAGAACACAGAGGGTAGATAGAACACAGAGAGTACAGCACAGGACACAGAGAGTACAGCATAGGACACAGAGAATACAGCATAGGACACAGAGAGTACAGCGTAGAAAACAGTGTAACAGCATTGGACACAGAGAGTACAGCATAGGATAGAGAGAGTACTGTATAGTACACAGAGAGTACAGAACACAGAGAGTACATAGAACACAGAGAGTACAGCACAGGACACATAGAGTACAGCATAGGACACAGAGAATACAGCATAGGACACAGAGAGTACAGCGTAGAACACACTGTAACAGCATAGGACACAAAGTGTACAGCATAAGATAAAGAGAGTATTGCATAGGACACAGAGAATACAGCATAGAACACACTGTAACAGCACAGGACACAGAGAGTACAGCATAGGATAGAGAGAGTACAGCATAGGACACAGAGAGTACAGCATAGGACAGAGTTCAGCATGGACACAGAGAGTACAGCATAGGACACAGTGTAAAACATAGGAAACAGAGTGTACATAGAACACAGAGAGTAAAGCATTGAAAAGAGGGAGTAAAGCATAGGACACAGAGAGTACAGCGTAGAACACACTGTAACAGCATAGGACACAGGGAGTATACCACAGGAAACAGAGAGTAAATAGATTACAGAGAGTACTCAGAACACAGAGTACAGCATAGGACACAGAGAATATATGGAACAAGAACAGTACAGCATAGGACAGAGAGAGTACAGCATAGGACACAGGGAGTATACCACAGGAAACAGAGAGTAAATAGATTACAGAGAGTACTCAGAACACAGAGTACAGCATAGGACACAGAGAATATATGGAACAAGAACAGTACAGCATAGGACAGAGAGAGTACAGCATAGGACACAGAGAGTATACCACAGGAAACAGAGAGTAAATAGATTACAGAGAGTACTCAGAACACAGAGTACAGCATAGGACACAGAGTTCACAGAACACTGAGAGTACAGCATAGGACTCAGAGTACATAGAACACAAAGAGTACAGCATAGGACACAGAGTAAACAGAACACAGAGTACAACATAGGATACAGAGTACACAGAACAATGAGAGTACAGCATAGGACTCAGAGTACATAGAACACAAAGAGTACAGCATAGGACACAGAGTAAACAGAACACAGAGAGTACAGCATAGGATACAGAGAATACAGCATAGCCCACACAGAGTACAGCATAGGACACAGAGAGTACACAGAACACAGAGAGTAGATAGAACACAGAGAGTACAGCATAGGATACGGAGAGTACAGCATAGGACACACAGTACAGTATAGGACACAGGGAGGACAGCATAGAACACAGTGTACAGCATAGGACAAAGGGCGTACAGCATAGAACACAGAGTACATAGAACACAGAGAGTAAAGCATAGTAAAAAGGGAGTGAAGCAAAGTACACAGAGAGTACAGCGTAGAACACAGAGGACATAGGACACAGTAACAGCATAGGACACCGAGTACATAGAACACAACGAGTACAGCATAGAACACAGGGAGCACAGCATAGGATACAGAGATTACACTGAACACAGAGGGTACAGCGTAGGACACAGTGAGTATATAGAACACAGATATTACAGAATAGGATACAGAGAGTACAGCAGAGGATACAGAGAGTACATAGAACACAGAGTTCAGTGTAAGAGACAGAGTGCACAGCATAGGACAGAGAGAGTACAGCATAGGACTCAGGGAGTACGGCACAGGAAACAGAGTACATAGAACACAGAGAGTACAGCATAGGACACAGAGAGTACACTGAACACAGAGAGTACAGCATAGAACACACTGTAACAGCATAGGACACAGAGAGTACAGCGTAGGACACAGAGTACACAGAACACAAAGAGTACAGCATAGGACACAGAGAATACAGCATAGGACACAGAGAGTACACAGAACACAGAGAGTACAGCATAGGACACAGAGAATACAGCATAGGACACAGAGAGTAAAGCATTGAAAAGAGGAAGTAAAGCATAGGACACAGAGAGTACAGCGTAGAACACACTGTAACAGCATAGGACACAGAGAGTACAGCATAGGATAGAGAGAGTACAGCATAGGACACAGAGAGTACAGCATACGACAGAGAGTTCAGCATGGACACAGAGAGTACAGCATAGGACACAGAGAGTACAGTATAGGACTCAAAGAGTACAGCATAGGACAGAGAGAGTACAGCATAGGACACAGAGAGTACATAGAACACAGAGTAAAGAATAGAAAAGAGGGAGTAAAGCTTAGGACACAGAGTACACAGAACACAGAGGACAGCATAGGACACAGAGTACACAGAACACTGAGAGTACAGCATAGGACTCAGAGTATATAGAACACAAAGAGTACAGCATAGGACACAGAGTAAACAGAACACAGAGTACAGCATAGAACACAGAGAGTACAGCATAGGATACAGAGAATACAGCATAGCCCACACAGAGTACAGCATAGGACACAGAGAGTACACAGAACACAGAGAGTAGATAGAACACAGAGAGTACAGCATAGGATACGGAGAGTACAGCATAGGACACACAGTACAGTATAGGACACTGGGAGGACAGCATAGAATACACTGTAACAGCACAGGACACAGAGAGTACAGCATAGGATAGAGAGAGTACAGCATAGGACACAGAGAGTAAAGCATTGAAAAGAGGGTGTAAAGCATAGGACACAGAGAGTACAGCGTAGAACACACTGTAACAGCATAGGACACAGAGAGTACAGCATAGGATAGAGAGAGTACTGTATAGTGCACAGAGAGTACAGAACACAGAGAGTACATAGAACACAGAGAGTACAGCACAGGACACAGAGAATACAGCATAGGACACAGAGAGTACAGCGTAGAACACACTGTAACAGCATAGGACACAGAGAGTAAAGCATAGGATAGAGAGAGTACAGCATAGGACACAGAGAGTACAGCATTGGACAGAGAGAGTACAGCGTAGAACACACTGTAACAGCATAGGACACAGAGAGTAAAGCATAGGATAGAGAGAGTACAGCATAGGACACAGAGAGTACAGCATTGGACAGAGAGTTCAGCATAGACACAGAGAGTACAGCGTAGGACACAGGGAGTATACCACAGGAAACAGAGAGTAATTAGATTACAGAGAGTACACAGAACACAGAGGGTAGATAGAACACAGAGAGTACAGCACAGGACACAGAGAGTACAGCATAGGACACAGAGAATACAGCATAGGACACAGAGAGTACAGCGTAGAAAACAGTGTAACAGCATTGGACACAGAGAGTACAGCATAGGATAGAGAGAGTACTGTATAGTGCACAGAGAGTACAGAACACAGAGAGTACATAGAACACAGAGAGTACAGCACAGGACACAGAGAATACAGCATAGGACACAGAGAGTACAGCGTAGAACACACTGTAACAGCATAGGACACAGAGAGTACAGCATAGGATAGAGAGAGTACAGCATAGGACACAGAGAGTACAGCATTGGACAGAGAGTTCAGCATAGACACAGAGAGTACAGCGTAGGACACAGGGAGTATACCACAGGAAACAGAGAGTAATTAGATTACAGAGGGTACACAGAACACAGAGTACAGCATAGGACACAGAGAATATATGGAACAAAAACAGTACAGCATAGGACACAGGGCGTACAGCATAGAACACAGAGTACATAGAACACAGAGAGTAAAGCATAGAAAGGAGGGAGTAAAGTAAAGGACGCAGAGAGTACACAGAACACAGAGTACAGCATAGGACACAGAGAATATATCGAACAAAAACAGTACAGCATAGGACACAGAGAGTAAAGCATAGGCCACACAAAGTTCAGTATAGGACACAGGGAGGACAGCATAGAATACAGTGTACAGCATAGGACACACAGAGTACAGCATAGGACACAGAGAGTACACAGAACACAGAGAGTAGATAGAACACAGAGAGTACAGCATAGGATACGGAGAGTACAGCATAGGACACACAGTACAGTATAGGACACAGGGAGGACAGCATAGAATACACTGTAACAGCACAGGACACAGAGAGTACAGCATAGGATAGAGAGAGTACAGCATAGGACACAGAGAGTAAAGCATTGAAAAGAGGGTGTAAAGCATAGGACAGAGAGAGTACAGCGTAGAACACACTGTAACAGCATAGGACACAGAGAGTACAGCATAGGATAGAGAGAGTACAGCATAGGACACAGAGAGTACAGCATAGGACAGAGAGTTCAGCATAGGACACAGAGTGTACATAGGACACAGTGTAAAACATAGGACACAGAGTGTTCATAGAACACAGAGAGTAAAGCATTGAAAAGAGGGAGTAAAGCATAGGACACAGAGAGTGCAGCGTAGAACACACTGTAACAGCATAGGACAGAGAGAGTACAGCATAGGATAGAGAGAGTACAGCATAGGACACACAGAGTACAGCATAGGACACAGAGAATATATCGAACAAAAACAGTACAGCATAGGACACAGAGAGTAAAGCATAGGCCACACAAAGTACAGTATAGGACACAGGGAGGACAGCATAGAATACAGTGTACAGCATAGGACACACAGAGTACAGCACAGGGCATAGAGAGTACATAGAACACAAAGTGTACAGCATAGGATAAAGAGAGTATTGCATAGGACACAGAGAATACAGCATAGAACACACTGTAACAGCATAGGACAGAGAGAGTACAGCATAGGACACAGGGAGTACAGCGTAGAACACACTGTAACAGCATAGAACAGAGAGAGTACAGCATAGGACACAGGGAGTATACCACAGGAAACAGAGAGTAATTAGATTACAGAGAGTACACAGAACACAGAGGGTAGATAGAACACAGAGAGTACAGCACAGGACACAGAGAGTACAGCATAGGACACAGAGAATACAGCATAGGACACAGAGAGTACAGCGTAGAAAACAGTGTAACAGCATTGGACACAGAGAGTACAGCATAGGATAGAGAGAGTACTGTATAGTACACAGAGAGTACAGAACACAGAGAGTACATAGAACACAGAGAGTACAGCACAGGACACATAGAGTACAGCATAGGACACAGAGAATACAGCATAGGACACAGAGAGTACAGCGTAGAACACACTGTAACAGCATAGGACACAGAGAGTACAGCATAGGATAGAGAGAGTACAGCATAGGACACAGAGAGTACAGCATAGGACAGAGAGTTCAGCATAGACACAGAGAGTACAGCGTAGGACACAGGGAGTATACCACAGGAAACAGAGAGTAATTAGATTACAGAGAGTACACAGAACACAGAGTACAGCATAGGACACAGAGAACATATGGAACAAAAACAGTACAGCATAGGACACAGGGCGTACAGCATAGAACACAGAGTACATAGAACACAGAGAGTAAAGCATAGAAAGGAGGGAGTAAAGTAAAGGACGCAGAGAGTACACAGAACACAGAGTACAGCATAGGACACAGAGAATATATCGAACAAAAACAGTACAGCATAGGACACAGAGAGTAAAGCATAGGCCACACAAAGTCCAGTATAGGACACAGGGAGGACAGCATAGAATACAGTGTACAGCATAGGACACACAGAGTACAGCACAGGGCATAGAGAGTACATAGAACACAAAGTGTACAGCATAAGATAAAGAGAGTATTGCATAGGACACAGAGAATACAGCATAGAACACACTGTAACAGCATAGGACAGAGAGAGTACAGCATAGGACACAGGGAGTACAGCGTAGAACACACTGTAACAGCATAGAACAGAGAGAGTACAGCATAGGACACAGGGAGTATACCACAGGAAACAGAGAGTAATTAGATTACAGAGAGTACACAGAACACAGAGGGTAGATAGAACACAGAGAGTACAGCACAGGACACAGAGAGTACAGCATAGGACACAGAGAATACAGCATAGGACACAGAGAGTACAGCGTAGAAAACAGTGTAACAGCATTGGACACAGAGAGTACAGCATAGGATAGAGAGAGTACTGTATAGTACACAGAGAGTACAGAACACAGAGAGTACATAGAACACAGAGAGTACAGCACAGGACACATAGAGTACAGCATAGGACACAGAGAATACAGCATAGGACACAGAGAGTACAGCGTAGAACACACTGTAACAGCATAGGACACAGAGAGTACAGCATAGGATAGAGAGAGTACAGCATAGGACACAGAGAGTACAGCATAGGACAGAGAGTTCAGCACAGACACAGTGAGTACAGCGTAGGACAGAGGGAGTATACCACAGGAAACAGAGAGTAATTAGATTACAGAGAGTACACAGAACACAGAGTACAGCATAGGACACAGAGAATATATGGAACAAAAACAGTACAGCATAGGACACAGGGCGTACAGCATAGAACACAGAGTACATAGAACACAGAGAGTAAAGCATAGAAAAAAGGGAGTGAAGCAAAGTACACAGAGAGTACAGCGTAGAACACAGAGGACATAGGACACAGTAACAGCATAGGACACCGAGTACATAGAACACATAGAGTACAGCATAGAACACAGAGAGCACAGCATAGGATACAGAGAGTACACTGAACACAGAGGTTACAGCGTAGGACACAGTGAGTATATAGAACACAGATATTACAGAATAGGATACAGAGAGTACAGCAGAGGATACAGAGAGTACACAGAACACAGAGTTCAGTGTAGGAGACAGAGTGCACAGCATAGGTCAGAGAGAGTACAGCATAGGACACAGGGAGTACGGCATAGGACACAGAGAGTACAGCATAGGACACAGAGAGTACAGCATAGAACACACTGTAACAGCACAGGACACAGAGAGTACAGCATAGGATAGAGAGAGCACAGCATAGGACACAGAGAGTACAGCATAGGACAGAGAGTTCAGCATGAACACAGAGAGTACAGCATAGCACACAGTGTAAAACATAGGAAACAGAGTGTACATAGAACACAGAGAGTAAAGCATTGAAAAGAGGGAGTAAAGCATAGGACACAGAGAGTACAGCGTAGAACACACTGTAACAGCATAGGACACAGGGAGTATACCACAGGAAACAGAGAGTAAATAGATTACAGAGAGTACTCAGAACACAGAGTACAGCATAGGACACAGGGAGTATACCACAGGAAACAGAGAGTAAATAGATTACAGAGAGTACTCAGAACACAGAGTACAGCATAGGACACAGAGAATATATGGAACAAGAACAGTACAGCATAGGACAGAGAGAGTACAGCATAGGACACAGGGAGTATACCACAGGAAACAGAGAGTAAATAGATTACAGAGAGTACTCAGAACACAGAGTACAGCATAGGACACAGAGTTCACAGAACACTGAGAGTACAGCATAGGACTCAGAGTACATAGAACACAAAGAGTACAGCATAGGACACAGAGTAAACAGAACACAGAGTACAGCATAGGATACAGAGTACACAGAACAATGAGAGTACAGCATAGGACTCAGAGTACATAGAACACAAAGAGTACAGAATAGGACACAGAGTAAACAGAACACAGAGAGTACAGCATAGGATACAGAGAATACAGCATAGCCCACACAGAGTACAGCATAGGACACAGAGAGTACACAGAACACAGAGAGTAGATAGAACACAGAGAGTACAGCATAGGATACGGAGAGTACAGCATAGGACACACAGAGTACAGCATAGGACACAGAGAATATATCGAACAAAAACAGTACAGCATAGGACACAGAGAGTAAAGCATAGGCCACACAAAGTACAGTATAGGACACAGGGAGGACAGCATAGAATACAGTGTACAGCATAGGACAGAGAGAGTACAGCATAGGACACAGGGAGTATACCACAGGAAACAGAGAGTAATTAGATTACAGAGAGTACACAGAACACAGAGGGTAGATAGAACACAGAGAGTACAGCACAGGACACAGAGAGTACAGCATAGGACACAGAGAATACAGCATAGGACACAGAGAGTACAGCGTAGAAAACAGTGTAACAGCATTGGACACAGAGAGTACAGCATAGGATAGAGAGAGTACTGTATAGTACACAGAGAGTACAGAACACAGAGAGTACATAGAACACAGAGAGTACAGCACAGGACACATAGAGTACAGCATAGGACACAGAGAATACAGCATAGGACACAGAGAGTACAGCGTAGAACACACTGTAACAGCATAGGACACAGAGAGTACAGCATAGGATAGAGAGAGTACAGCATAGGACACAGAGAGTACAGCATAGGACAGAGAGTTCAGCATAGACACAGAGAGTACAGCGTAGGACACAGGGAGTATACCACAGGAAACAGAGAGTAATTAGATTACAGAGAGTACACAGAACACAGAGTACAGCATAGGACACAGAGAACATATGGAACAAAAACAGTACAGCATAGGACACAGGGCGTACAGCATAGAACACAGAGTACATAGAACACAGAGAGTAAAGCATAGAAAGGAGGGAGTAAAGTAAAGGACGCAGAGAGTACACAGAACACAGAGTACAGCATAGGACACAGAGAATATATCGAACAAAAACAGTACAGCATAGGACACAGAGAGTAAAGCATAGGCCACACAAAGTCCAGTATAGGACACAGGGAGGACAGCATAGAATACAGTGTACAGCATAGGACACACAGAGTACAGCACAGGGCATAGAGAGTACATAGAACACAAAGTGTACAGCATAAGATAAAGAGAGTATTGCATAGGACACAGAGAATACAGCATAGAACACACTGTAACAGCATAGGACAGAGAGAGTACAGCATAGGACACAGGGAGTACAGCGTAGAACACACTGTAACAGCATAGAACAGAGAGAGTACAGCATAGGACACAGGGAGTATACCACAGGAAACAGAGAGTAATTAGATTACAGAGAGTACACAGAACACAGAGGGTAGATAGAACACAGAGAGTACAGCACAGGACACAGAGAGTACAGCATAGGACACAGAGAATACAGCATAGGACACAGAGAGTATAGCGTAGAAAACAGTGTAACAGCATTGGACACAGAGAGTACAGCATAGGATAGAGAGAGTACTGTATAGTACACAGAGAGTACAGAACACAGAGAGTACATAGAACACAGAGAGTACAGCACAGGACACATAGAGTACAGCATAGGACACAGAGAATACAGCATAGGACACAGAGAGTACAGCGTAGAACACACTGTAACAGCATAGGACACAGAGAGTACAGCATAGGATAGAGAGAGTACAGCATAGGACACAGAGAGTACAGCATAGGACAGAGAGTTCAGCACAGACACAGAGAGTACAGCGTAGGACAGAGGGAGTATACCACAGGAAACAGAGAGTAATTAGATTACAGAGAGTACACAGAACACAGAGTACAGCATAGGACACAGAGAATATATGGAACAAAAACAGTACAGCATAGGACACAGGGCGTACAGCATAGAACACAGAGTACATAGAACACAGAGAGTAAAGCATAGAAAGGAGGGAGTAAAGTAAAGGACGCAGAGAGTACAGCGTAGAACACAGAGGACATAGGACACAGTAACAGCATAGGACACCGAGTACATAGAACACATAGAGTACAGCATAGAACACAGAGAGCACAGCATAGGATACAGAGAGTACACTGAACACAGAGGTTACAGCGTAGGACACAGTGAGTATATAGAACACAGATATTACAGAATAGGATACAGAGAGTACAGCAGAGGATACAGAGAGTACACAGAACACAGAGTTCAGTGTAGGAGACAGAGTGCACAGCATAGGTCAGAGAGAGTACAGCATAGGACACAGGGAGTACGGCATAGGACACAGAGAGTACAGCATAGGACACAGAGAGTACAGCATAGAACACACTGTAACAGCACAGGACACAGAGAGTACAGCATAGGATAGAGAGAGCACAGCATAGGACACAGAGAGTACAGCATAGGACAGAGAGTTCAGCATGAACACAGAGAGTACAGCATAGGACACAGTGTAAAACATAGGAAACAGAGTGTACATAGAACACAGAGAGTAAAGCATTGAAAAGAGGGAGTAAAGCATAGGACACAGAGAGTACAGCGTAGAACACACTGTAACAGCATAGGACACAGGGAGTATACCACAGGAAACAGAGAGTAAATAGATTACAGAGAGTACTCAGAACACAGAGTACAGCATAGGACACAGGGAGTATACCACAGGAAACAGAGAGTAAATAGATTACAGAGAGTACTCAGAACACAGAGTACAGCATAGGACACAGAGAATATATGGAACAAGAACAGTACAGCATAGGACAGAGAGAGTACAGCATAGGACACAGGGAGTATACCACAGGAAACAGAGAGTAAATAGATTACAGAGAGTACTCAGAACACAGAGTACAGCATAGGACACAGAGTTCACAGAACACTGAGAGTACAGCATAGGACTCAGAGTACATAGAACACAAAGAGTACAGCATAGGACACAGAGTAAACAGAACACAGAGTACAGCATAGGATACAGAGTACACAGAACAATGAGAGTACAGCATAGGACTCAGAGTACATAGAACACAAAGAGTACAGAATAGGACACAGAGTAAACAGAACACAGAGAGTACAGCATAGGATACAGAGAATACAGCATAGCCCACACAGAGTACAGCATAGGACACAGAGAGTACACAGAACACAGAGAGTAGATAGAACACAGAGAGTACAGCATAGGATACGGAGAGTACAGCATAGGACACACAGAGTACAGCATAGGACACAGAGAATATATCGAACAAAAACAGTACAGCATAGGACACAGAGAGTAAAGCATAGGCCACACAAAGTACAGTATAGGACACAGGGAGGACAGCATAGAATACAGTGTACAGCATAGGACACACAGAGTACAGCACAGGGCATAGAGAGTACATAGAACACAAAGTGTACAGCATAGGATAAAGAGAGTATTGCATAGGACACAGAGAATACAGCATAGAACACACTGTAACAGCATAGGACAGAGAGAGTACAGCATAGGACACAGGGAGTACAGCGTAGAACACACTGTAACAGCATAGAACAGAGAGAGTACAGCATAGGACACAGGGAGTATACCACAGGAAACAGAGAGTAATTAGATTACAGAGAGTACACAGAACACAGAGGGTAGATAGAACACAGAGAGTACAGCACAGGACACAGAGAGTACAGCATAGGACACAGAGAATACAGCATAGGACACAGAGAGTACAGCGTAGAAAACAGTGTAACAGCATTGGACACAGAGAGTACAGCATAGGATAGAGAGAGTACTGTATAGTACACAGAGAGTACAGAACACAGAGAGTACATAGAACACAGAGAGTACAGCACAGGACACATAGAGTACAGCATAGGACACAGAGAATAGAGCATAGGACACAGAGAGCACAGCGTAGAACACACTGTAACAGCATAGGACACAGAGAGTACAGCATAGGATAGAGAGAGTACAGCATAGGACACAGAGAGTACAGCATAGGACAGAGAGTTCAGCATAGACACAGAGAGTACAGCGTAGGACACAGGGAGTATACCACAGGAAACAGAGAGTAATTAGATTACAGAGAGTACACAGAACACAGAGTACAGCATAGGACACAGAGAATATATGGAACAAAAACAGTACAGCATAGGACACAGGGCGTACAGCATAGAACACAGAGTACATAGAACACAGAGAGTAAAGCATAGAAAGGAGGGAGTAAAGTAAAGGACGCAGAGAGTACACAGAACACAGAGTACAGCATAGGACACAGAGAATATATCGAACAAAAACAGTACAGCATAGGACACAGAGAGTAAAGCATAGGCCACACAAAGTCCAGTATAGGACACAGGGAGGACAGCATAGAATACAGTGTACAGCATAGGACACACAGAGTACAGCACAGGGCATAGAGAGTACATAGAACACAAAGTGTACAGCATAAGATAAAGAGAGTATTGCATAGGACACAGAGAATACAGCATAGAACACACTGTAACAGCACAGGACACAGAGAGTACAGCATAGGATAGAGAGAGTACAGCATAGGACACAGAGAGTACAGCATAGGACAGAGTTCAGCATGGACACAGAGAGTACAGCATAGGACACAGTGTAAAACATAGGAAACAGAGTGTACATAGAACACAGAGAGTAAAGCATTGAAAAGAGGGAGTAAAGCATAGGACACAGAGAGTACAGCGTAGAACACACTGTAACAGCATAGGACACAGGGAGTATACCACAGGAAACAGAGAGTAAATAGATTACAGAGAGTACTCAGAACACAGAGTACAGCATAGGACACAGAGAATATATGGAACAAGAACAGTACAGCATAGGACAGAGAGAGTACAGCATAGGACACAGGGAGTATACCACAGGAAACAGAGAGTAAATAGATTACAGAGAGTACTCAGAACACAGAGTACAGCATAGGACACAGAGTTCACAGAACACTGAGAGTACAGCATAGGACTCAGAGTACATAGAACACAAAGAGTACAGCATAGGACACAGAGTAAACAGAACACAGAGTACAGCATAGGATACAGAGTACACAGAACAATGAGAGTACAGCATAGGACACAGAGTAAACAGAACACAGAGTACAGCATAGGACACAGAGTAAACAGAACACAGAGAGTACAGCATAGGATACAGAGAATACAGCATAGCCCACACAGAGTACAGCATAGGACACAGAGAGTACACAGAACACAGAGAGTAGATAGAACACAGAGAGTACAGCATAGGATACGGAGAGTACAGCATAGGACACACAGTACAGTATAGGACACAGGGAGGACAGCATAGAACACAGTGTACAGCATAGGACAAAGGGCGTACAGCATAGAACACAGAGTACATAGAACACAGAGAGTAAAGCATAGTAAAAAGGGAGTGAAGCAAAGTACACAGAGAGTACAGCGTAGAACACAGAGGACATAGGACACAGTAACAGCATAGGACACCGAGTACATAGAACACAACGAGTACAGCATAGAACACAGGGAGCACAGTATAGGATACAGAGATTACACTGAACACAGAGGGTACAGCGTAGGACACAGTGAGTATATAGAACACAGATATTACAGAATAGGATACAGAGAGTACATAGAACACAGAGTTCAGTGTAAGAGACAGAGTGCACAGCATAGGACAGAGAGAGTACAGCATAGGACTCAGGGAGTACGGCACAGGAAACAGAGTACATAGAACACAGAGAGTACAGCATAGGACACAGAGAGTACACTGAACACAGAGAGTACAGCATAGAACACACTGTAACAGCATAGGACACAGAGAGTACAGCGTAGGACACAGAGTACACAGAACACAAAGAGTACAGCATAGGACACAGAGAATACAGCATAGGACACAGAGAGTACACAGAACACAGAGAGTACAGCATAGGACACAGAGAATACAGCATAGGACACAGAGAGTAAAGCATTGAAAAGAGGAAGTAAAGCATAGGACACAGAGAGTACAGCGTAGAACACACTGTAACAGCATAGGACACAGAGAGTACAGCATAGGATAGAGAGAGTACAGCATAGGACATAGAGAGTACAGCATACGACAGAGAGTTCAGCATGGACACAGAGAGTACAGCATAGGACACAGAGAGTACAGTATAGGACTCAAAGAGTACAGCATAGGACAGAGAGAGTACAGCATAGGACACAGAGAGTACATAGAACACAGAGTAAAGAATAGAAAAGAGGGAGTAAAGCTTAGGACACAGAGTACACAGAACACAGAGGACAGCATAGGACACAGAGTACACAGAACACTGAGAGTACAGCATAGGACTCAGAGTATATAGAACACAAAGAGTACAGCATAGGACACAGAGTAAACAGAACACAGAGTACAGCATAGAACACAGAGAGTACAGCATAGGATACAGGGAATACAGCATAGCCCACACAGAGTACAGCATAGGACACAGAGAGTACACAGAACACAGAGAGTAGATAGAACACAGAGAGTACAGCATAGGATACGGAGAGTACAGCATAGGACACACAGTACAGTATAGGACACTGGGAGGACAGCATAGAATACACTGTAACAGCACAGGACACAGAGAGTACAGCATAGGATAGAGAGAGTACAGCATAGGACACAGAGAGTAAAGCATTGAAAAGAGGGTGTAAAGCATAGGACACAGAGAGTACAGCGTAGAACACACTGTAACAGCATAGGACACAGAGAGTACAGCATAGGATAGAGAGAGTACTGTATAGTGCACAGAGAGTACAGAACACAGAGAGTACATAGAACACAGAGAGTACAGCACAGGACACAGAGAATACAGCATAGGACACAGAGAGTACAGCGTAGAACACACTGTAACAGCATAGGACACAGAGAGTAAAGCATAGGATAGAGAGAGTACAGCATAGGACACAGAGAGTACAGCATTGGACAGAGAGTTCAGCATAGACACAGAGAGTACAGCGTAGGACACAGGGAGTATACCACAGGAAACAGAGAGTAATTAGATTACAGAGAGTACACAGAACACAGAGGGTAGATAGAACACAGAGAGTACAGCACAGGACACAGAGAGTACAGCATAGGACACAGAGAATACAGCATAGGACACAGAGAGTACAGCGTAGAAAACAGTGTAACAGCATTGGACACAGAGAGTACAGCATAGGATAGAGAGAGTACTGTATAGTGCACAGAGAGTACAGAACACAGAGAGTACATAGAACACAGAGAGTACAGCACAGGACACAGAGAATACAGCATAGGACACAGAGAGTACAGCGTAGAACACACTGTAACAGCATAGGACACAGAGAGTACAGCATAGGATAGAGAGAGTACAGCATAGGACACAGAGAGTACAGCATTGGACAGAGAGTTCAGCATAGACACAGAGAGTACAGCGTAGGACACAGGGAGTATACCACAGGAAACAGAGAGTAATTAGATTACAGAGGGTACACAGAACACAGAGTACAGCATAGGACACAGAGAATATATGGAACAAAAACAGTACAGCATAGGACACAGGGCGTACAGCATAGAACACAGAGTACATAGAACACAGAGAGTAAAGCATAGAAAGGAGGGAGTAAAGTAAAGGACGCAGAGAGTACACAGAACACAGAGTACAGCATAGGACACAGAGAATATATCGAACAAAAACAGTACAGCATAGGACACAGAGAGTAAAGCATAGGCCACACAAAGTTCAGTATAGGACACAGGGAGGACAGCATAGAATACAGTGTACAGCATAGGACACACAGAGTACAGCATAGGACACAGAGAGTACACAGAACACAGAGAGTAGATAGAACACAGAGAGTACAGCATAGGATACGTAGAGTACAGCATAGGACACACAGTACAGTATAGGACACTGGGAGGACAGCATAGAATACACTGTAACAGCACAGGACACAGAGAGTACAGCATAGGATAGAGAGAGTACAGCATAGGACACAGAGAGTAAAGCATTGAAAAGAGGGTGTAAAGCATAGGACACAGAGAGTACAGCGTAGAACACACTGTAACAGCATAGGACACAGAGAGTACAGCATAGGATAGAGAGAGTACAGCATAGGACACAGAGAGTACAGCATAGGACAGAGAGTTCAGCATAGGACACAGAGTGTACATAGGACACAGTGTAAAACATAGGACACAGAGTGTTCATAGAACACAGAGAGTAAAGCATTGAAAAGAGGGAGTAAAGCATAGGACACAGAGAGTGCAGCGTAGAACACACTGTAACAGCATAGGACAGAGAGAGTACAGCATAGGATAGAGAGAGTACAGCATAGGACACACAGAGTACAGCATAGGACACAGAGAATATATCGAACAAAAACAGTACAGCATAGGACACAGAGAGTAAAGCATAGGCCACACAAAGTACAGTATAGGACACAGGGAGGACAGCATAGAATACAGTGTACAGCATAGGACACACAGAGTACAGCACAGGGCATAGAGAGTACATAGAACACAAAGTGTACAGCATAGGATAAAGAGAGTATTGCATAGGACACAGAGAATACAGCATAGAACACACTGTAACAGCATAGGACAGAGAGAGTACAGCATAGGACACAGGGAGTACAGCGTAGAACACACTGTAACAGCATAGAACAGAGAGAGTACAGCATAGGACACAGGGAGTATACCACAGGAAACAGAGAGTAATTAGATTACAGAGAGTACACAGAACACAGAGGGTAGATAGAACACAGAGAGTACAGCACAGGACACAGAGAGTACAGCATAGGACACAGAGAATACAGCATAGGACACAGAGAGTACAGCGTAGAAAACAGTGTAACAGCATTGGACACAGAGAGTACAGCATAGGATAGAGAGAGTACTGTATAGTACACAGAGAGTACAGAACACAGAGAGTACATAGAACACAGAGAGTACAGCACAGGACACATAGAGTACAGCATAGGACACAGAGAATACAGCATAGGACACAGAGAGTACAGCGTAGAACACACTGTAACAGCATAGGACACAGAGAGTACAGCATAGGATAGAGAGAGTACAGCATAGGACACAGAGAGTACAGCATAGGACAGAGAGTTCAGCATAGACACAGAGAGTACAGCGTAGGACACAGGGAGTATACCACAGGAAACAGAGAGTAATTAGATTACAGAGAGTACACAGAACACAGAGTACAGCATAGGACACAGAGAATATATGGAACAAAAACAGTACAGCATAGGACACAGGGCGTACAGCACAGAACACAGAGTACATAGAACACAGAGAGTAAAGCATAGAAAGGAGGGAGTAAAGTAAAGGACGCAGAGAGTACACAGAACACAGAGTACAGCATAGGACACAGAGAATATATCGAACAAAAACAGTACAGCATAGGACACAGAGAGTAAAGCATAGGCCACACAAAGTCCAGTATAGGACACAGGGAGGACAGCATAGAATACAGTGTACAGCATAGGACACACAGAGTACAGCACAGGGCATAGAGAGTACATAGAACACAAAGTGTACAGCATAAGATAAAGAGAGTATTGCATAGGACACAGAGAATACAGCATAGAACACACTGTAACAGCATAGGACAGAGAGAGTACAGCATAGGACACAGGGAGTACAGCGTAGAACACACTGTAACAGCATAGAACAGAGAGAGTACAGCATAGGACACAGGGAGTATACCACAGGAAACAGAGAGTAATTAGATTACAGAGAGTACACAGAACACAGAGGGTAGATAGAACACAGAGAGTACAGCACAGGACACAGAGAGTACAGCATAGGACACAGAGAATACAGCATAGGACACAGAGAGTACAGCGTAGAAAACAGTGTAACAGCATTGGACACAGAGAGTACAGCATAGGATAGAGAGAGTACTGTATAGTACACAGAGAGTACAGAACACAGAGAGTACATAGAACACAGAGAGTACAGCACAGAACAATGAGAGTACAGCATAGGACTCAGAGTACATAGAACACAAAGAGTACAGCATAGGACACAGAGTAAACAGAACACAGAGAGTACAGCATAGGATACAGAGAATACAGCATAGCCCACACAGAGTACAGCATAGGACACAGAGAGTACACAGAACACAGAGAGTAGATAGAACACAGAGAGTACAGCATAGGATACGGAGAGTACAGCATAGGACACACAGTACAGTATAGGACACAGGGAGGACAGCATAGAACACAGTGTACAGCATAGGACAAAGGGCGTACAGCATAGAACACAGAGTACATAGAACACAGAGAGTAAAGCATAGTAAAAAGGGAGTGAAGCAAAGTACACAGAGAGTACAGCGTAGAACACAGAGGACATAGGACACAGTAACAGCATAGGACACCGAGTACATAGAACACAACGAGTACAGCATAGAACACAGGGAGCACAGCATAGGATACAGAGATTACACTGAACACAGAGGGTACAGCGTAGGACACAGTGAGTATATAGAACACAGATATTACAGAATAGGATACAGAGAGTACATAGAACACAGAGTTCAGTGTAAGAGACAGAGTGCACAGCATAGGACAGAGAGAGTACAGCATAGGACTCAGGGAGTACGGCACAGGAAACAGAGTACATAGAACACAGAGAGTACAGCATAGGACACAGAGAGTACACTGAACACAGAGAGTACAGCATAGAACACACTGTAACAGCATAGGACACAGAGAGTACAGCGTAGGACACAGAGTACACAGAACACAAAGAGTACAGCATAGGACACAGAGAATACAGCATAGGACACAGAGAGTACACAGAACACAGAGAGTACAGCATAGGACACAGAGAATACAGCATAGGACACAGAGAGTAAAGCATTGAAAAGAGGAAGTAAAGCATAGGACACAGAGAGTACAGCGTAGAACACACTGTAACAGCATAGGACACAGAGAGTACAGCATAGGATAGAGAGAGTACAGCATAGGACATAGAGAGTACAGCATACGACAGAGAGTTCAGCATGGACACAGAGAGTACAGCATAGGACACAGAGAGTACAGTATAGGACTCAAAGAGTACAGCATAGGACAGAGAGAGTACAGCATAGGACACAGAGAGTACATAGAACACAGAGTAAAGAATAGAAAAGAGGGAGTAAAGCTTAGGACACAGAGTACACAGAACACAGAGGACAGCATAGGACACAGAGTACACAGAACACTGAGAGTACAGCATAGGACTCAGAGTATATAGAACACAAAGAGTACAGCATAGGACACAGAGTAAACAGAACACAGAGTACAGCATAGAACACAGAGAGTACAGCATAGGATACAGAGAATACAGCATAGCCCACACAGAGTACAGCATAGGACACAGAGAGTACACAGAACACAGAGAGTAGATAGAACACAGAGAGTACAGCATAGGATACGGAGAGTACAGCATAGGACACACAGTACAGTATAGGACACTGGGAGGACAGCATAGAATACACTGTAACAGCACAGGACACAGAGAGTACAGCATAGGATAGAGAGAGTACAGCATAGGACACAGAGAGTAAAGCATTGAAAAGAGGGTGTAAAGCATAGGACACAGAGAGTACAGCGTAGAACACACTGTAACAGCATAGGACACAGAGAGTACAGCATAGGATAGAGAGAGTACTGTATAGTGCACAGAGAGTACAGAACACAGAGAGTACATAGAACACAGAGAGTACAGCACAGGACACAGAGAATACAGCATAGGACACAGAGAGTACAGCGTAGAACACACTGTAACAGCATAGGACACAGAGAGTAAAGCATAGGATAGAGAGAGTACAGCATAGGACACAGAGAGTACAGCATTGGACAGAGAGTTCAGCATAGACACAGAGAGTACAGCGTAGGACACAGGGAGTATACCACAGGAAACAGAGAGTAATTAGATTACAGAGAGTACACAGAACACAGAGGGTAGATAGAACACAGAGAGTACAGCACAGGACACAGAGAGTACAGCATAGGACACAGAGAATACAGCATAGGACACAGAGAGTACAGCGTAGAAAACAGTGTAACAGCATTGGACACAGAGAGTACAGCATAGGATAGAGAGAGTACTGTATAGTGCACAGAGAGTACAGAACACAGAGAGTACATAGAACACAGAGAGTACAGCACAGGACACAGAGAATACAGCATAGGACACAGAGAGTACAGCGTAGAACACACTGTAACAGCATAGGACACAGAGAGTACAGCATAGGATAGAGAGAGTACAGCATAGGACACAGAGAGTACAGCATTGGACAGAGAGTTCAGCATAGACACAGAGAGTACAGCGTAGGACACAGGGAGTATACCACAGGAAACAGAGAGTAATTAGATTACAGAGGGTACACAGAACACAGAGTACAGCATAGGACACAGAGAATATATGGAACAAAAACAGTACAGCATAGGACACAGGGCGTACAGCATAGAACACAGAGTACATAGAACACAGAGAGTAAAGCATAGAAAGGAGGGAGTAAAGTAAAGGACGCAGAGAGTACACAGAACACAGAGTACAGCATAGGACACAGAGAATATATCGAACAAAAACAGTACAGCATAGGACACAGAGAGTAAAGCATAGGCCACACAAAGTTCAGTATAGGACACAGGGAGGACAGCATAGAATACAGTGTACAGCATAGGACACACAGAGTACAGCATAGGACACAGAGAGTACACAGAACACAGAGAGTAGATAGAACACAGAGAGTACAGCATAGGATACGTAGAGTACAGCATAGGACACACAGTACAGTATAGGACACTGGGAGGACAGCATAGAATACACTGTAACAGCACAGGACACAGAGAGTACAGCATAGGATAGAGAGAGTACAGCATAGGACACAGAGAGTAAAGCATTGAAAAGAGGGTGTAAAGCATAGGACACAGAGAGTACAGCGTAGAACACACTGTAACAGCATAGGACACAGAGAGTACAGCATAGGATAGAGAGAGTACAGCATAGGACACAGAGAGTACAGCATAGGACAGAGAGTTCAGCATAGGACACAGAGTGTACATAGGACACAGTGTAAAACATAGGACACAGAGTGTTCATAGAACACAGAGAGTAAAGCATTGAAAAGAGGGAGTAAAGCATAGGACACAGAGAGTGCAGCGTAGAACACACTGTAACAGCATAGGACAGAGAGAGTACAGCATAGGATAGAGAGAGTACAGCATAGGACACACAGAGTACAGCATAGGACACAGAGAATATATCGAACAAAAACAGTACAGCATAGGACACAGAGAGTAAAGCATAGGCCACACAAAGTACAGTATAGGACACAGGGAGGACAGCATAGAATACAGTGTACAGCATAGGACACACAGAGTACAGCACAGGGCATAGAGAGTACATAGAACACAAAGTGTACAGCATAAGATAAAGAGAGTATTGCATAGGACACAGAGAATACAGCATAGAACACACTGTAACAGCATAGGACAGAGAGAGTACAGCATAGGACACAGGGAGTACAGCGTAGAACACACTGTAACAGCATAGAACAGAGAGAGTACAGCATAGGACACAGGGAGTATACCACAGGAAACAGAGAGTAATTAGATTACAGAGAGTACACAGAACACAGAGGGTAGATAGAACACAGAGAGTACAGCACAGGACACAGAGAGTACAGCATAGGACACAGAGAATACAGCATAGGACACAGAGAGTACAGCGTAGAAAACAGTGTAACAGCATTGGACACAGAGAGTACAGCATAGGATAGAGAGAGTACTGTATAGTACACAGAGAGTACAGAACACAGAGAGTACATAGAACACAGAGAGTACAGCACAGGACACATAGAGTACAGCATAGGACACAGAGAATACAGCATAGGACACAGAGAGTACAGCGTAGAACACACTGTAACAGCATAGGACACAGAGAGTACAGCATAGGATAGAGAGAGTACAGCATAGGACACAGAGAGTACAGCATAGGACAGAGAGTTCAGCATAGACACAGAGAGTACAGCGTAGGACACAGGGAGTATACCACAGGAAACAGAGAGTAATTAGATTACAGAGAGTACACAGAACACAGAGTACAGCATAGGACACAGAGAATATATGGAACAAAAACAGTACAGCATAGGACACAGGGCGTACAGCACAGAACACAGAGTACATAGAACACAGAGAGTAAAGCATAGAAAGGAGGGAGTAAAGTAAAGGACGCAGAGAGTACACAGAACACAGAGTACAGCATAGGACACAGAGAATATATCGAACAAAAACAGTACAGCATAGGACACAGAGAGTAAAGCATAGGCCACACAAAGTCCAGTATAGGACACAGGGAGGACAGCATAGAATACAGTGTACAGCATAGGACACACAGAGTACAGCACAGGGCATAGAGAGTACATAGAACACAAAGTGTACAGCATAAGATAAAGAGAGTATTGCATAGGACACAGAGAATACAGCATAGAACACACTGTAACAGCATAGGACAGAGAGAGTACAGCATAGGACACAGGGAGTACAGCGTAGAACACACTGTAACAGCATAGAACAGAGAGAGTACAGCATAGGACACAGGGAGTATACCACAGGAAACAGAGAGTAATTAGATTACAGAGAGTACACAGAACACAGAGGGTAGATAGAACACAGAGAGTACAGCACAGGACACAGAGAGTACAGCATAGGACACAGAGAATACAGCATAGGACACAGAGAGTACAGCGTAGAAAACAGTGTAACAGCATTGGACACAGAGAGTACAGCATAGGATAGAGAGAGTACTGTATAGTACACAGAGAGTACAGAACACAGAGAGTACATAGAACACAGAGAGTACAGCACAGGACACATAGAGTACAGCATAGGACACAGAGAATACAGCATAGGACACAGAGAGTACAGCGTAGGACACAGGGAGTATACCACAGGAAACAGAGAGTAATTAGATTACAGAGAGTACACAGAACACAGAGTACAGCATAGGACACAGAGAATATATGGAACAAAAACAGTACAGCATAGGACACAGGGCGTACAGCATAGAACACAGAGTACATAGAACACAGAGAGTAAAGCATAGAAAAAAGGGAGTGAAGCAAAGTACACAGAGAGTACAGCGTAGAACACAGAGGACATAGGACACAGTAACAGCATAGGACACCGAGTACATAGAACACATAGAGTACAGCATAGAACACAGAGAGCACAGCATAGGATACAGAGAGTACACTGAACACAGAGGGTACAGCGTAGGACACAGTGAGTATATAGAACACAGATATTACAGAATAGGATACAGAGAGTAGAGCAGAGGATACAGAGAGTACACAGAACACAGAGTTCAGTGTAGGAGACAGAGTGCACAGCATAGGTCAGAGAGAGTACAGCATAGGACACAGGGAGTACGGCATAGGACACAGAGAGTACAGCATAGGACACAGAGAGTACAGCATAGAACACACTGTAACAGCACAGGACACAGAGAGTACAGCATAGGATAGAGAGAGCACAGCATAGGACACAGAGAGTACAGCATAGGACAGAGAGTTCAGCATGGACACAGAGAGTACAGCATAGGACACAGTGTAAAACATAGGAAACAGAGTGTACATAGAACACAGAGAGTAAAGCATTGAAAAGAGGGAGTAAAGCATAGGACACAGAGAGTACAGCGTAGAACACACTGTAACAGCATAGGACACAGGGAGTATACCACAGGAAACAGAGAGTAAATAGATTACAGAGAGTACTCAGAACACAGAGTACAGCATAGGACACAAGGAGTATACCACAGGAAACAGAGAGTAAATAGATTACAGAGAGTACTCAGAACACAGAGTACAGCATAGGACACAGAGAATATATGGAACAAGAACAGTACAGCATAGGACAGAGAGAGTACAGCATAGGACACAGGGAGTATACCACAGGAAACAGAGAGTAAATAGATTACAGAGAGTACTCAGAACACAGAGTACAGCATAGGACACAGAGTTCACAGAACACTGAGAGTACAGCATAGGACTCAGAGTACATAGAACACAAAGAGTACAGCATAGGACACAGAGTAAACAGAACACAGAGTACAGCATAGGATACATAGTACACAGAACAATGAGAGTACAGCATAGGACTCAGAGTACATAGAACACAAAGAGTACAGAATAGGACACAGAGTAAACAGAACATAGAGAGTACAGCATAGGATACAGAGAATACAGCATAGCCCACACAGAGTACAGCATAGGACACAGAGAGTACACAGAACACAGAGAGTAGATAGAACACAGAGAGTACAGCATAGGATACGGAGAGTACAGCATAGGACACAAAGAGTACAGCATAGGACACAGAGAATATATCGAACAAAAACAGTACAGCATAGGACACAGAGAGTAAAGCATAGGCCACACAAAGTACAGTATAGGACACAGGGAGGACAGCATAGAATACAGTGTACAGCATAGGACACACAGAGTACAGCACAGGGCATAGAGAGTACATAGAACACAAAGTGTACAGCATAGGATAAAGAGAGTATTGCATAGGACACAGAGAATACAGCATAGAACACACTGTAACAGCATAGGACAGAGAGAGTACAGCATAGGACACAGGGAGTACAGCGTAGAACACACTGTAACAGCATAGAACAGAGAGAGTACAGCATAGGACACAGGGAGTATACCACAGGAAACAGAGAGTAATTAGATTACAGAGAGTACACAGAACACAGAGGGTAGATAGAACACAGAGAGTACAGCACAGGACACAGAGAGTACAGCATAGGACACAGAGAATACAGCATAGGACACAGAGAGTACAGCGTAGAAAACAGTGTAACAGCATTGGACACAGAGAGTACAGCATAGGATAGAGAGAGTACTGTATAGTACACAGAGAGTACAGAACACAGAGAGTACATAGAACACAGAGAGTACAGCACAGGACACATAGAGTACAGCATAGGACACAGAGAATACAGCATAGGACACAGAGAGTACAGCGTAGAACACACTGTAACAGCATAGGACACAGAGAGTACAGCATAGGATAGAGAGAGTACAGCATAGGACACAGAGAGTACAGCATAGGACAGAGAGTTCAGCATAGACACAGAGAGTACAGCGTAGGACACAGGGAGTATACCACAGGAAACAGAGAGTAATTAGATTACAGAGAGTACACAGAACACAGAGTACAGCATAGGACACAGAGAACATATGGAACAAAAACAGTACAGCATAGGACACAGGGCGTACAGCATAGAACACAGAGTACATAGAACACAGAGAGTAAAGCATAGAAAGGAGGGAGTAAAGTAAAGGACGCAGAGAGTACACAGAACACAGAGTACAGCATAGGACACAGAGAATATATCGAACAAAAACAGTACAGCATAGGACACAGAGAGTAAAGCATAGGCCACACAAAGTCCAGTATAGGACACAGGGAGGACAGCATAGAATACAGTGTACAGCATAGGACACACAGAGTACAGCACAGGGCATAGAGAGTAAATAGAACACAAAGTGTACAGCATAAGATAAAGAGAGTATTGCATAGGACACAGAGAATACAGCATAGAACACACTGTAACAGCATAGGACAGAGAGAGTACAGCATAGGACACAGGGAGTACAGCGTAGAACACACTGTAACAGCATAGAACAGAGAGAGTACAGCATAGGACACAGGGAGTATACCACAGGAAACAGAGAGTAATTAGATTACAGAGAGTACACAGAACACAGAGGGTAGATAGAACACAGAGAGTACAGCACAGGACACAGAGAGTACAGCATAGGACACAGAGAATACAGCATAGGACACAGAGAGTACAGCGTAGAAAACAGTGTAACAGCATTGGACACAGAGAGTACAGCATAGGATAGAGAGAGTACTGTATAGTACACAGAGAGTACAGAACACAGAGAGTACATAGAACACAGAGAGTACAGCACAGGACACATAGAGTACAGCATAGGACACAGAGAATACAGCATAGGACACAGAGAGTACAGCGTAGAACACACTGTAACAGCATAGGACACAGAGAGTACAGCATAGGATAGAGAGAGTACAGCATAGGACACAGAGAGTACAGCATAGGACAGAGAGTTCAGCATAGACACAGAGAGTACAGCGTAGGACACAGGGAGTATACCACAGGAAACAGAGAGTAATTAGATTACAGAGAGTACACAGAACACAGAGTACAGCATAGGACACAGAGAATATATGGAACAAAAACAGTACAGCATAGGACACAGGGCGTACAGCATAGAACACAGAGTACATAGAACACAGAGAGTAAAGCATAGAAAAAAGGGAGTGAAGCAAAGTACACAGAGAGTACAGCGTAGAACACAGAGGACATAGGACACAGTAACAGCATAGGACACCGAGTACATAGAACACATAGAGTACAGCATAGAACACAGAGAGCACAGCATAGGATACAGAGAGTACACTGAACACAGAGGGTACAGCGTAGGACACAGTGAGTATATAGAACACAGATATTACAGAATAGGATACAGAGAGTAGAGCAGAGGATACAGAGAGTACACAGAACACAGAGTTCAGTGTAGGAGACAGAGTGCACAGCATAGGTCAGAGAGAGTACAGCATAGGACACAGGGAGTACGGCATAGGACACAGAGAGTACAGCATAGGACACAGAGAGTACAGCATAGAACACACTGTAACAGCACAGGACACAGAGAGTACAGCATAGGATAGAGAGAGCACAGCATAGGACACAGAGAGTACAGCATAGGACAGAGAGTTCAGCATGGACACAGAGAGTACAGCATAGGACACAGTGTAAAACATAGGAAACAGAGTGTACATAGAACACAGAGAGTAAAGCATTGAAAAGAGGGAGTAAAGCATAGGACACAGAGAGTACAGCGTAGAACACACTGTAACAGCATAGGACACAGGGAGTATACCACAGGAAACAGAGAGTAAATAGATTACAGAGAGTACTCAGAACACAGAGTACAGCATAGGACACAAGGAGTATACCACAGGAAACAGAGAGTAAATAGATTACAGAGAGTACTCAGAACACAGAGTACAGCATAGGACACAGAGAATATATGGAACAAGAACAGTACAGCATAGGACAGAGAGAGTACAGCATAGGACACAGGGAGTATACCACAGGAAACAGAGAGTAAATAGATTACAGAGAGTACTCAGAACACAGAGTACAGCATAGGACACAGAGTTCACAGAACACTGAGAGTACAGCATAGGACTCAGAGTACATAGAACACAAAGAGTACAGCATAGGACACAGAGTAAACAGAACACAGAGTACAGCATAGGATACATAGTACACAGAACAATGAGAGTACAGCATAGGACTCAGAGTACATAGAACACAAAGAGTACAGAATAGGACACAGAGTAAACAGAACATAGAGAGTACAGCATAGGATACAGAGAATACAGCATAGCCCACACAGAGTACAGCATAGGACACAGAGAGTACACAGAACACAGAGAGTAGATAGAACACAGAGAGTACAGCATAGGATACGGAGAGTACAGCATAGGACACAAAGAGTACAGCATAGGACACAGAGAATATATCGAACAAAAACAGTACAGCATAGGACACAGAGAGTAAAGCATAGGCCACACAAAGTACAGTATAGGACACAGGGAGGACAGCATAGAATACAGTGTACAGCATAGGACACACAGAGTACAGCACAGGGCATAGAGAGTACATAGAACACAAAGTGTACAGCATAGGATAAAGAGAGTATTGCATAGGACACAGAGAATACAGCATAGAACACACTGTAACAGCATAGGACAGAGAGAGTACAGCATAGGACACAGGGAGTACAGCGTAGAACACACTGTAACAGCATAGAACAGAGAGAGTACAGCATAGGACACAGGGAGTATACCACAGGAAACAGAGAGTAATTAGATTACAGAGAGTACACAGAACACAGAGGGTAGATAGAACACAGAGAGTACAGCACAGGACACAGAGAGTACAGCATAGGACACAGAGAATACAGCATAGGACACAGAGAGTACAGCGTAGAAAACAGTGTAACAGCATTGGACACAGAGAGTACAGCATAGGATAGAGAGAGTACTGTATAGTACACAGAGAGTACAGAACACAGAGAGTACATAGAACACAGAGAGTACAGCACAGGACACATAGAGTACAGCATAGGACACAGAGAATACAGCATAGGACACAGAGAGTACAGCGTAGAACACACTGTAACAGCATAGGACACAGAGAGTACAGCATAGGATAGAGAGAGTACAGCATAGGACACAGAGAGTACAGCATAGGACAGAGAGTTCAGCATAGACACAGAGAGTACAGCGTAGGACACAGGGAGTATACCACAGGAAACAGAGAGTAATTAGATTACAGAGAGTACACAGAACACAGAGTACAGCATAGGACACAGAGAACATATGGAACAAAAACAGTACAGCATAGGACACAGGGCGTACAGCATAGAACACAGAGTACATAGAACACAGAGAGTAAAGCATAGAAAGGAGGGAGTAAAGTAAAGGACGCAGAGAGTACACAGAACACAGAGTACAGCATAGGACACAGAGAATATATCGAACAAAAACAGTACAGCATAGGACACAGAGAGTAAAGCATAGGCCACACAAAGTCCAGTATAGGACACAGGGAGGACAGCATAGAATACAGTGTACAGCATAGGACACACAGAGTACAGCACAGGGCATAGAGAGTAAATAGAACACAAAGTGTACAGCATAAGATAAAGAGAGTATTGCATAGGACACAGAGAATACAGCATAGAACACACTGTAACAGCATAGGACAGAGAGAGTACAGCATAGGACACAGGGAGTACAGCGTAGAACACACTGTAACAGCATAGAACAGAGAGAGTACAGCATAGGACACAGGGAGTATACCACAGGAAACAGAGAGTAATTAGATTACAGAGAGTACACAGAACACAGAGGGTAGATAGAACACAGAGAGTACAGCACAGGACACAGAGAGTACAGCATAGGACACAGAGAATACAGCATAGGACACAGAGAGTACAGCGTAGAAAACAGTGTAACAGCATTGGACACAGAGAGTACAGCATAGGATAGAGAGAGTACTGTATAGTACACAGAGAGTACAGAACACAGAGAGTACATAGAACACAGAGAGTACAGCACAGGACACATAGAGTACAGCATAGGACACAGAGAATACAGCATAGGACACAGAGAGTACAGCGTAGAACACACTGTAACAGCATAGGACACAGAGAGTACAGCATAGGATAGAGAGAGTACAGCATAGGACACAGAGAGTACAGCATAGGACAGAGAGTTCAGCATAGACACAGAGAGTACAGCGTAGGACACAGGGAGTATACCACAGGAAACAGAGAGTAATTAGATTACAGAGAGTACACAGAACACAGAGTACAGCATAGGACACAGAGAATATATGGAACAAAAACAGTACAGCATAGGACACAGGGCGTACAGCATAGAACACAGAGTACATAGAACACAGAGAGTAAAGCATAGAAAGGAGGGAGTAAAGTAAAGGACGCAGAGAGTACACAGAACACAGAGTACAGCATAGGACACAGAGAATATATCGAACAAAAACAGTACAGCATAGGACACAGAGAGTAAAGCATAGGCCACACAAAGTCCAGTATAGGACACAGGGAAGACAGCATAGAATACAGTGTACAGCATAGGACACACAGAGTACAGCACAGGGCATAGAGAGTACATAGAACACAAAGTGTACAGCATAAGATAAAGAGAGTATTGCATAGGACTCAGAGAATACAGCATAGAACACACTGTAACAGCATAGGACAGAGAGAGTACAGCATAGGACACAGGGAGTACAGCGTAGAACACACTGTAACAGCATAGAACAGAGAGAGTACAGCATAGGACACAGGGAGTATACCACAGGAAACAGAGAGTAATTAGATTACAGAGAGTACACAGAACACAGAGGGTAGATAGAACACAGAGAGTACAGCACAGGACACAGAGAGTACAGCATAGGACACAGAGAATACAGCATAGGACACAGAGAGTACAGCGTAGAAAACAGTGTAACAGCATTGGACACAGAGAGTACAGCATAGGATAGAGAGAGTACTGTATAGTACACAGAGAGTACAGAACACAGAGAGTACATAGAACACAGAGAGTACAGCACAGGACACACTGTAACAGCATAGGACACAGAGAGTACAGCATAGGATAGAGAGAGTACAGCATAGGACACAGAGAGTACAGCATAGGACAGAGAGTTCAGCATAGACACAGAGAGTACAGCGTAGGACACAGGGAGTATACCACAGGAAACAGAGAGTAATTAGATTACAGAGAGTACACAGAACACAGAGTACAGCATAGGACACAGACAATATATGGAGCAAAAACAGTACAGCATAGGACACAGGGCGTACAGCATAGAACACAGAGTACATAGAACACAGAGAGTAAAGCATAGAAAAAAGGGAGTGAAGCAAAGTACACAGAGAGTACAGCGTAGAACACAGAGGACATAGGACACAGTAACAGCATAGGACACCGAGTACATAGAACACATAGAGTACAGCATAGAACACAGAGAGCACAGCATAGGATACAGAGAGTACACTGAACACAGAGGGTACAGCGTAGGACACAGTGAGTATATAGAACACAGATATTACAGAATAGGATACAGAGAGTAGAGCAGAGGATACAGAGAGTACACAGAACACAGAGTTCAGTGTAGGAGACAGAGTGCACAGCATAGGTCAGAGAGAGTACAGCATAGGACACAGGGAGTACGGCATAGGACACAGAGAGTACAGCATAGGACACAGAGAGTACAGCATAGAACACACTGTAACAGCACAGGACACAGAGAGTACAGCATAGGATAGAGAGAGCACAGCATAGGACACAGAGAGTACAGCATAGGACGGAGAGTTCAGCATGAACACAGAGAGTACAGCATAGGACACAGTGTAAAACATAGGAAACAGAGTGTACATAGAACACAGAGAGTAAAGCATTGAAAAGAGGGAGTAAAGCATAGGACACAGAGAGTACAGCGTAGAACACACTGTAACAGCATAGGACACAGGGAGTATACCACAGGAAACAGAGAGTAAATAGATTACAGAGAGTACTCAGAACACAGAGTACAGCATAGGACACAAGGAGTATACCACAGGAAACAGAGAGTAAATAGATTACAGAGAGTACTCAGAACACAGAGTACAGCATAGGACACAGAGAATATATGGAACAAGAACAGTACAGCATAGGACAGAGAGAGTACAGCATAGGACACAGGGAGTATACCACAGGAAACAGAGAGTAAATAGATTACAGAGAGTACTCAGAACACAGAGTACAGCATAGGACACAGAGTTCACAGAACACTGAGAGTACAGCATAGGACTCAGAGTACATAGAACACAAAGAGTACAGCATAGGACACAGAGTAAACAGAACACAGAGTACAGCATAGGATACATAGTACACAGAACAATGAGAGTACAGCATAGGACTCAGAGTACATAGAACACAAAGAGTACAGAATAGGACACAGAGTAAACAGAACATAGAGAGTACAGCATAGGATACAGAGAATACAGCATAGCCCACACAGAGTACAGCATAGGACACAGAGAGTACACAGAACACAGAGAGTAGATAGAACACAGAGAGTACAGCATAGGATACGGAGAGTACAGCATAGGACACACAGAGTACAGCATAGGACACAGAGAATATATCGAACAAAAACAGTACAGCATAGGACACAGAGAGTAAAGCATAGGCCACACAAAGTACAGTATAGGACACAGGGAGGACAGCATAGAATACAGTGTACAGCATAGGACACACAGAGTACAGCACAGGGCATAGAGAGTACATAGAACATAAAGTGTACAGCATAGGATAAAGAGAGTATTGCATAGGACACAGAGAATACAGCATAGAACACACTGTAACAGCATAGGACAGAGAGAGTACAGCATAGGACACAGGGAGTACAGCGTAGAACACACTGTAACAGCATAGAACAGAGAGAGTACAGCATAGGACACAGGGAGTATACCACAGGAAACAGAGAGTAATTAGATTACAGAGAGTACACAGAACACAGAGGGTAGATAGAACACAGAGAGTACAGCACAGGACACAGAGAGTACAGCATAGGACACAGAGAATACAGCATAGGACACAGAGAGTACAGCGTAGAAAACAGTGTAACAGCATTGGACACAGAGAGTACAGCATAGGATAGAGAGAGTACTGTATAGTACACAGAGAGTACAGAACACAGAGAGTACATAGAACACAGAGAGTACAGCACAGGACACATAGAGTACAGCATAGGACACAGAGAATACAGCATAGGACACAGAGAGTACAGCGTAGAACACACTGTAACAGCATAGGACACAGAGAGTACAGCATAGGATAGAGAGAGTACAGCATAGGACACAGAGAGTACAGCATAGGACAGAGAGTTCAGCATAGACACAGAGAGTACAGCGTAGGACACAGGGAGTATACCACAGGAAACAGAGAGTAATTAGATTACAGAGAGTACACAGAACACAGAGTACAGCATAGGACACAGAGAACATATGGAACAAAAACAGTACAGCATAGGACACAGGGCGTACAGCATAGAACACAGAGTACATAGAACACAGAGAGTAAAGCATAGAAAGGAGGGAGTAAAGTAAAGGACGCAGAGAGTACACAGAACACAGAGTACAGCGTAGGGCACAGAGAATATATCGAACAAAAACAGTACAGCATAGGACACAGAGAGTAAAGCATAGGCCACACAAAGTCCAGTATAGGACACAGGGAGGACAGCATAGAATACAGTGTACAGCATAGGACACACAGAGTACAGCACAGGGCATAGAGAGTACATAGAACACAAAGTGTACAGCATAAGATAAAGAGAGTATTGCATAGGACACAGAGAATACAGCATAGAACACACTGTAACAGCATAGGACAGAGAGAGTACAGCATAGGACACAGGGAGTACAGCGTAGAACACACTGTAACAGCATAGAACAGAGAGAGTACAGCATAGGACACAGGGAGTATACCACAGGAAACAGAGAGTAATTAGATTACAGAGAGTACACAGAACACAGAGGGTAGATAGAACACAGAGAGTACAGCACAGGACACAGAGAGTACAGCATAGGACACAGAGAATACAGCATAGGACACAGAGAGTACAGCGTAGAAAACAGTGTAACAGCATTGGACACAGAGAGTACAGCATAGGATAGAGAGAGTACTGTATAGTACACAGAGAGTACAGAACACAGAGAGTACATAGAACACAGAGAGTACAGCACAGGACACATAGAGTACAGCATAGGACACAGAGAATACAGCATAGGACACAGAGAGTACAGCGTAGAACACACTGTAACAGCATAGGACACAGAGAGTACAGCATAGGATAGAGAGAGTACAGCATAGGACACAGAGAGTACAGCATAGGACAGAGAGTTCAGCACAGACACAGAGAGTACAGCGTAGGACAGAGGGAGTATACCACAGGAAACAGAGAGTAATTAGATTACAGAGAGTACACAGAACACAGAGTACAGCATAGGACACAGAGAATATATGGAACAAAAACAGTACAGCATAGGACACAGGGCGTACAGCATAGAACACAGAGTACATAGAACACAGAGAGTAAAGCATAGAAAAAAGGGAGTGAAGCAAAGTACACAGAGAGTACAGCGTAGAACACAGAGGACATAGGACACAGTAACAGCATAGGACACCGAGTACATAGAACACATAGAGTACAGCATAGAACACAGAGAGCACAGCATAGGATACAGAGAGTACACTGAACACAGAGGTTACAGCGTAGGACACAGTGAGTATATAGAACACAGATATTACAGAATAGGATACAGAGAGTACAGCAGAGGATACAGAGAGTACACAGAACACAGAGTTCAGTGTAGGAGACAGAGTGCACAGCATAGGTCAGAGAGAGTACAGCATAGGACACAGGGAGTACGGCATAGGACACAGAGAGTACAGCATAGGACACAGAGAGTACAGCATAGAACACACTGTAACAGCACAGGACACAGAGAGTACAGCATAGGATAGAGAGAGCACAGCATAGGACACAGAGAGTACAGCATAGGACAGAGAGTTCAGCATGAACACAGAGAGTACAGCATAGCACACAGTGTAAAACATAGGAAACAGAGTGTACATAGAACACAGAGAGTAAAGCATTGAAAAGAGGGAGTAAAGCATAGGACACAGAGAGTACAGCGTAGAACACACTGTAACAGCATAGGACACAGGGAGTATACCACAGGAAACAGAGAGTAAATAGATTACAGAGAGTACTCAGAACACAGAGTACAGCATAGGACACAGAGAATATATGGAACAAGAACAGTACAGCATAGGACAGAGAGAGTACAGCATAGGACACAGGGAGTATACCACAGGAAACAGAGAGTAAATAGATTACAGAGAGTACTCAGAACACAGAGTACAGCATAGGACACAGAGTTCACAGAACACTGAGAGTACAGCATAGGACTCAGAGTACATAGAACACAAAGAGTACAGCATAGGACACAGAGTAAACAGAACACAGAGTACAGCATAGGATACAGAGTACACAGAACAATGAGAGTACAGCATAGGACTCAGAGTACATAGAACACAAAGAGTACAGAATAGGACACAGAGTAAACAGAACACAGAGAGTACAGCATAGGATACAGAGAATACAGCATAGCCCACACAGAGTACAGCATAGGACACAGAGAGTACACAGAACACAGAGAGTAGATAGAACACAGAGAGTACAGCATAGGATACGGAGAGTACAGCATAGGACACACAGAGTACAGCATAGGACACAGAGAATATATCGAACAAAAACAGTACAGCATAGGACACAGAGAGTAAAGCATAGGCCACACAAAGTACAGTATAGGACACAGGGAGGACAGCATAGAATACAGTGTACAGCATAGGACACACAGAGTACAGCACAGGGCATAGAGAGTACATAGAACACAAAGTGTACAGCATAGGATAAAGAGAGTATTGCATAGGACACAGAGAATACAGCATAGAACACACTGTAACAGCATAGGACAGAGAGAGTACAGCATAGGACACAGGGAGTACAGCGTAGAACACACTGTAACAGCATAGAACAGAGAGAGTACAGCATAGGACACAGGGAGTATACCACAGGAAACAGAGAGTAATTAGATTACAGAGAGTACACAGAACACAGAGGGTAGATAGAACACAGAGAGTACAGCACAGGACACAGAGAGTACAGCATAGGACACAGAGAATACAGCATAGGACACAGAGAGTACAGCGTAGAAAACAGTGTAACAGCATTGGACACAGAGAGTACAGCATAGGATAGAGAGAGTACTGTATAGTACACAGAGAGTACAGAACACAGAGAGTACATAGAACACAGAGAGTACAGCACAGGACACATAGAGTACAGCATAGGACACAGAGAATACAGCATAGGACACAGAGAGCACAGCGTAGAACACACTGTAACAGCATAGGACACAGAGAGTACAGCATAGGATAGAGAGAGTACAGCATAGGACACAGAGAGTACAGCATAGGACAGAGAGTTCAGCATAGACACAGAGAGTACAGCGTAGGACAGAGGGAGTATACCACAGGAAACAGAGAGTAATTAGATTACAGAGAGTACACAGAACACAGAGTACAGCATAGGACACAGAGAATATATGGAACAAAAACAGTACAGCATAGGACACAGGGCGTACAGCATAGAACACAGAGTACATAGAACACAGAGAGTAAAGCATAGAAAAAAGGGAGTGAAGCAAAGTACACAGAGAGTACAGCGTAGAACACAGAGGACATAGGACACAGTAACAGCATAGGACACCGAGTACATAGAACACATAGAGTACAGCATAGAACACAGAGAGCACAGCATAGGATACAGAGAGTACACTGAACACAGAGGGTACAGCGTAGGACACAGTGAGTATATAGAACACAGATATTACAGAATAGGATACAGAGAGTACAGCAGAGGATACAGAGAGTACACAGAACACAGAGTTCAGTGTAGGAGACAGAGTGCACAGCATAGGTCAGAGAGAGTACAGCATAGGACACAGGGAGTACGGCATAGGACACAGAGAGTACAGCATAGGACACAGAGAGTACAGCATAGAACACACTGTAACAGCACAGGACACAGAGAGTACAGCATAGGATAGAGAGAGCACAGCATAGGACACAGAGAGTACAGCATAGGACAGAGAGTTCAGCATGGACACAGAGAGTACAGCATAGGACACAGTGTAAAACATAGGAAACAGAGTGTACATAGAACACAGAGAGTAAAGCATTGAAAAGAGGGAGTAAAGCATAGGACACAGAGAGTACAGCGTAGAACACACTGTAACAGCATAGGACACAGGGAGTATACCACAGGAAACAGAGAGTAAATAGATTACAGAGAGTACTCAGAACACAGAGTACAGCATAGGACACAGGGAGTATACCACAGGAAACAGAGAGTAAATAGATTACAGAGAGTACTCAGAACACAGAGTACAGCATAGGACACAGAGAATATATGGAACAAGAACAGTACAGCATAGGACAGAGAGAGTACAGCATAGGACACAGGGAGTATACCACAGGAAACAGAGAGTAAATAGATTACAGAGAGTACTCAGAACACAGAGTACAGCATAGGACACAGAGTTCACAGAACATTGAGAGTACAGCATAGGACTCAGAGTACATAGAACACAAAGAGTACAGCATAGGACACAGAGTAAACAGAACACAGAGTACAGCATAGGATACAGAGTACACAGAACAATGAGAGTACAGCATAGGACTCAGAGTACATAGAACACAAAGAGTACAGCATAGGACACAGAGTAAGCAGAACACAGAGAGTACAGCATAGGATACATAGTACACAGAACAATGAGAGTACAGCATAGGACTCAGAGTACATAGAACACACAGAGTACAGCATTGGACACAGAGAGTACACAGAACACAGAGAGTAGATAGAACACAGAGAGTACAGCATAGGATACGGAGAGTACAGCATAGGACACACAGTACAGTATAGGACACAGGGAGGACAGCATAGAACACAGTGTACAGCATAGGACAAAGGGCGTACAGCATAGAACACAGAGTACATAGAACACAGAGAGTAAAGCATAGTAAAAAGGGAGTGAAGCAAAGTACACAGAGAGTACAGCGTAGAACACAGAGGACATAGGACACAGTAACAGCATAGGACACCGAGTACATAGAACACAACGAGTACAGCATAGAACACAGAGAGCACAGCATAGGACACAGAGAGTACACTGAACACAGAGAGTACAGCATAGAACACACTGTAACAGCATAGGACACAGAGAGTACAGCGTAGGACACAGAGTACACAGAACACAAAGAGTACAGCATAGGACACAGAGAATACAGCATAGGACACAGAGAGTACACAGAACACAGAGAGTACAGCATAGGACACAGAGAATACAGCATAGGACACAGAGAGTAAAGCATTGAAAAGAGGAAGTAAAGCATAGGACACAGAGAGTACAGCGTAGAACACACTGTAACAGCATAGGACACAGAGAGTACAGCATAGGATAGAGAGAGTACAGCATAGGACACAGAGAGTACAGCATACGACAGAGAGTTCAGCATGGACACAGAGAGTACAGCATAGGACACAGAGAGTACAGTATAGGACTCAAAGAGTACAGCATAGGACACACAGAGTACAGCATAGGACACAGAGTACACAGAACACTGAGAGTACAGCATAGGACTCAGAGTACATAGAACACAAAGAGTACAGCATAGGACACAGAGTAAACAGAACACAGAGTACAGCATAGAACACAGAGAGTACAGCATAGGATACAGAGAATACAGCATAGCCCACACAGAGTACAGCATAGGACACAGAGAGTACACAGAACACAGAGAGTAGATAGAACACAGAGAGTACAGCATAGGATACGGAGAGTACAGCATAGGACACACAGTACAGTATAGGACACTGGGAGGACAGCATAGAATACACTGTAACAGCACAGGACACAGAGAGTACAGCATAGGATAGAGAGAGTACAGCATAGGACACAGAGAGTAAAGCATTGAAAAGAGGGTGTAAAGCATAGGACACAGAGAGTACAGCGTAGAACACACTGTAACAGCATAGGACACAGAGAGTACAGCATAGGACAGAGAGTTCAGCATAGGCACAGAGTGTACATAGGACACAGTGTAAAACATAGTACACAGAGTGTTCATAGAACACAGAGAGTAAAGCATTGAAAAGAGGGAGTAAAGCATAGGACACAAAGAGTGCAGCGTAGAACACACTGTAACAGCATAGGACAGAGAGAGTACAGCATAGGATAGAGAGAGTACAGCATAGGACACACAGAGTACAGCATAGGACACAGAGAATATATCGAACAAAAACAGTACGGCATAGGACACAGAGAGTAAAGCATAGGATAGAGAGAGTACAGCATAGGACAAAGAGAGTAAAGCATAGGCCACACAAAGTACAGTATAGGACACAGGGAGGACAGCATAGAATACAGTGTACTGCATAGGACACACAGAGTACAGCACAGGGCATAGAGAGTACATAGAACACAAAGTGTACAGCATAGGATAAAGAGAGTATTGCATAGGACACTGAGAATACAGCATAGAACACACTGTAACAGCATAGGACAGAGAGAGTACAGCATAGGACACAGGGAGTACAGCGTAGAACACACTGTAACAGCATAGAACAGAGAGAGTACAGCATAGGACACAGGGAGTATACCACAGGAAACAGAGAGTAATTAGATTACAGAGAGTACACAGAACACAGAGGGTAGATAGAACACAGAGAGTACAGCACAGGACACAGAGAGTACAGCATAGGATAGAGAGAGTACAGCATAGGACACAGAGAGTACAGCATAGGACAGAGAGTTCAGCATAGACACAGAGAGTACAGCGTAGGACACAGGGAGTATACCACAGGAAACAGAGAGTAATTAGATTACAGAGAGTACACAGAACACAGAGTACAGCATAGGACACAGAGAATATATGGAACAAAAACAGTACAGCATAGGACACAGGGCGTACAGCATAGAACACAGAGAGTAAAGCATAGAAAAAAGGGAGTGAAGCAAAGTACACAGAGAGTACAGCGTAGAACACAGAGGACATAGGACACAGTAACAGCATAGGACACCGAGTACATAGAACACAACGAGTACAGCATAGAACACAGAGAGCACAGCATAGGATACAGAGAGTACACTGAACACAGAGGGTACAGCGTAGGACACAGTGAGTATATAGAACACAGATATTACAGAATAGGATACAGAGAGTACAGCAGAGGATACAGAGAGTACACAGAACACAGAGTTCAGTGTAGGAGACAGAGTGCACAGCATAGGTCAGAGAGAGTACAGCATAGGACACAGGGAGTACGGCATAGGACACAGAGAGTACAGCATAGAACACACTGTAACAGCACAGGACACAGAGAGTACAGCATAGGATAGAGAGAGTACAGCATAGGACACAGAGAGTAAAGCATAGGCCACACAAAGTACAGTATAGGACACAGGGAGGACAGCATAGAATACAGTGTACAGCATAGGACACACAGAGTACAGCACAGGGCATAGAGAGTACATAGAACACAAAGTGTACAGCATAGGATAAAGAGAGTATTGCATAGGACACAGAGAATACAGCATAGAACACACTGTAACAGCATAGGACAGAGAGAGTACAGCATAGGACACAGGGAGTACAGCGTAGAACACACTGTAACAGCATAGAACAGAGAGAGTACAGCATAGGACACAGGGAGTATACCACAGGAAACAGAGAGTAATTAGATTACAGAGAGTACACAGAACACAGAGGGTAGATAGAACACAGAGAGTACAGCACAGGACACAGAGAGTACAGCATAGGACACAGAGAATACAGCATAGGACACAGAGAGTACAGCGTAGAAAACAGTGTAACAGCATTGGACACAGAGAGTACAGCATAGGATAGAGAGAGTACTGTATAGTACACAGAGAGTACAGAACACAGAGAGTACATAGAACACAGAGAGTACAGCACAGGACACATAGAGTACAGCATAGGACACAGAGAATACAGCATAGGACACAGAGAGCACAGCGTAGAACACACTGTAACAGCATAGGACACAGAGAGTACAGCATAGGATAGAGAGAGTACAGCATAGGACACAGAGAGTACAGCATAGGACAGAGAGTTCAGCATAGACACAGAGAGTACAGCGTAGGACAGAGGGAGTATACCACAGGAAACAGAGAGTAATTAGATTACAGAGAGTACACAGAACACAGAGTACAGCATAGGACACAGAGAATATATGGAACAAAAACAGTACAGCATAGGACACAGGGCGTACAGCATAGAACACAGAGTACATAGAACACAGAGAGTAAAGCATAGAAAAAAGGGAGTGAAGCAAAGTACACAGAGAGTACAGCGTAGAACACAGAGGACATAGGACACAGTAACAGCATAGGACACCGAGTACATAGAACACATAGAGTACAGCATAGAACACAGAGAGCACAGCATAGGATACAGAGAGTACACTGAACACAGAGGGTACAGCGTAGGACACAGTGAGTATATAGAACACAGATATTACAGAATAGGATACAGAGAGTAGAGCAGAGGATACAGAGAGTACACAGAACACAGAGTTCAGTGTAGGAGACAGAGTGCACAGCATAGGTCAGAGAGAGTACAGCATAGGACACAGGGAGTACGGCATAGGACACAGAGAGTACAGCATAGGACACAGAGAGTACAGCATAGAACACACTGTAACAGCACAGGACACAGAGAGTACAGCATAGGATAGAGAGAGCACAGCATAGGACACAGAGAGTACAGCATAGGACAGAGAGTTCAGCATGGACACAGAGAGTACAGCATAGGACACAGTGTAAAACATAGGAAACAGAGTGTACATAGAACACAGAGAGTAAAGCATTGAAAAGAGGGAGTAAAGCATAGGACACAGAGAGTACAGCGTAGAACACACTGTAACAGCATAGGACACAGGGAGTATACCACAGGAAACAGAGAGTAAATAGATTACAGAGAGTACTCAGAACACAGAGTACAGCATAGGACACAGGGAGTATACCACAGGAAACAGAGAGTAAATAGATTACAGAGAGTACTCAGAACACAGAGTACAGCATAGGACACAGAGAATATATGGAAGAAGAACAGTACAGCATAGGACAGAGAGAGTACAGCATAGGACACAGGGAGTATACCACAGGAAACAGAGAGTAAATAGATTACAGAGAGTACTCAGAACACAGAGTACAGCATAGGACACAGAGAATATATGGAACAAGAACAGTACAGCATAGGACAGAGAGAGTACAGCATAGGACACAGGGAGTATACCACAGGAAACAGAGAGTAAATAGATTACAGAGAGTACTCAGAACACAGAGTACAGCATAGGACACAGAGTTCACAGAACACTGAGAGTACAGCATAGGACTCAGAGTACATAGAACACAAAGAGTACAGCATAGGACACAGAGTAAACAGAACACAGAGTACAGCATAGGATACAGAGTACACAGAACAATGAGAGTACAGCATAGGACTCAGAGTACATAGAACACAAAGAGTACAGCATAGGACACAGAGTAAGCAGAACACAGAGAGTACAGCATAGGATACAGAGAATACAGCATAGCCCACACAGAGTACAGCATTGGACACAGAGACTACACAGAACACAGAGAGTAGATAGAACACAGAGAGTACAGCATAGGATACGGAGAGTACAGCATAGGACACACAGTACAGTATAGGACACAGGGAGGACAGCATAGAACACAGTGTACAGCATAGGACAAAGGGCGTACAGCATAGAACACAGAGTACATAGAACACAGAGAGTAAAGCATAGTAAAAAGGGAGTGAAGCAAAGTACACAGAGAGTACAGCGTAGAACACAGAGGACATAGGACACAGTAACAGCATAGGACACCGAGTACATAGAACACAACGAGTACAGCATAGAACACAGAGAGCACAGCATAGGATACAGAGATTACACTGAACACAGAGGGTACAGCGTAGGACACAGTGAGTATATAGAACACAGATATTACAGAATAGGATACAGAGAGTACAGCAGAGGATACAGAGAGTACATAGAACACAGAGTTCAGTGTAGGAGACAGAGTGCACAGCATAGGACAGAGAGAGTACAGCATAGGACTCAGGGAGTACGGCACAGGAAACAGAGTACATAGAACACAGAGAGTACAGCATAGGACACAGAGAGTACACTGAACACAGAGAGTACAGCATAGAACACACTGTAACAGCATAGGACACAGAGAGTACAGCGTAGGACACAGAGTACACAGAACACAAAGAGTACAGCATAGGACACAGAGAATACAGCATAGGACACAGAGAGTACACAGAACACAGAGAGTACAGCATAGGACACAGAGAATACAGCATAGGACACAGAGAGTAAAGCATTGAAAAGAGGAAGTAAAGCATAGGACACAGAGAGTACAGCGTAGAACACACTGTAACAGCATAGGACACAGAGAGTACAGCATAGGATAGAGAGAGTACAGCATAGGACACAGAGAGTACAGCATACGACAGAGAGTTCAGCATGGACACAGAGAGTACAGCATAGGACACAGAGAGTACAGTATAGGACTCAAAGAGTACAGCATAGGACACACAGAGTACAGCATAGGACACAGAGTACACAGAACACTGAGAGTACAGCATAGGACTCAGAGTACATAGAACACAAAGAGTACAGCATAGGACACAGAGTAAACAGAACACAGAGTACAGCATAGAACACAGAGAGTACAGCATAGGATACAGAGAATACAGCATAGCCCACACAGAGTACAGCATAGGACACAGAGAGTACACAGAACACAGAGAGTAGATAGAACACAGAGAGTACAGCATAGGATACGGAGAGTACAGCATAGGACACACAGTACAGTATAGGACACTGGGAGGACAGCATAGAATACACTGTAACAGCACAGGACACAGAGAGTACAGCATAGGATAGAGAGAGTACAGCATAGGACACAGAGAGTAAAGCATTGAAAAGAGGGTGTAAAGCATAGGACACAGAGAGTACAGCGTAGAACACACTGTAACAGCATAGGACACAGAGAGTACAGCATAGGACAGAGAGTTCAGCATAGGCACAGAGTGTACATAGGACACAGTGTAAAACATAGTACACAGAGTGTTCATAGAACACAGAGAGTAAAGCATTGAAAAGAGGGAGTAAAGCATAGGACACAAAGAGTGCAGCGTAGAACACACTGTAACAGCATAGGACAGAGAGAGTACAGCATAGGATAGAGAGAGTACAGCATAGGACACACAGAGTACAGCATAGGACACAGAGAATATATCGAACAAAAACAGTACGGCATAGGACAAAGAGAGTAAAGCATAGGCCACACAAAGTACAGTATAGGACACAGGGAGGACAGCATAGAATACAGTGTACAGCATAGGACACACAGAGTACAGCACAGGGCATAGAGAGTACATAGAACACAAAGTGTACAGCATAGGATAAAGAGAGTATTGCATAGGACACTGAGAATACAGCATAGAACACACTGTAACAGCATAGGACAGAGAGAGTACAGCATAGGACACAGGGAGTACAGCGTAGAACACACTGTAACAGCATAGAACAGAGAGAGTACAGCATAGGACACAGGGAGTATACCACAGGAAACAGAGAGTAATTAGATTACAGAGAGTACACAGAACACAGAGGGTAGATAGAACACAGAGAGTACAGCACAGGACACAGAGAGTACAGCATAGGATAGAGAGAGTACAGCATAGGACACAGAGAGTACAGCATAGGACAGAGAGTTCAGCATAGACACAGAGAGTACAGCGTAGGACAGAGGGAGTATACCACAGGAAACAGAGAGTAATTAGATTACAGAGAGTACACAGAACACAGAGTACAGCATAGGACACAGAGAATATATGGAACAAAAACAGTACAGCATAGGACACAGGGCGTACAGCATAGAACACAGAGTACATAGAACACAGAGAGTAAAGCATAGAAAAAAGGGAGTGAAGCAAAGTACACAGAGAGTACAGCGTAGAACACAGAGGACATAGGACACAGTAACAGCATAGGACACCGAGTACATAGAACACATAGAGTACAGCATAGAACACAGAGAGCACAGCATAGGATACAGAGAGTACACTGAACACAGAGGGTACAGCGTAGGACACAGTGAGTATATAGAACACAGATATTACAGAATAGGATACAGAGAGTAGAGCAGAGGATACAGAGAGTACACAGAACACAGAGTTCAGTGTAGGAGACAGAGTGCACAGCATAGGTCAGAGAGAGTACAGCATAGGACACAGGGAGTACGGCATAGGACACAGAGAGTACAGCATAGGACACAGAGAGTACAGCATAGAACACACTGTAACAGCACAGGACACAGAGAGTACAGCATAGGATAGAGAGAGCACAGCATAGGACACAGAGAGTACAGCATAGGACAGAGAGTTCAGCATGGACACAGAGAGTACAGCATAGGACACAGTGTAAAACATAGGAAACAGAGTGTACATAGAACACAGAGAGTAAAGCATTGAAAAGAGGGAGTAAAGCATAGGACACAGAGAGTACAGCGTAGAACACACTGTAACAGCATAGGACACAGGGAGTATACCACAGGAAACAGAGAGTAAATAGATTACAGAGAGTACTCAGAACACAGAGTACAGCATAGGACACAGGGAGTATACCACAGGAAACAGAGAGTAAATAGATTACAGAGAGTACTCAGAACACAGAGTACAGCATAGGACACAGAGAATATATGGAAGAAGAACAGTACAGCATAGGACAGAGAGAGTACAGCATAGGACACAGGGAGTATACCACAGGAAACAGAGAGTAAATAGATTACAGAGAGTACTCAGAACACAGAGTACAGCATAGGACACAGAGAATATATGGAACAAGAACAGTACAGCATAGGACAGAGAGAGTACAGCATAGGACACAGGGAGTATACCACAGGAAACAGAGAGTAAATAGATTACAGAGAGTACTCAGAACACAGAGTACAGCATAGGACACAGAGTTCACAGAACACTGAGAGTACAGCATAGGACTCAGAGTACATAGAACACAAAGAGTACAGCATAGGACACAGAGTAAACAGAACACAGAGTACAGCATAGGATACAGAGTACACAGAACAATGAGAGTACAGCATAGGACTCAGAGTACATAGAACACAAAGAGTACAGCATAGGACACAGAGTAAGCAGAACACAGAGAGTACAGCATAGGATACAGAGAATACAGCATAGCCCACACAGAGTACAGCATTGGACACAGAGACTACACAGAACACAGAGAGTAGATAGAACACAGAGAGTACAGCATAGGATACGGAGAGTACAGCATAGGACACACAGTACAGTATAGGACACAGGGAGGACAGCATAGAACACAGTGTACAGCATAGGACAAAGGGCGTACAGCATAGAACACAGAGTACATAGAACACAGAGAGTAAAGCATAGTAAAAAGGGAGTGAAGCAAAGTACACAGAGAGTACAGCGTAGAACACAGAGGACATAGGACACAGTAACAGCATAGGACACCGAGTACATAGAACACAACGAGTACAGCATAGAACACAGAGAGCACAGCATAGGATACAGAGATTACACTGAACACAGAGGGTACAGCGTAGGACACAGTGAGTATATAGAACACAGATATTACAGAATAGGATACAGAGAGTACAGCAGAGGATACAGAGAGTACATAGAACACAGAGTTCAGTGTAGGAGACAGAGTGCACAGCATAGGACAGAGAGAGTACAGCATAGGACTCAGGGAGTACGGCACAGGAAACAGAGTACATAGAACACAGAGAGTACAGCATAGGACACAGAGAGTACACTGAACACAGAGAGTACAGCATAGAACACACTGTAACAGCATAGGACACAGAGAGTACAGCGTAGGACACAGAGTACACAGAACACAAAGAGTACAGCATAGGACACAGAGAATACAGCATAGGACACAGAGAGTACACAGAACACAGAGAGTACAGCATAGGACACAGAGAATACAGCATAGGACACAGAGAGTAAAGCATTGAAAAGAGGAAGTAAAGCATAGGACACAGAGAGTACAGCGTAGAACACACTGTAACAGCATAGGACACAGAGAGTACAGCATAGGATAGAGAGAGTACAGCATAGGACACAGAGAGTACAGCATACGACAGAGAGTTCAGCATGGACACAGAGAGTACAGCATAGGACACAGAGAGTACAGTATAGGACTCAAAGAGTACAGCATAGGACACACAGAGTACAGCATAGGACACAGAGTACACAGAACACTGAGAGTACAGCATAGGACTCAGAGTACATAGAACACAAAGAGTACAGCATAGGACACAGAGTAAACAGAACACAGAGTACAGCATAGAACACAGAGAGTACAGCATAGGATACAGAGAATACAGCATAGCCCACACAGAGTACAGCATAGGACACAGAGAGTACACAGAACACAGAGAGTAGATAGAACACAGAGAGTACAGCATAGGATACGGAGAGTACAGCATAGGACACACAGTACAGTATAGGACACTGGGAGGACAGCATAGAATACACTGTAACAGCACAGGACACAGAGAGTACAGCATAGGATAGAGAGAGTACAGCATAGGACACAGAGAGTAAAGCATTGAAAAGAGGGTGTAAAGCATAGGACACAGAGAGTACAGCGTAGAACACACTGTAACAGCATAGGACACAGAGAGTACAGCATAGGACAGAGAGTTCAGCATAGGCACAGAGTGTACATAGGACACAGTGTAAAACATAGTACACAGAGTGTTCATAGAACACAGAGAGTAAAGCATTGAAAAGAGGGAGTAAAGCATAGGACACAAAGAGTGCAGCGTAGAACACACTGTAACAGCATAGGACAGAGAGAGTACAGCATAGGATAGAGAGAGTACAGCATAGGACACACAGAGTACAGCATAGGACACAGAGAATATATCGAACAAAAACAGTACGGCATAGGACAAAGAGAGTAAAGCATAGGCCACACAAAGTACAGTATAGGACACAGGGAGGACAGCATAGAATACAGTGTACAGCATAGGACACACAGAGTACAGCACAGGGCATAGAGAGTACATAGAACACAAAGTGTACAGCATAGGATAAAGAGAGTATTGCATAGGACACTGAGAATACAGCATAGAACACACTGTAACAGCATAGGACAGAGAGAGTACAGCATAGGACACAGGGAGTACAGCGTAGAACACACTGTAACAGCATAGAACAGAGAGAGTACAGCATAGGACACAGGGAGTATACCACAGGAAACAGAGAGTAATTAGATTACAGAGAGTACACAGAACACAGAGGGTAGATAGAACACAGAGAGTACAGCACAGGACACAGAGAGTACAGCATAGGATAGAGAGAGTACAGCATAGGACACAGAGAGTACAGCATAGGACAGAGAGTTCAGCATAGACACAGAGAGTACAGCGTAGGACACAGGGAGTATACCACAGGAAACAGAGAGTAATTAGATTACAGAGAGTACACAGAACACAGAGTACAGCATAGGACACAGAGAATATATGGAACAAAAACAGTACAGCATAGGACACAGGGCGTACAGCATAGAACACAGAGAGTAAAGCATAGAAAAAAGGGAGTGAAGCAAAGTACACAGAGAGTACAGCGTAGAACACAGAGGACATAGGACACAGTAACAGCATAGGACACCGAGTACATAGAACACATAGAGTACAGCATAGAACACAGAGAGCACAGCATAGGATACAGAGAGTACACTGAACACAGAGGGTACAGCGTAGGACACAGTGAGTATATAGAACACAGATATTACAGAATAGGATACAGAGAGTACAGCAGAGGATACAGAGAGTACACAGAACACAGAGTTCAGTGTAGGAGACAGAGTGCACAGCATAGGTCAGAGAGAGTACAGCATAGGACACAGGGAGTACGGCATAGGACACAGAGAGTACAGCATAGAACACACTGTAACAGCACAGGACACAGAGAGTACAGCATAGGATAGAGAGAGTACAGCATAGGACACAGAGAGTACAGCATAGGACAGAGAGAATATATGGAACAAGAACAGTACAGCATAGGACAGAGAGAGTACAGCATAGGACACAGAGAGTACAGCATAGGACAGAGAGTTCAGCATGGACACAGAGAGTACAGCGTAGGACACAGTGTAAAACATAGGAAACAGAGTGTACATAGAACACAGAGAGTAAAGCATTGAAAAGAGGGAGTAAAGCATAGGACACAGAGAGTACAGTGTAGAACACACTGTAACAGCATAGGACACAGGGAGTATACCACAGGAAACAGAGAGTAAATAGATTACAGAGAGTACTCAGAACACAGAGTACAGCATAGGACACAAGGAGTATACCACAGGAAACAGAGAGTAAATAGATTACAGAGAGTACTCAGAACACAGAGTACAGCATAGGACACAGAGTTCACAGAACACTGAGAGTACAGCATAGGACTCAGAGTACATAGAACACAAAGAGTACAGCATAGGACACAGAGTAAACAGAACACAGAGTACAGCATAGGATACATAGTACACAGAACAATGAGAGTACAGCATAGGACTCAGAGTACATAGAACACAAAGAGTACAGAATAGGACACAGAGTAAACAGAACATAGAGAGTACAGCATAGGATACCGAGAATACAGCATAGCCCACACAGAGTACAGCATAGGACACAGAGAGTACACAGAACACAGAGAGTAGATAGAACACAGAGAGTACAGCATAGGATACGGAGAGTACAGCATAGGACACACAGAGTACAGCATAGGACACAGAGAATATATCGAACAAAAACAGTACAGCATAGGACACAGAGAGTAAAGCATAGGCCACACAAAGTACAGTATAGGACACAGGGAGGACAGCATAGAATACAGTGTACAGCATAGGACACACAGAGTACAGCACAGGGCATAGAGAGTACATAGAACATAAAGTGTACAGCATAGGATAAAGAGAGTATTGCATAGGACACAGAGAATACAGCATAGAACACACTGTAACAGCATAGGACAGAGAGAGTACAGCATAGGACACAGGGAGTACAGCGTAGAACACACTGTAACAGCATAGAACAGAGAGAGTACAGCATAGGACACAGGGAGTATACCACAGGAAACAGAGAGTAATTAGATTACAGAGAGTACACAGAACACAGAGGGTAGATAGAACACAGAGAGTACAGCACAGGACACAGAGAGTACAGCATAGGACACAGAGAATACAGCATAGGACACAGAGAGTACAGCGTAGAAAACAGTGTAACAGCATTGGACACAGAGAGTACAGCATAGGATAGAGAGAGTACTGTATAGTACACAGAGAGTACAGAACACAGAGAGTACATAGAACACAGAGAGTACAGCACAGGACACATAGAGTACAGCATAGGACACAGAGAATACAGCATAGGACACAGAGAGTACAGCGTAGAACACACTGTAACAGCATAGGACACAGAGAGTACAGCATAGGATAGAGAGAGTACAGCATAGGACACAGAGAGTACAGCATAGGACAGAGAGTTCAGCATAGACACAGAGAGTACAGCGTAGGACACAGGGAGTATACCACAGGAAACAGAGAGTAATTAGATTACAGAGAGTACACAGAACACAGAGTACAGCATAGGACACAGAGAACATATGGAACAAAAACAGTACAGCATAGGACACAGGGCGTACAGCATAGAACACAGAGTACATAGAACACAGAGAGTAAAGCATAGAAAGGAGGGAGTAAAGTAAAGGACGCAGAGAGTACACAGAACACAGAGTACAGCATAGGACACAGAGAATATATCGAACAAAAACAGTACAGCATAGGAAACAGAGAGTAAAGCATAGGCCACACAAAGTCCAGTATAGGACACAGGGAGGACAGCATAGAATACAGTGTACAGCATAGGACACACAGAGTACAGCACAGGGCATAGAGAGTACATAGAACACAAAGTGTACAGCATAAGATAAAGAGAGTATTGCATAGGACACAGAGAATACAGCATAGAACACACTGTAACAGCATAGGACAGAGAGAGTACAGCATAGGACACAGGGAGTACAGCGTAGAACACACTGTAACAGCATAGAACAGAGAGAGTACAGCATAGGACACAGGGAGTATACCACAGGAAACAGAGAGTAATTAGATTACAGATAGTACACAGAACACAGAGGGTAGATAGAACACAGAGAGTACAGCACAGGACACAGAGAGTACAGCATAGGACACAGAGAATACAGCATAGGACACAGAGAGTACAGCGTAGAAAACAGTGTAACAGCATTGGACACAGAGAGTACAGCATAGGATAGAGAGAGTACTGTATAGTACACAGAGAGTACAGAACACAGAGAGTACATAGAACACAGAGAGTACAGCACAGGACACATAGAGTACAGCATAGGACACAGAGAATACAGCATAGGACACAGAGAGTACAGCGTAGAACACACTGTAACAGCATAGGACACAGAGAGTACAGCATAGGATAGAGAGAGTACAGCATAGGACACAGAGAGTACAGCATAGGACAGAGAGTTCAGCACAGACACAGAGAGTACAGCGTAGGACAGAGGGAGTATACCACAGGAAACAGAGAGTAATTAGATTACAGAGAGTACACAGAACACAGAGTACAGCATAGGACACAGAGAATATATGGAACAAAAACAGTACAGCATAGGACACAGGGCGTACAGCATAGAACACAGAGTACATAGAACACAGAGAGTAAAGCATAGAAAAAAGGGAGTGAAGCAAAGTACACAGAGAGTACAGCGTAGAACACAGAGGACATAGGACACAGTAACAGCATAGGACACCGAGTACATAGAACACATAGAGTACAGCATAGAACACAGAGAGCACAGCATAGGATACAGAGAGTACACTGAACACAGAGGTTACAGCGTAGGACACAGTGAGTATATAGAACACAGATATTACAGAATAGGATACAGAGAGTACAGCAGAGGATACAGAGAGTACACAGAACACAGAGTTCAGTGTAGGAGACAGAGTGCACAGCATAGGTCAGAGAGAGTACAGCATAGGACACAGGGAGTACGGCATAGGACACAGAGAGTACAGCATAGAACACACTGTAACAGCACAGGACACAGAGAGTACAGCATAGGATAGAGAGAGCACAGCATAGGACACAGAGAGTACAGCATAGGACAGAGAGTTCAGCATGAACACAGAGAGTACAGCATAGCACACAGTGTAAAACATAGGAAACAGAGTGTACATAGAACACAGAGAGTAAAGCATTGAAAAGAGGGAGTAAAGCATAGGACACAGAGAGTACAGCGTAGAACACACTGTAACAGCATAGGACACAGGGAGTATACCACAGGAAACAGAGAGTAAATAGATTACAGAGAGTACTCAGAACACAGAGTACAGCATAGGACACAGAGAATATATGGAACAAGAACAGTACAGCATAGGACAGAGAGAGTACAGCATAGGACACAGGGAGTATACCACAGGAAACAGAGAGTAAATAGATTACAGAGAGTACTCAGAACACAGAGTACAGCATAGGACACAGAGTTCACAGAACACTGAGAGTACAGTATAGGACTCAGAGTACATAGAACACAAAGAGTACAGCATAGGACACAGAGTAAACAGAACACAGAGTACAGCATAGGATACAGAGTACACAGAACAATGAGAGTACAGCATAGGACTCAGAGTACATAGAACACAAAGAGTACAGAATAGGACACAGAGTAAACAGAACACAGAGAGTACAGCATAGGATACAGAGAATACAGCATAGCCCACACAGAGTACAGCATAGGACACAGAGAGTACACAGAACACAGAGAGTAGATAGAACACAGAGAGTACAGCATAGGATACGGAGAGTACAGCATAGGACACACAGAGTACAGCATAGGACACAGAGAATATATCGAACAAAAACAGTACAGCATAGGACACAGAGAGTAAAGCATAGGCCACACAAAGTACAGTATAGGACACAGGGAGGACAGCATAGAATACAGTGTACAGCATAGGACACACAGAGTACAGCACAGGGCATAGAGAGTACATAGAACACAAAGTGTACAGCATAGGATAAAGAGAGTATTGCATAGGACACAGAGAATACAGCATAGAACACACTGTAACAGCATAGGACAGAGAGAGTACAGCATAGGATAGAGAGAGTATACCACAGGAAACAGAGAGTAATTAGATTACAGAGAGTACACAGAACACAGAGGGTAGATAGAACACAGAGAGTACAGCACAGGACACAGAGAGTACAGCATAGGACACAGAGAATACAGCATAGGACACAGAGAGTACAGCGTAGAAAACAGTGTAACAGCATTGGACACAGAGAGTACAGCATAGGATAGAGAGAGTACTGTATAGTACACAGAGAGTACAGAACACAGAGAGTACATAGAACACAGAGAGTACAGCACAGGACACATAGAGTACAGCATAGGACACAGAGAATACAGCATAGGACACAGAGAGCACAGCGTAGAACACACTGTAACAGCATAGGACACAGAGAGTACAGCATAGGATAGAGAGAGTACAGCATAGGACACAGAGAGTACAGCATAGGACAGAGAGTTCAGCATAGACACAGAGAGTACAGCGTAGGACACAGGGAGTATACCACAGGAAACAGAGAGTAATTAGATTACAGAGAGTACACAGAACACAGAGTACAGCATAGGACACAGAGAATATATGGAACAAAAACAGTACAGCATAGGACACAGGGCGTACAGCATAGAACACAGAGTACATAGAACACAGAGAGTAAAGCATAGAAAAAAGGGAGTGAAGCAAAGTACACAGAGAGTACAGCGTAGAACACAGAGGACATAGGACACAGTAACAGCATAGGACACCGAGTACATAGAACACATAGAGTACAGCATAGAACACAGAGAGCACAGCATAGGATACAGAGAGTACACTGAACACAGAGGGTACAGCGTAGGACACAGTGAGTATATAGAACACAGATATTACAGAATAGGATACAGAGAGTACAGCAGAGGATACAGAGAGTACACAGAACACAGAGTTCAGTGTAGGAGACAGAGTGCACAGCATAGGTCAGAGAGAGTACAGCATAGGACACAGGGAGTACGGCATAGGACACAGAGAGTACAGCATAGGACACAGAGTGTACAGCATAGAACACACTGTAACAGCACAGGACACAGAGAGTACAGCATAGGATAGAGAGAGCACAGCATAGGACACAGAGAGTACAGCATAGGACAGAGAGTTCAGCATGGACACAGAGAGTACAGCATAGGACACAGTGTAAAACATAGGAAACAGAGTGTACATAGAACACAGAGAGTAAAGCATTGAAAAGAGGGAGTAAAGCATAGGACACAGAGAGTACAGCGTAGAACACACTGTAACAGCATAGGACACAGGGAGTATACCACAGGAAACAGAGAGTAAATAGATTACAGAGAGTACTCAGAACACAGAGTACAGCATAGGACACAGGGAGTATACCACAGGAAACAGAGAGTAAATAGATTACAGAGAGTACTCAGAACACAGAGTACAGCATAGGACACAGAGAATATATGGAACAAGAACAGTACAGCAGAGGACAGAGAGAGTACAGCATAGGACACAGGGAGTATACCACAGGAAACAGAGAGTAAATAGATTACAGAGAGTACTCAGAACACAGAGTACAGCATAGGACACAGAGTTCACAGAACACTGAGAGTACAGCATAGGACTCAGAGTACATAGAACACAAAGAGTACAGCATAGGACACAGAGTAAACAGAACACAGAGTACAGCATAGGATACAGAGTACACAGAACAATGAGAGTACAGCATAGGACTCAGAGTACATAGAACACAAAGAGTACAGCATAGGACACAGAGTAAGCAGAACACAGAGAGTACAGCATAGGATACAGAGAATACAGCATAGCCCACACAGAGTACAGCATTGGACACAGAGAGTACACAGAACACAGAGAGTAGATAGAACACAGAGAGTACAGCATAGGATACGGAGAGTACAGCATAGGACACACAGTACAGTATAGGACACAGGGAGGACAGCATAGAACACAGTGTACAGCATAGGACAAAGGGCGTACAGCATAGAACACAGAGTACATAGAACACAGAGAGTAAAGCATAGTAAAAAGGGAGTGAAGCAAAGTACACAGAGAGTACAGCGTAGAACACAGAGGACATAGGACACAGTAACAGCATAGGACACCGAGTACATAGAACACAACGAGTACAGCATAGAACACAGAGAGCACAGCATAGGATACAGAGATTACACTGAACACAGAGGGTACAGCGTAGGACACAGTGAGTATATAGAACACAGATATTACAGAATAGGATACAGAGAGTACAGCAGAGGATACAGAGAGTACATAGAACACAGAGTTCAGTGTAGGAGACAGAGTGCACAGCATAGGACAGAGAGAGTACAGCATAGGACTCAGGGAGTACGGCACAGGAAACAGAGTACATAGAACACAGAGAGTACAGCATAGGACACAGAGAGTACACTGAACACAGAGAGTACAGCATAGAACACACTGTAACAGCATAGGACACAGAGAGTACAGCGTAGGACACAGAGTACACAGAACACAAAGAGTACAGCATAGGACACAGAGAATACAGCATAGGACACAGAGAGTACACAGAACACAGAGAGTACAGCATAGGACACAGAGAATACAGCATAGGACACAGAGAGTAAAGCATTGAAAAGAGGAAGTAAAGCATAGGACACAGAGAGTACAGCGTAGAACACACTGTAACAGCATAGGACACAGAGAGTACAGCATAGGATAGAGAGAGTACAGCATAGGACACAGAGAGTACAGCATACGACAGAGAGTTCAGCATGGACACAGAGAGTACAGCATAGGACACAGAGAGTACAGTATAGGACTCAAAGAGTACAGCATAGGACACACAGAGTACAGCATAGGACACAGAGTACACAGAACACTGAGAGTACAGCATAGGACTCAGAGTACATAGAACACAAAGAGTACAGCATAGGACACAGAGTAAACAGAACACAGAGTACAGCATAGAACACAGAGAGTACAGCATAGGATACAGAGAATACAGCATAGCCCACACAGAGTACAGCATAGGACACAGAGAGTACACAGAACACAGAGAGTAGATAGAACACAGAGAGTACAGCATAGGATACGGAGAGTACAGCATAGGACACACAGTACAGTATAGGACACTGGGAGGACAGCATAGAATACACTGTAACAGCACAGGACACAGAGAGTACAGCATAGGATAGAGAGAGTACAGCATAGGACACAGAGAGTAAAGCATTGAAAAGAGGGTGTAAAGCATAGGACACAGAGAGTACAGCGTAGAACACACTGTAACAGCATAGGACACAGAGAGTACAGCATAGGACAGAGAGTTCAGCATAGGCACAGAGTGTACATAGGACACAGTGTAAAACATAGTACACAGAGTGTTCATAGAACACAGAGAGTAAAGCATTGAAAAGAGGGAGTAAAGCATAGGACACAAAGAGTGCAGCGTAGAACACACTGTAACAGCATAGGACAGAGAGAGTACAGCATAGGATAGAGAGAGTACAGCATAGGACACACAGAGTACAGCATAGGACACAGAGAATATATCGAACAAAAACAGTACGGCATAGGACACAGAGAGTAAAGCATAGGATAGAGAGAGTACAGCATAGGACAAAGAGAGTAAAGCATAGGCCACACAAAGTACAGTATAGGACACAGGGAGGACAGCATAGAATACAGTGTACAGCATAGGACACACAGAGTACAGCACAGGGCATAGAGAGTACATAGAACACAAAGTGTACAGCATAGGATAAAGAGAGTATTGCATAGGACACTGAGAATACAGCATAGAACACACTGTAACAGCATAGGACAGAGAGAGTACAGCATAGGACACAGGGAGTACAGCGTAGAACACACTGTAACAGCATAGAACAGAGAGAGTACAGCATAGGACACAGGGAGTATACCACAGGAAACAGAGAGTAATTAGATTACAGAGAGTACACAGAACACAGAGGGTAGATAGAACACAGAGAGTACAGCACAGGACACAGAGAGTACAGCATAGGATAGAGAGAGTACAGCATAGGACACAGAGAGTACAGCATAGGACAGAGAGTTCAGCATAGACACAGAGAGTACAGCGTAGGACACAGGGAGTATACCACAGGAAACAGAGAGTAATTAGATTACAGAGAGTACACAGAACACAGAGTACAGCATAGGACACAGAGAATATATGGAACAAAAACAGTACAGCATAGGACACAGGGCGTACAGCATAGCACACAGAGAGTAAAGCATAGAAAAAAGGGAGTGAAGCAAAGTACACAGAGAGTACAGCGTAGAACACAGAGGACATAGGACACAGTAACAGCATAGGACACCGAGTACATAGAACACATAGAGTACAGCATAGAACACAGAGAGCACAGCATAGGATACAGAGAGTACACTGAACACAGAGGGTACAGCGTAGGACACAGTGAGTATATAGAACACAGATATTACAGAATAGGATACAGAGAGTACAGCAGAGGATACAGAGAGTACACAGAACACAGAGTTCAGTGTAGGAGACAGAGTGCACAGCATAGGTCAGAGAGAGTACAGCATAGGACACAGGGAGTACGGCATAGGACACAGAGAGTACAGCATAGAACACACTGTAACAGCACAGGACACAGAGAGTACAGCATAGGATAGAGAGAGTACAGCATAGGACACAGAGAGTAAAGCATAGGCCACACAAAGTACAGTATAGGACACAGGGAGGACAGCATAGAATACAGTGTACAGCATAGGACACACAGAGTACAGCACAGGGCATAGAGAGTACATAGAACACAAAGTGTACAGCATAGGATAAAGAGAGTATTGCATAGGACACAGAGAATACAGCATAGAACACACTGTAACAGCATAGGACAGAGAGAGTACAGCATAGGACACAGGGAGTACAGCGTAGAACACACTGTAACAGCATAGAACAGAGAGAGTACAGCATAGGACACAGGGAGTATACCACAGGAAACAGAGAGTAATTAGATTACAGAGAGTACACAGAACACAGAGGGTAGATAGAACACAGAGAGTACAGCACAGGACACAGAGAGTACAGCATAGGACACAGAGAATACAGCATAGGACACAGAGAGTACAGCGTAGAAAACAGTGTAACAGCATTGGACACAGAGAGTACAGCATAGGATAGAGAGAGTACTGTATAGTACACAGAGAGTACAGAACACAGAGAGTACATAGAACACAGAGAGTACAGCACAGGACACATAGAGTACAGCATAGGACACAGAGAATACAGCATAGGACACAGAGAGCACAGCGTAGAACACACTGTAACAGCATAGGACACAGAGAGTACAGCATAGGATAGAGAGAGTACAGCATAGGACACAGAGAGTACAGCATAGGACAGAGAGTTCAGCATAGACACAGAGAGTACAGCGTAGGACACAGGGAGTATACCACAGGAAACAGAGAGTAATTAGATTACAGAGAGTACACAGAACACAGAGTACAGCATAGGACACAGAGAATATATGGAACAAAAACAGTACAGCATAGGACACAGGGCGTACAGCATAGAACACAGAGTACATAGAACACAGAGAGTAAAGCATAGAAAAAAGGGAGTGAAGCAAAGTACACAGAGAGTACAGCGTAGAACACAGAGGACATAGGACACAGTAACAGCATAGGACACCGAGTACATAGAACACATAGAGTACAGCATAGAACACAGAGAGCACAGCATAGGATACAGAGAGTACACTGAACACAGAGGGTACAGCGTAGGACACAGTGAGTATATAGAACACAGATATTACAGAATAGGATACAGAGAGTACAGCAGAGGATACAGAGAGTACACAGAACACAGAGTTCAGTGTAGGAGACAGAGTGCACAGCATAGGTCAGAGAGAGTACAGCATAGGACACAGGGAGTACGGCATAGGACACAGAGAGTACAGCATAGGACACAGAGAGTACAGCATAGAACACACTGTAACAGCACAGGACACAGAGAGTACAGCATAGGATAGAGAGAGCACAGCATAGGACACAGAGAGTACAGCATAGGACAGAGAGTTCAGCATGGACACAGAGAGTACAGCATAGGACACAGTGTAAAACATAGGAAACAGAGTGTACATAGAACACAGAGAGTAAAGCATTGAAAAGAGGGAGTAAAGCATAGGACACAGAGAGTACAGCGTAGAACACACTGTAACAGCATAGGACACAGGGAGTATACCACAGGAAACAGAGAGTAAATAGATTACAGAGAGTACTCAGAACACAGAGTACAGCATAGGACACAGGGAGTATACCACAGGAAACAGAGAGTAAATAGATTACAGAGAGTACTCAGAACACAGAGTACAGCATAGGACACAGAGAATATATGGAACAAGAACAGTACAGCATAGGACAGAGAGAGTACAGCATAGGACACAGGGAGGATACCACAGGAAACAGAGAGTAAATAGATTACAGAGAGTACTCAGAACACAGAGTACAGCATAGGACACAGAGTTCACAGAACACTGAGAGTACAGCATAGGACTCAGAGTACATAGAACACAAAGAGTACAGCATAGGACACAGAGTAAACAGAACACAGAGTACAGCATAGGATACAGAGTACACAGAACAATGAGAGTACAGCATAGGACTCAGAGTACATAGAACACAAAGAGTACAGCATAGGACACAGAGTAAGCAGAACACAGAGAGTACAGCATAGGATACAGAGAATACAGCATAGCCCACACAGAGTACAGCATTGGACACAGAGAGTACACAGAACACAGAGAGTAGATAGAACACAGAGAGTACAGCATAGGATACGGAGAGTACAGCATAGGACACACAGTACAGTATAGGACACAGGGAGGACAGCATAGAACACAGTGTACAGCATAGGACAAAGGGCGTACAGCATAGAACACAGAGTACATAGAACACAGAGAGTAAAGCATAGTAAAAAGGGAGTGAAGCAAAGTACACAGAGAGTACAGCGTAGAACACAGAGGACATAGGACACAGTAACAGCATAGGACACCGAGTACATAGAACACAACGAGTACAGCATAGAACACAGAGAGCACAGCATAGGATACAGAGATTACACTGAACACAGAGGGTACAGCGTAGGACACAGTGAGTATATAGAACACAGATATTACAGAATAGGATACAGAGAGTACAGCAGAGGATACAGAGAGTACATAGAACACAGAGTTCAGTGTAGGAGACAGAGTGCACAGCATAGGACAGAGAGAGTACAGCATAGGACTCAGGGAGTACGGCACAGGAAACAGAGTACATAGAACACAGAGAGTACAGCATAGGACACAGAGAGTACACTGAACACAGAGAGTACAGCATAGAACACACTGTAACAGCATAGGACACAGAGAGTACAGCGTAGGACACAGAGTACACAGAACACAAAGAGTACAGCATAGGACACAGAGAATACAGCATAGGACACAGAGAGTACACAGAACACAGAGAGTACAGCATAGGACACAGAGAATACAGCATAGGACACAGAGAGTAAAGCATTGAAAAGAGGAAGTAAAGCATAGGACACAGAGAGTACAGCGTAGAACACACTGTAACAGCATAGGACACAGAGAGTACAGCATAGGATAGAGAGAGTACAGCATAGGACACAGAGAGTACAGCATACGACAGAGAGTTCAGCATGGACACAGAGAGTACAGCATAGGACACAGAGAGTACAGTATAGGACTCAAAGAGTACAGCATAGGACACACAGAGTACAGCATAGGACACAGAGTACACAGAACACTGAGAGTACAGCATAGGACTCAGAGTACATAGAACACAAAGAGTACAGCATAGGACACAGAGTAAACAGAACACAGAGTACAGCATAGAACACAGAGAGTACAGCATAGGATACAGAGAATACAGCATAGCCCACACAGAGTACAGCATAGGACACAGAGAGTACACAGAACACAGAGAGTAGATAGAACACAGAGAGTACAGCATAGGATACGGAGAGTACAGCATAGGACACACAGTACAGTATAGGACACTGGGAGGACAGCATAGAATACACTGTAACAGCACAGGACACAGAGAGTACAGCATAGGATAGAGAGAGTACAGCATAGGACACAGAGAGTAAAGCATTGAAAAGAGGGTGTAAAGCATAGGACACAGAGAGTACAGCGTAGAACACACTGTAACAGCATAGGACACAGAGAGTACAGCATAGGACAGAGAGTTCAGCATAGGCACAGAGTGTACATAGGACAGTGTAAAACATAGTACACAGAGTGTTCATAGAACACAGAGAGTAAAGCATTGAAAAGAGGGAGTAAAGCATAGGACACAAAGAGTGCAGCGTAGAACACACTGTAACAGCATAGGACAGAGAGAGTACAGCATAGGATAGAGAGAGTACAGCATAGGACACACAGAGTACAGCATAGGACACAGAGAATATATCGAACAAAAACAGTACGGCATAGGACAAAGAGAGTAAAGCATAGGCCACACAAAGTACAGTATAGGACACAGGGAGGACAGCATAGAATACAGTGTACAGCATAGGACACACAGAGTACAGCACAGGGCATAGAGAGTACATAGAACACAAAGTGTACAGCATAGGATAAAGAGAGTATTGCATAGGACACTGAGAATACAGCATAGAACACACTGTAACAGCATAGGACAGAGAGAGTACAGCATAGGACACAGGGAGTACAGCGTAGAACACACTGTAACAGCATAGAACAGAGAGAGTACAGCATAGGACACAGGGAGTATACCACAGGAAACAGAGAGTAATTAGATTACAGAGAGTACACAGAACACAGAGGGTAGATAGAACACAGAGAGTACAGCACAGGACACAGAGAGTACAGCATAGGATAGAGAGAGTACAGCATAGGACACAGAGAGTACAGCATAGGACAGAGAGTTCAGCATAGACACAGAGAGTACAGCGTAGGACACAGGGAGTATACCACAGGAAACAGAGAGTAATTAGATTACAGAGAGTACACAGAACACAGAGTACAGCATAGGACACAGAGAATATATGGAACAAAAACAGTACAGCATAGGACACAGGGCGTACAGCATAGAACACAGAGAGTAAAGCATAGAAAAAAGGGAGTGAAGCAAAGTACACAGAGAGTACAGCGTAGAACACAGAGGACATAGGACACAGTAACAGCATAGGACACCGAGTACATAGAACACATAGAGTACAGCATAGAACACAGAGAGCACAGCATAGGATACAGAGAGTACACTGAACACAGAGGGTACAGCGTAGGACACAGTGAGTATATAGAACACAGATATTACAGAATAGGATACAGAGAGTACAGCAGAGGATACAGAGAGTACACAGAACACAGAGTTCAGTGTAGGAGACAGAGTGCACAGCATAGGTCAGAGAGAGTACAGCATAGGACACAGGGAGTACGGCATAGGACACAGAGAGTACAGCATAGAACACACTGTAACAGCACAGGACACAGAGAGTACAGCATAGGATAGAGAGAGTACAGCATAGGACACAGAGAGTACAGCATAGGACAGAGAGTTCAGCATGGACACAGAGAGTACAGCATAGGACACAGTGTAAAACATAGGATACAGAGTGTACATAGAACACAGAGAGTAAAGCATTGAAAAGAGGGAGTAAAGCATAGGACACAGAGAGTACAGTGTAGAACACACTGTAACAGCATAGGACACAGGGAGTATACCACAGGAAACAGAGAGTAAATAGATTACAGAGAGTACTCAGAACACAGAGTACAGCATAGGACACAGGGAGTATACCACAGGAAACAGAGAGTAAATAGATTACAGAGAGTACTCAGAACACAGAGTACAGCATAGGACACAGAGAATATATGGAACAAGAACAGTACAGCATAGGACAGAGAGAGTACAGCATAGGACACAGGGAGTATACCACAGGAAACAGAGAGTAAATAGATTACAGAGAGTACTCAGAACACAGAGTACAGCATAGGACACAGAGTTCACAGAACACTGAGAGTACAGCATAGGACTCAGAGTACATAGAACACAAAGAGTACAGCATAGGACACAGAGTAAACAGAACACAGAGAGTACAGCATAGGATACAGAGAATACAGCATAGCCCACACAGAGTACAGCATAGGACACAGAGAGTAGATAGAACACAGAGAGTACAGCATAGGATACGGAGAGTACAGCATAGGACACACAGTACAGTATAGGACACAGGGAGGACAGCATAGAACACAGTGTACAGCATAGGACAAAGGGCGTACAGCATAGAACACAGAGTACATAGAACACAGAGAGTAAAGCATAGTAAAAAGGGAGTGAAGCAAAGTACACAGAGAGTACAGCGTAGAACACAGAGGACATAGGACACAGTAACAGCATAGGACACCGAGTACATAGAACACAACGAGTACAGCATAGAACACAGGGAGCACAGCATAGGATACAGAGATTACACTGAACACAGAGGGTACAGCGTAGGACACAGTGAGTATATAGAACACAGATATTACAGAATAGGATACAGAGAGTACAGCAGAGGATACAGAGAGTACATAGAACACAGAGTTCAGTGTAAGAGACAGAGTGCACAGCATAGGACAGAGAGAGTACAGCATAGGACTCAGGGAGTACGGCACAGGAAACAGAGTACATAGAACACAGAGAGTACAGCATAGGACACAGAGAGTACACTGAACACAGAGAGTACAGCATAGAACACACTGTAACAGCATAGGACACAGAGAGTACAGCGTAGGACACAGAGTACACAGAACACAAAGAGTACAGCATAGGACACAGAGAATACAGCATAGGACACAGAGAGTACACAGAACACAGAGAGTACAGCATAGGACACAGAGAATACAGCATAGGACACAGAGAGTAAAGCATTGAAAAGAGGAAGTAAAGCATAGGACACAGAGAGTACAGCGTAGAACACACTGTAACAGCATAGGACACAGAGAGTACAGCATAGGATAGAGAGAGTACAGCATAGGACACAGAGAGTACAGCATACGACAGAGAGTTCAGCATGGACACAGAGAGTACAGCATAGGACACAGAGAGTACAGTATAGGACTCAAAGAGTACAGCATAGGACAGAGAGAGTACAGCATAGGACACAGAGAGTACATAGAACACAGAGTAAAGAATAGAAAAGAGGGAGTAAAGCTTAGGACACAGAGTACACAGAACACAGAGGACAGCATAGGACACAGAGTACACAGAACACTGAGAGTACAGCATAGGACTCAGAGTACATAGAACACAAAGAGTACAGCATAGGACACAGAGTAAACAGAACACAGAGTACAGCATAGAACACAGAGAGTACAGCATAGGATACAGAGAATACAGCATAGCCCACACAGAGTACAGCATAGGACACAGAGAGTACACAGAACACAGAGAGTAGATAGAACACAGAGAGTACAGCATAGGATACGGAGAGTACAGCATAGGACACACAGTACAGTATAGGACACTGGGAGGACAGCATAGAATACACTGTAACAGCACAGGACACAGAGAGTACAGCATAGGATAGAGAGAGTACAGCATAGGACACAGAGAGTAAAGCATTGAAAAGAGGGTGTAAAGCATAGGACACAGAGAGTACAGTGTAGAACACACTGTAACAGCATAGGACACAGAGAGTACAGCATAGGATAGAGAGAGTACAGCATAGGACACAGAGAGTACAGCATAGGACAGAGAGTTCAGCATAGGACACAGAGTGTACATAGGACACAGTGTAAAAAATAGGACACAGAGTGTTCATAGAACACAGAGAGTAAAGCATTGAAAAGAGGGAGTAAAGCATAGGACACAGAGAGTGCAGCGTAGAACACACTGTAACAGCATAGGACAGAGAGAGTACAGCATAGGACACAGGGAGTACACAGAACACAGAGAGTACATAGAACACAGTGTACAGCATAGGACACAGAGAGATCAGCATGGACACAGAGTGTATAGCATAGGACACAGAGAGTACAGCGTAGAACACACTGTAACAGCATAGGACACAGGGAGTATACCACAGGAAACAGAGAGTACATAGATTACAGAGAGTACATAGAACACAGAGTACAGTATAGGACACAGAGAATATATCGAACAAAATCAGTACAGCATAGGACACAGAGAGTAAAGCATAGGACACAGAGTACACAGAACACAGAGTACAGCATAGAACACAGAGAGTACAGCACCGGATACAGAGAGTACAGCAGAGGACAGTAAGAGTACAGCATAGGACACAGAGAATACAGCATAGCCCACACAGAGTACAGCATAGGACACAGAGAGTACAGCATAGGACAGAGAGAGTACAGCATAGGACACAGAGAGTACATAGAACACAGAGGGTAGATAGAACACAGAGAGTACAGCATAGGATACGGAGAGTACAGCATAGGACACACAAAGTACAGTATAGGACACAGGGAGGACAGCATAGAACACAGTGTACAGCATAGGACACACAGAGTGCAGCACAGGGCACAGAGAGTACATAGAACACGAAGAGTACAGCATAGGATAAAGAGAGTATTGCTTAGGACACAGAGAATACAGCATAGAACACAGAGAGTACAGCATGGAACACAGAGAGTACATAGACCACAGTGAGTACATAGAACACAGAGTAAAGAATAGAAAAGAGGGAGTAAAGCATAGGACACAGAGTACAGCGTAGAACACAGTGTAACAGCATTGGACACAGAGAGTACAGCATAGGATAGAGAGAGTAAAGCATAGGACACAGAGAGTACAGAATAGGACACAGAGAGTACAGCACAGGACACAGAGAGTACCGCATAGGACACAGAGAGTACACAGAACACTAAGAGTACAGCATAGGATACAGAGAGTACAGCATAGGAATCAAAGAGGACATAGAACACAAAGAGTACAGCATAGGACACCAAGAGTACAGCATAGGACACCAAGAGTACAGAATAGCACACGGAGAGTACAGCATGAACACAGAGAGTACAGCATAGGACACAGAGAGTACATAGACCACAGTGAGTACATCGAAGACAGAGTAAGAAATAGAAAAGAGGGAGTAAAGCATAGGACATAGGGAGCACGGGACAGGAAAAAGAGAGTACACAGAACACAAAGAGTACATAGAACACAGAGAGTACAGCATAGGATTCAGGGTTCATAGAACACAAAGAGTACAGCATTGAACACAGAGAGAGTACAGCATAGGGCACAGAGAGTACAGCATAGGATACGGAGAGTACAGCATAGGACACACAGAGCACAGTATAGGACATAGGGAGGACAGCATTGAACACAATGTACAGCATAGGACTCAGAGTTCATAGAACACAAAGAGTACAGCATAGAACACAGTGTACAGCATAGGACACAGGGCGTACAGCGTAGAACACAGAGTACATAGAACACAGAGAGTAAAGCATAGTAAAAAGGGAGTGAAGCAAAGTACACAGAGAGTACAGCGTAGAACACAGAGGACATAGGACACAGTAACAGCATAGGACACCGAGTACATAGAACACAACGAGTACAGCATAGAACACAGAGAGCACAGCATAGGATACAGAGAGTACACTGAACACAGAGGGTACAGCGTAGGACACAGTGAGTATATAGAACACAGATATTACAGAATAGGATACAGAGAGTACAGCAGAGGATACAGAGAGTACACAGAACACAGAGTTCAGTGTAGGAGACAGAGTGCACAGCATAGGACAGAGAGAGTACAGCATAGGACTCAGGGAGTACGGCACAGGAAACAGAGTACATAGAACACAGAGAGTACAGCATAGGACACAGAGAGTACACTGAACAAAGAGAGTACAGCATAGGACTCAGGGAGTACGGCACAGGAAACAGAGTACATAGAACACAGAGAATACAGCATAGGACACAGAGAGTACAGCATAGAACACACTGTAACAGCATAGGACACAGAGAGTACAGCGTAGGACACAGAACACAAAGAGTACAGCATAGGACACAGAGAATACAGCATAGGACACAGAGAGTACACAGAACACAGAGAGTACAGCATAGGACACAGATAATAAAGCATAGGACACAGAGAGTAAAGCATTGAAAAGAGGAAGTAAAGCATAGGACACAGAGAGTACATAGAACAGAGAGAGTACAGCACAGGACACAGAGAGTACAGCATTGGACACAGAGAATACAGCATAGGACACAGAGAGTACAGCGTAGAACACACTGTAACAGCATAGGACACAGAGAGTACAGCATAGGATAGAGAGAGTACAGCATAGGACACAGAGAGTACAGCATAGGACAGAGAGTTCAGCATAGACACAGAGAGTACAGCGTAGGACACAGGGAGTATACCACAGGAAACAGAGAGTAATTAGATTACAGAGAGTACACAGAACACAGAGTACAGCATAGGACACAGAGAATATATGGAACAAAAACAGTACAGCATAGGACACAGGGCGTACAGCATAGAACACAGAGTACATAGAATACAGAGAGTAAAGCATAGAAAGGAGGGAGTAAAGTAAAGGACGCAGAGAGTACACAGAACACAGAGTACAGCATAGGACACAGAGAATATATCGAACAAAAACAGTACAGCATAGGACACAGAGAGTAAAGCATAGGATACGGAGAGTACAGCATAGAACACAGAGAGTACAGCATAGGACACAGAGAGAACATAGAACACAGAGAGTACAGCATAGGACACAGAGGGTACTTAGAACACAGAGAATAAAGCATTGAAAAGAGGGAGTAAAGCATAGGACACCGAGAGTACAGCGTAGAACACACTGTAACAGCATAGGACACAGGGAGTATACCACAGGAAACAGAGAGTAAATAGATAGATAGATGATAGATAAATACTTTATTCATCCCCATGGGGAAATTCAACTTTTTTTTCCAATGTCCCATACACTTGTTGTAGCAAAACTAATTACATACAATACTTAACTCAGTAAAAAATATGATATACATCTAAATCACTATCTCAAAAAGCATTAATAATATCTTTTAAAAAGTTCTTAAGTCCTGGCGGTAGAATTGTAAAGCCTAATGGCATTGGGGAGTATTGACCTCTTCATCCTGTCTGAGGAGCATTGCATCGATAGTAACCTGTCGCTGAAACTGCTTCTCTGTCTCTGCATGGTGCTATGTAGAGGATGTTCAGAGTTATCCATAATTGACCGTAGCCTACTCAGCGCCCTTCGCTCAGCTACCGATGTTAAACTCTCCAGTACTTTGCCCACGACAGAGCCCGCCTTCCTTACCAGCTTATTAAGACGTGAGGCGTCCCTCTTCTTAATGCTTCCTCCCCAACACGCCACCACAAAGAAGAGGGCGCTCTCCACAACTGACCTATAGAACATCTTCAGCATCTCACTACAGACATTGAATGATGCCAACCTTTTAAGGAAGTACAGTCGACTCTGTGCCTTCCTGCACAAGGCATCTGTGTTGGCAGTCCAGTCTAGCTTCTCGTCTAACTGTACTCCCAGATACTTGTAGGTCTTAACCTGCTCCACACATTCTCCATTAATGATCACTGGCTCCATATGAGGTCTAGATCTCCTAAAGTCCACCACCATCTCCTTGGTCTTGGTGATATTGAGACGCAGGTAGTTTGAGTTGCACCATATCACAAAGTCCTGTATCAGTTTCCTATACTCCTCCTCCTGTCCATTCCTGACACACCCCACTATGGCCGTGTCATCAGCGAACTTCTGCACATGGCAGGACTCCGAGTTATATTGGAAGTCTGATGTGTACAGGGTGAACAGGACCGGAGAGATACAGATTACAGAGAGTACTCAGAACACAGAGTACAGCACAGGACACAGAGAATATATGGAACAAGAACAGTACAGCATAGGACAGGAAGAGTACAGCATAGGACACAGGGAGTATACCACAGGAAACAGAGAGTAAATAGATTACAGAGAGTACTCAGAACACAGAGTACAGCATAGGACACAGAGAATATATGGAACAAAAACAGTACAGCATAGGACAGAGAGAGTACAGCATAGGACACAGGACGTACAGCATAGAACACAGAGTACATAGAACACAGAGAGTAAAGCATAGAAAAGAGGGAGTAAAGCAAAGGACACAGAGAGTACACTGAACACAGAGGGTACAGCGTAGGACATAGTGAGTATATAGAACACAGATATTACAGAATAGGATACAGAGAGTACAGCAGAGGATACAGAGAGTACACAGAACACAGAGTTCAGTGTAGGAGACAGAGTGCACAGCATAGCACAGAGAGAGTACAGCATAGGACACAGGGAGTATACCACAGGAAACAGATAGTACATAGATTACAGAGAGTACACAGAACACAGAGGACAGCATAGGACACAGAGTACACAGAACACTGAGAGTACAGCATAGGACTCAGAGTACATAGAACACAAAGAGTACAGCATAGGACACAGAGTAAAGAATAGAAAAGAGGGAGTAAAGCATAGAACACAGAGTGCAGCGTAGAACACAGTGTAACAGCATTTGAAACAGAGAGTACAGCATAGGACACAGGGAGTACACAGAACACAGAGAGTACATAGAACACAATGCACAGCATAGGACACAGAGAGTACTTAGGACACAGAGAGTAAAGCATTGAAAAGAGGGAATAAAGCATAGGACACAGAGAGTACAGCGTAGAACACACTGTAACAGCATAGGACAGAGAGAGTACAGCATAGGACACTGGGAGTATACCATAGGAAACAAAGAGTACATAGATTACAGAGAGTACTCAGAACACAGAGTACAGCATAGGACACAGAGAATATATGGAACAAGAACAGTACAGCATAGGACAGAGAGAGTACAGCATAGGACACAGAGTACACAGAACAGAGAGTACAGCATAGGATACAGAGTAAACAGAACACAGAGTACAGCATAGGACACAGAGTTCACAGAACACTGAGAGTACAGCATAGGACTCAGAGTACATAGAACACAAAGAGTACAGCATAGGACACAGAGTACACAGAACAGAGAGTACAGCATAGGATACAGAGTACACAGAACAATGAGAGTACAGCATAGGACACAGAGAGTACACAGAACACAGAGAGTAGATAGAACACAGAGAGTACAGCATAGGATACGGAGAGTACAGCATAGGACACACAGTACAGTATAGGACACAGGGAGGACAGCATAGAACACAGTGTACAGCATAGGACACACAGAGTGCAGCACAGGGCACAGAGAGTACATAGAACACGAAGAGTACAGCATAGGATAAAGAGAGTATTGCATAGGACACAGAGAATACAGCATAGGACACAGAGAGTACAGCATAGAACACAGAGAGTACAGCATAGGACACAGAGAGAACATAGGACACAGAGAGTACATCGGACACAGAGAGTACATAGGACACAGTGTAAAACATAGGACACAGAGGGTACTTAGAACACAGAGAGTAAAGGATTGAAAAGAGGGAGTAAAGCATAGGACACAGAGAGTACAGCGTAGAACACACTGTAACAGCATAGGACACAGGGAGTATTCCACAGGAAACAGAGAGTAAATAGATTACAGAGAGTACTCAGAACACAGAGTACAGCATAGGACACAGAGAATATATGGAACAAAAACAGTACAGCATTGGACAGAGAGAGTACGCATAGGACACAGGGAGTATACCACAGGAAACAGAGAGTAAATAGATTACAGAGAGTACTCAGAACACAGAGTACAGCATAGGACACAGAGAATATATGGAACAAAAACAGTACAGCATAGGACAGAGAGAGTACAGCATAGGACACAGGACATACAGCATAGAACACAGAGTACATAGAACACAGAGAGTACATAGAACACAGAGTAAAGCATAGAAAAGAGGGAGTAAAGCATAGGATAAAGAGAGTATTGCATAGGATAGAGAGAGTACTGTATAGTACACAGAGAGTACAGAACACAGAGAGTACATAGAACACAGAGAGTACAGCACAGGACACAGAGAGTACAGCATAGGACACAGAGAGTACAGCATAGAACACACTGTAACAGCACAGGACACAGAGAGTACAGCATAGGATAGAGAGAGTACAGCATAGGACACAGAGAGTACAGCATAGGACAGAGAGTTCAGCATGGACACAGAGAGTACAGCATAGGACACAGTGTAAAACATAGGAAACAGAGTGTAGATAGAACACAGAGAGTAAAGCATTGAAAAGAGGGAGTAAAGCATAGGACACAGAGAATACAGCGTAGAACACACTGTAACAGCATAGGACACAGAGAGTACAGCATAGGACAGAGAGTTCAGCATGGACACAGAGAGTACAGCATAGGACACAGTGTAAAACATAGGAAACAGAGTGTAAATAGAACACAGAGAGTAAAGCATTGAAAAGAGGGAGTAAAGCATAGGACACAGAGTACACAGAACACAGAGTACAGCATAGAATACAGAGTGTACAGGATAGGATACAGAGAGTACACAGAACACAGAGAGTACATAGAACACAGTGTACAGCATAGGACACAGAGAGTTCAGCATGGACACAGAGAGTACAGCATAGGACACAGAGTGTACATAGGACACAGTGTAAAACATAGGACACAGAGAGTACTTAGGACACAGAGAGTAAAGCATTGAAAAGAGGGAATAAAGCATAGGACACAGAGAGTACAGCGTAGAACACACTGTAACAGCATAGGACAGAGAGAGTACAGCATAGGACACAGGGAGTATACCATAGGAAACAAAGAGTACATAGATTACAGAGAGTACTCAGAACACAGAGTACAGCATAGGACACAGAGAATATATGGAACAAGAACAGTACAGCATAGGACAGAGAGAGTACAGCATAGGACACAGAGTACACAGAACAGAGAGTACAGCATAGGATACAGAGTACACAGAACAATGAGAGTACAGCATAGGACTCAGAGTACATAGAAAACAAAGAGTACAGCATAGGACACAGAGTAAACAGAACACAGAGAGTACAGCATAGGATACAGAGAATACAGCATAGCCCACACAGAGTACAGCATAGGACACAGAGAGTACAGCATAGGACACAGAGTGTACATAGGACACAGTGTAAAACATAGGACACAGAGTGTTCATAGAACACAGAGAGTAAAGCATTGAAAAGAGGGAGTAAAGCATAGGACACAGAGAGTGCAGCGTAGAACACACTGTAACAGCATAGGACACAGAGAGTACAGCATAGGACACAGGGAGTACACAGAACACAGAGAGTACATAGAACACAGTGTACAGCATAGGACACAGAGAGATCAGCATGGACACAGAGTGTATAGCATAGGACACAGAGAGTACAGCGTAGAACACACTGTAACAGCATAGGACACAGGGAGTATACCACAGGAAACATAGATTACAGAGAGTACATAGAACACAGAGTACAGTATAGGACACAGAGAATATATCGAACAAAAACAGTACAGCATAGGACACAGAGAGTAAAGCATAGGACACAGAGTACACAGAACACAGAGTACAGCATAGAACACAGAGAGTACAGCACCGGATACAGAGAGTACAGCAGAGGACAGAAAGAGTACAGCATAGGACACAGAGAATACAGCATAGCCCACACAGAGTACAGCATAGGACACAGAGAGTACAGCATAGGACAGAGAGAGTACAGCATAGGACATAGAGAGTACAGCATAGGACACAGAGAATACAGCATAGGACACAGAGAGTACAGCGTAGAAAACAGTGTAACAGCATTGGACACAGAGAGTACAGCATAGGATAAAGAGAGTACAGCATAGGACACAGGGAGCACGGGACAGGAAACAGAGAGTACATAGAACACAAAGAGTACATAGAACACAGAGAGTACAGCATAGGACTCAGAGTTCATAGAACACAAAGAGTACAGCATAGAACACAGAGAATACAGCATAGCCCACACAGAGTACAGCATAGGGCACAGAGTGTACAGCATAGGACAGAGAGAGTACAGCATAGGACACAGGGAGCACGGGACAGGAAACAGAAAGTACATAGAACACAAAGAGTACATAGAACACAGAGAGTACAGCATGGAACACAGAGAATACAGCATAGCCCACACAGAGTACAGCATAGGACACAGAGAGTACACAGAACACAGAGAGTAGATAGAACACAGAGAGTACAGCATAGGATACAGAGAATACAGCATAGCCCACACAGAGTACAGCATAGGACACAGAGAGTACACAGAACACAGAGAGTAGATAGAACACAGAGAGTACAGCATAGGTTACGGAGAGTACAGCATAGGCCACACAAAGTACAGTATAGGACACAGGGAGTACTGCACAGGAAACAGAGTACATAGAACACAGAGAGTACAGCATAGAACACACTGTAACAGCATAGGACTCAGACAGTACAGCATAGGATAGAGAGAGTACAGCATAGGACACAGAGAGTACAGCATAGGACAGAGAGTTCAGCATGGACACAGAGAGTACAGCATAGGACACAGAGAGTACAGCATAGGACTCAAAGAGTACAGCATAGGACAGAGAGAGTACAGCATAGGACACAGAGAGTACACAGAACAGAGAGTAGATAGAACACAGAGAGTACAGCATAGGATACGGAGAGTACAGCATAGGACACACAAAGTACAGTATAGGACACAGGGAGGTCAGCATAGAACACAGTGTACAGCATAGGACACACAGAGTACTGCACAGGGCACAGAGAGTACATAGAACACAAAGAATACAGCATAGGATAAAGAGAGTATTGCATAGGACACAGAGAATACAGCATAGGACACAGAGAGAATAGCATAGCACACGGAGAGTACAGCATGGAATACAGAGAGTACAGCATAGGACACAGTGAGTACATAGAACACAGAGTAAAGTATAGAAAAGAGGGAGTAAAGCATAGGACACAGAGTACACAGAACACAGAGGACAGCATAGGACACAGAGTACACAGAACACTGAGAGTACAGCATAAGAGTCAGAGTACATAGAACACAAAGAGTACAGCATAGGACACAGAGTAAACAGAACACAGAGTACAGCATAGAACACAGAGAGTACAGCATAGGATACAGAGAATACAGCATAGCCCACACAGAGTACAGCATAGGACACAGTGTAAAACATAGGAAACAGAGTGTACATAGAACACAGAGAGTAAAGCATTGAAAAGAGGGAGTAAAGCATAGGACACAGAGAGTACAGCGTAGAACACACTGTAACAGCATAGGACACAGGGAGTATACCACAGGAAACAGAGAGTAAATAGATTACAGAGAGTACTCAGAACACAGAGTACAGCATAGGACACAGGGAGTATACCACAGGAAACAGAGAGTAAATAGATTACAGAGAGTACTCAGAACACAGAGTACAGCATAGGACACAGAGAATATATGGAACAAGAACAGTACAGCATAGGACAGAGAGAGTACAGCATAGGACACAGGGAGTATACCACAGGAAACAGAGAGTAAATAGATTACAGAGAGTACTCAGAACACAGAGTACAGCATAGGACACAGAGTTCACAGAACACTGAGAGTACAGCATAGGACTCAGAGTACATAGAACACAAAGAGTACAGCATAGGACACAGAGTAAACAGAACACAGAGTACAGCATAGGATACAGAGTACACAGAACAATGAGAGTACAGCATAGGACTCAGAGTACATAGAACACAAAGAGTACAGCATAGGACACAGAGTAAGCAGAACACAGAGAGTACAGCATAGGATACAGAGAATACAGCATAGCCCACACAGAGTACAGCATTGGACACAGAGAGTACACAGAACACAGAGAGTAGATAGAACACAGAGAGTACAGCATAGGATACGGAGAGTACAGCATAGGACACACAGTACAGTATAGGACACAGGGAGGACAGCATAGAACACAGTGTACAGCATAGGACAAAGGGCGTACAGCATAGAACACAGAGTACATAGAACACAGAGAGTAAAGCATAGTAAAAAGGGAGTGAAGCAAAGTACACAGAGAGTACAGCGTAGAACACAGAGGACATAGGACACAGTAACAGCATAGGACACCGAGTACATAGAACACAACGAGTACAGCATAGAACACAGGGAGCACAGCATAGGATACAGAGAGTACACTGAACACAGAGGGTACAGCGTAGGACACAGTGAGTATATAGAACACAGATATTACAGAATAGGATACAGAGAGTACAGCAGAGGATACAGAGAGTACATAGAACACAGAGTTCAGTGTAGGAGACAGAGTGCACAGCATAGGACAGAGAGAGTACAGCATAGGACTCAGGGAGTACGGCACAGGAAACAGAGTACATAGAACACAGAGAGTACAGCATAGGACACAGAGAGTACACTGAACACAGAGAGTACAGCATAGAACACACTGTAACAGCATAGGACACAGAGAGTACAGCGTAGGACACAGAGTACACAGAACACAAAGAGTACAGCATAGGACACAGAGAATACAGCATAGGACACAGAGAGTACACAGAACACAGAGAGTACAGCATAGGACACAGAGAATACAGCATAGGACACAGAGAGTAAAGCATTGAAAAGAGGAAGTAAAGCATAGGACACAGAGAGTACAGCGTAGAACACACTGTAACAGCATAGGACACAGAGAGTACAGCATAGGATAGAGAGAGTACAGCATAGGACACAGAGAGTACAGCATACGACAGAGAGTTCAGCATGGACACAGAGAGTACAGCATAGGACACAGAGAGTACAGTATAGGACTCAAAGAGTACAGCATAGGACACACAGAGTACAGCATAGGACACAGAGTACAGAGAACACTGAGAGTACAGCATAGGACTCAGAGCACATAGAACACAAAGAGTACAGCATAGGACACAGAGTAAACAGAACACAGAGTACAGCATAGAACACAGAGAGTACAGCATAGGATACAGAGAATACAGCATAGCCCACACAGAGTACAGCATAGGACACAGAGAGTACACAGAACACAGAGAGTAGATAGAACACAGAGAGTACAGCATAGGATACGGAGAGTACAGCATAGGACACACAGTACAGTATAGGACACTGGGAGGACAGCATAGAATACACTGTAACAGCACAGGACACAGAGAGTACAGCATAGGATAGAGAGAGTACAGCATAGGACACAGAGAGTAAAGCATTGAAAAGAGGGTGTAAAGCATAGGACACAGAGAGTACAGCGTAGAACACACTGTAACAGCATAGGACACAGAGAGTACAGCATAGGACAGAGAGTTCAGCATAGGACACAGAGTGTACATAGGACACAGTGTAAAACATAGTACACAGAGTGTTCATAGAACACAGAGAGTAAAGCATTGAAAAGAGGGAGTAAAGCATAGGACACAAAGAGTGCAGCGTAGAACACACTGTAACAGCATAGGACAGAGAGAGTACAGCATAGGATAGAGAGAGTACAGCATAGGACACACAGAGTACAGCATAGGACACAGAGAATATATCGAACAAAAACAGTACAGCATAGGACACAGAGAGTAAAGCATAGGCCACACAAAGTACAGTATAGGACACAGGGAGGACAGCATAGAATACAGTGTACAGCATAGGACACACAGAGTACAGCACAGGGCATAGAGAGTACATAGAACACAAAGTGTACAGCATAGGATAAAGAGAGTATTGCATAGGACACTGAGAATACAGCATAGAACACACTGTAACAGCATAGGACAGAGAGAGTACAGCATAGGACACAGGGAGTACAGCGTAGAACACACTGTAACAGCATAGAACAGAGAGAGTACAGCATAGGACACAGGGAGTATACCACAGGAAACAGAGAGTAATTAGATTACAGAGAGTACACAGAACACAAAGGGTAGATAGAACACAGAGAGTACAGCACAGGACACAGAGAATATATGGAACAAAAACAGTATAGCATAGGACAGCGAGAGTACAGCATAGGACACAGGACGTACAGCATAGAACACAGAGTACATAGAACACAGAGAGTAAAGCATAGAAAAGAGGGAGTAAAGCAAAGGACACAGAGAGTACACTGAACACAGAGGGTACAGCGTAGGACATTGTGAGTATATAGAACACAGATATTACAGAATAGGATACAGAGAGTACAGCAGAGGATACAGAGAGTACACAGAACACAGAGTTCAGTGTAGGAGACAGAGTGCACAGCATAGGACAGAGAGAGTACAGCATAGGACACAGGGAGTATACCACAGGAAACAGATAGTACATAGATTACAGAGAGTACACAGAACACAGAGGACAGCATAGGACACAGAGTACACAGAACACTGAGAGTACAGCATAGGACTCAGAGTACATAGAACACAAAGAGTACAGCATAGGACACAGAGTAAAGAATAGAAAAGAGGGAGTAAAGCATAGAACACAGAGTGCAGCGTAGAACACAGTGTAACACCATTTGAAACAGAGAGTACAGCTTCGGACACAGGGAGTACACAGAACACAGAGAGTACATAGAACACAGTGCACAGCATAGGACACAGGGAGTATACCATAGGAAACAAAGAGTACATTGATTACAGAGAGTACACAGAACACAGAGTACAGCATAGGAAACAGAGAATATATTGATCAAAAACAGTACAGCATAGGACACAGAGAGTAAAGCATAGGACACAGAGTACACAGAACACAGAGTACAGCATAGAAAATAGAGAGTACACAGAACACAGAGAGTAGATAGAACACAGAGAGTACAGCATAGGATACGGAGAATATATCGAACAAAAACAGTACAGTATAGGACACAGGGAGGACAGCATAGAACATAGTGTACAGCATAGGACACACAGAGTACAGCACAGGGCACAGAGAGTACATAGAACACAAAGAGTACAGCATAGGATAAACAGAGTATTGCATAGGACACAGAGAATACAGCATAGGACACAGAGAGTACAGCATAGAACACAGAGAATACAGCATAGGACACACAGAGTACAGCACAGGGCACAGAGAGTACACAGAACACAAGGAGTACAGCATAGGATAAAGAGAGTATTGCATAGGACACAGAGAATACAGCATAGGACACAGAGATTACAGCATAGGACACAGAGAGAACAAGGACCACAGTGAGTACATAGAACACAGAGTAAAGAATTGAAAAGAGGGAGTAAAGCATCGGACACAGCGTACAGCGTAGAACACAGTGTAACAGCATTGGACACAGAGAGTACAGCATAGGACACAGGGAGTACACAGAACACAGAGAGTACATAGAACACAGTGCACAGCATAGGACACAGAGAGTTCAGCATGGACACAGAGAGTACAGCATAGGACACAGAGAGTACTTAGGACAAAGTGTAAAACATAGGACACAGAGTGTACATAGAACACAGAGAGTAAAGCATTGAAAAGAGGGAGTAAAGCATAGGACACAGAGAGTGCAGCGTAGAACACACTGTAACAGCATAGGACAGAGAGAGTACAGCATAGGACACAGAGAGTACAGCATAGGACACAGGGAGTACAGCGTAGGACGCAGAGAGTACAGCATAGGACACAGAGAGTACAGCATAGGACACCAAGAGTACAGTACAGAACACAGAGAGTACACAAAACACAGAGCTCAGCATAGAATACAGAGAGTACAGAATCGGATTCAGAGAATACAGCACAGGACACAGAGAGTGCAGCATAGGACACAGAGAGTACAGCATTGAAAAGAGGGAGTAAATCATAGGACACAGAGAGTACAGCGTAGAACACACTGTAACAGCATAGGACAGAGAGAGTACAGCATAGGACACAGGGAGCACGGGACAGGAAACAGAGTGTATATAAAACACAGAGAGTAGAGCATAGGACACAAAGAGTACAGCATAGGATACAGAGAGTACAGCATAGGACAAAGAGAGTACAGCATAGAACACAGAGAATACAGAATAGCCCACACAGAGTACAGCATAGGACACAGAGAGTACAGCATAGGATACAGAGAGTACAGCATAGGACAAAGAGAGTACAGCATAGAACACAGAGAATACAGCATAGCCCACACAGAGTACAGCATAGGACAGAGAGAGTACAGCATAGGACACAGAGAGTACACAGAACACAGAGAGTAGATAGAACACAGAGAGTACAGCATAGGATACAGAGAGTACAGCATAGGACACAGAGAGTACAGCATAGGACACAGAGTACACAGCACACAGAGAGTACAGCATAGGACAAAGACAGTACAGCAAAGGACACAGAGAATACAGCATAGCCCACACAGAGTACAGCATAGGACACAGCGAGTACAGCATAGCACACAGAGAGTACACAGAACACAGAGAGTAGATAGAACACAGAGAGTACAGCATAGGATACGGAGAATATATCGAACAAAAACAGTACAGTATAGGACACAGGGAGGACAGCATAGAACATAGTGTACAGCATAGGACACACAGAGTACAGCACAGGGCACAGAGAGTACATAGAACACAAAGAGTACAGCATAGGATAAACAGAGTATTGCATAGGACACAGAGAATACAGCATAGGACACAGAGAGTACAGCATAGAACACAGAGAATACAGCATAGGACACACAGAGTACAGCACAGGGCACAGAGAGTACACAGAACACAAGGAGTACAGCATAGGATAAAGAGAGTATTGCATAGGACACAGAGAATACAGCATAGGACACAGAGATTACAGCATAGGACACAGAGAGAACAAGGACCACAGTGAGTACATAGAACACAGAGTAAAGAATTGAAAAGAGGGAGTAAAGCATCGGACACAGCGTACAGCGTAGAACACAGTGTAACAGCATTGGACACAGAGAGTACAGCATAGGACACAGGGAGTACACAGAACACAGAGAGTACATAGAACACAGTGCACAGCATAGGACACAGAGAGTTCAGCATGGACACAGAGAGTACAGCATAGGACACAGAGAGTACTTAGGACAAAGTGTAAAACATAGGACACAGAGTGTACATAGAACACAGAGAGTAAAGCATTGAAAAGAGGGAGTAAAGCATAGGACACAGAGAGTGCAGCGTAGAACACACTGTAACAGCATAGGACAGAGAGAGTACAGCATAGGACACAGAGAGTACAGCATAGGACACAGGGAGTACAGCGTAGGACGCAGAGAGTACAGCATAGGACACAGAGAGTACAGCATAGGACACCAAGAGTACAGTACAGAACACAGAGAGTACACAAAACACAGAGCTCAGCATAGAATACAGAGAGTACAGAATCGGATTCAGAGAATACAGCACAGGACACAGAGAGTGCAGCATAGGACACAGAGAGTACAGCATTGAAAAGAGGGAGTAAATCATAGGACACAGAGAGTACAGCGTAGAACACACTGTAACAGCATAGGACAGAGAGAGTACAGCATAGGACACAGGGAGCACGGGACAGGAAACAGAGTGTATATAAAACACAGAGAGTAGAGCATAGGACACAAAGAGTACAGCATAGGATACAGAGAGTACAGCATAGGACAAAGAGAGTACAGCATAGAACACAGAGAATACAGAATAGCCCACACAGAGTACAGCATAGGACACAGAGAGTACAGCATAGGATACAGAGAGTACAGCATAGGACAAAGAGAGTACAGCATAGAACACAGAGAATACAGCATAGCCCACACAGAGTACAGCATAGGACAGAGAGAGTACAGCATAGGACACAGAGAGTACACAGAACACAGAGAGTAGATAGAACACAGAGAGTACAGCATAGGATACAGAGAGTACAGCATAGGACACAGAGAGTACAGCATAGGACACAGAGTACACAGCACACAGAGAGTACAGCATAGGACAAAGACAGTACAGCAAAGGACACAGAGAATACAGCATAGCCCACACAGAGTACAGCATAGGACACAGCGAGTACAGCATAGCACACAGAGAGTACACAGAACACAGAGAGTAGATAGAACACAGTGTACAGCATAGGACACAGAGAGTTCATAGAACACAGAGAGTAAAGCATAGGACACAGAGAATACAGCGTAGAACACACTGTAACAGCATAGGACAGAGAGCGTACAGCATAGGACACAGGGAGTATACCACAGGAAACAGAGAGTAAATAGATTACAGAGAGTACACAGAACACACTGTAACAGCATAGGACACAGGGAGTATACCACAGGAAACAGAGAGTAAATAGATTACAGAGAGTACTCAGAACACAGAGTACAGCATAGGACACAGAGAATATATGGAACAAGAACAGTACAGCATAGGACAGAGAGAGTACAGCATAGGACACAGGGAGTATACCACAGGAAACAGAGAGTAAATAGATTACAGGGAGTACTCAGAACACAGAGTACAGCATAGGACACAGAGAATATATGGAACAAAAACAGTATAGCATAGGACAGCGAGAGTACAGCATAGGACTCAGGACGTACAGCATAGAACACAGAGTACATAGAACACAGAGAGTAAAGCATAGAAAAGAGGGAGTAAAGCAAAGGACACAGAGAGTAGACTGAACACAGAGGGTACAGCGTAGGACTTTGTGAGTATATAGAACACAGATATTACAGAATAGGATACAGAGAGTACAGCAGAGGATACAGAGAGTACACAGAACACAGAGTTCAGTGTAGGAGACAGAGTGCACAGCATAGGACAGAGAGAGTACAGCATAGGACACAGGGAGTACAGCGTAGGACGCAGAGAGTACAGCATAGGACACAGAGAGTACAGCATAGGACACCAAGAGTACAGTACAGAACACAGAGAGTACACAAAACACAGAGCTCAGCATAGAATACAGAGAGTACAGAATCGGATTCAGAGAATACAGCACAGGACACAGAGAGTGCAGCATAGGACACAGAGAGTACAGCATTGAAAAGAGGGAGTAAATCATAGGACACAGAGAGTACAGCGTAGAACACACTGTAACAGCATAGGACAGAGAGAGTACAGCATAGGACACAGGGAGCACGGGACAGGAAACAGAGTGTATATAAAACACAGAGAGTAGAGCATAGGACACAAAGAGTACAGCATAGGATACAGAGAGTACAGCATAGGACAAAGAGAGTACAGCATAGAACACAGAGAATACAGAATAGCCCACACAGAGTACAGCATAGGACACAGAGAGTACAGCATAGGATACAGAGAGTACAGCATAGGACAAAGAGAGTACAGCATAGAACACAGAGAATACAGCATAGCCCACACAGAGTACAGCATAGGACAGAGAGAGTACAGCATAGGACACAGAGAGTACACAGAACACAGAGAGTAGATAGAACACAGAGAGTACAGCATAGGATACAGAGAGTACAGCATAGGACACAGAGAGTACAGCATAGGACACAGAGTACACAGCACACAGAGAGTACAGCATAGGACAAAGACAGTACAGCAAAGGACACAGAGAATACAGCATAGCCCACACAGAGTACAGCATAGGACACAGCGAGTACAGCATAGCACACAGAGAGTACACAGAACACAGAGAGTAGATAGAACACAGTGTACAGCATAGGACACAGAGAGTTCATAGAACACAGAGAGTAAAGCATAGGACACAGAGAATACAGCGTAGAACACACTGTAACAGCATAGGACAGAGAGCGTACAGCATAGGACACAGGGAGTATACCACAGGAAACAGAGAGTAAATAGATTACAGAGAGTACACAGAACACACTGTAACAGCATAGGACACAGGGAGTATACCACAGGAAACAGAGAGTAAATAGATTACAGAGAGTACTCAGAACACAGAGTACAGCATAGGACACAGAGAATATATGGAACAAGAACAGTACAGCATAGGACAGAGAGAGTACAGCATAGGACACAGGGAGTATACCACAGGAAACAGAGAGTAAATAGATTACAGGGAGTACTCAGAACACAGAGTACAGCATAGGACACAGAGAATATATGGAACAAAAACAGTATAGCATAGGACAGCGAGAGTACAGCATAGGACTCAGGACGTACAGCATAGAACACAGAGTACATAGAACACAGAGAGTAAAGCATAGAAAAGAGGGAGTAAAGCAAAGGACACAGAGAGTAGACTGAACACAGAGGGTACAGCGTAGGACTTTGTGAGTATATAGAACACAGATATTACAGAATAGGATACAGAGAGTACAGCAGAGGATACAGAGAGTACACAGAACACAGAGTTCAGTGTAGGAGACAGAGTGCACAGCATAGGACAGAGAGAGTACAGCATAGGACACAGGGAGTATACCACAGGAAACAGATAGTACATAGATTACAGAGAGTACACAGAACACAGAGGACAGCATAGGACACAGAGTACACAAAACACTGAGAGTACAGCATAGGACTCAGAGTACATAGAACACAAAGAGTACAGCATAGGACACAGAGTAAAGAATAGAAAAGAGGGAGTAAAGCATAGAACACAGAGTGCAGCGTAGAACACAGTGTAACAGCATTTGAAACAGAGAGTACAGCATAGGACACAGGGAGTACACAGAACACAGAGAGTACATAGAACACAGTGCACAGCATAGGACACAGAGAGTACTTAGGACACAGTGTAAAACATAGGACACAGAGTGTACATAGAACACAGAGAGTAAAGCATTGAAAAGAGGGAATAAAGCATAGGACACAGAGAGTACAGCGTAGAACACACTGTAACAGCATAGGACAGAGAGAGTACAGCATAGTACACAGGGAGTATACCATAGGAAACAAAGAGTACATAGATTACAGAGAGTACACAGAACACAGAGTACAGCATAGGAAACAGAGAATATATTGAACAAAAACAGTACAGCATAGGACACAGAGAGTAAAGCATAGGACACAGAGTACACAGAACACAGAGTACAGCATAGAAAATAGAGAGTACACAGAACACAGAGAGTAGATAGAACACAGAGAGTACAGCATAGGATACGGAGAATATATCGAACAAAAACAGTACAGTATAGGACACAGGGAGGACAGCATAGAACATAGTGTACAGCATAGGACACACAGAGTACAGCACAGGGCACAGAGAGTACATAGAACACAAAGAGTACAGCATAGGATAAACAGAGTATTGCATAGGACACAGAGAATACAGCATAGGACACAGAGAGTACAGCATAGAACACAGAGAGTACAGCATAGAACACAGTGTGCAGCATAGGACACACAGAGTACAGCACAGGGCACAGAGAGTACACAGAACACAAGGAGTACAGCATAGGATAAAGAGAGTATTGCATAGGACACAGAGAATACAGCATAGGACACAGAGATTACAGCATAGGACACAGAGAGAACAAGGACCACAGTGAGTACATAGAACACAGAGTAAAGAATTGAAAAGAGGGAGTAAAGCATCGGACACAGAGTACAGCGTAGAACACAGTGTAACAGCATTGGACACAGAGAGTACAGCATAGGACACAGGGAGTAGACAGAACACAGAGAGTACATAGAACACAGTGCACAGCATAGGACACAGAGAGTTCAGCATGGACACAGAGAGTACAGCATAGGACACAGAGAGTACTTAGGACAAAGTGTAAAACATAGGACACAGAGTGTACATAGAACACAGAGAGTAAAGCATTGAAAAGAGGGAGTAAAGCATAGGACACAGAGAGTGCAGCGTAGAACACACTGTAACAGCATAGGACAGAGAGAGTACAGCATAGGACACAGGGAGTATACCACAGGAAACAGAGAGTAAATAGATTACAGAGAGTACTCAGAACACAGAGTACAGCATAGGACACAGGGAGTATAGCACAGGAAACAGAGAGTAAATAGATTACAGAGAGTACTCAGAACACAGAGTACAGCATAGGACACAGAGAATATATGGAACAAAAACAGTACAGCATAGGACAGAGAGAGTACAGCATAGGACACAGGGAGTATACCACAGGAAACAGAGAGTAAATAGATTACAGAGAGTACTCAGAACACAGAGTACAGCATAGGACACAGGGAGTATACCACAGGAAACAGAGAGTAAATAGATTACAGAGAGTACATAGAACACAGAGTACATAGAACACAGAGAGTAAAGCATAGAAAGGAGGGAGTAAAGCAAAGGACACAGAGAGTACACTGAACACAGAGGGTACAGCGTAGGACATAGTGAGTATGTAGAACACAGATATTACAGATTAGGATACAGAGAGTACAGCAGAGGATACAGAGAGTACACAGAACACATAGTTCAGTGTAGGAGACAGAGTGCACAGCATAGGACAGAGAGAGTACAGCATAGGACACAGAGTACACAGAACACTGAGAGTACAGCATAGGACACAGAGAGTACAGCATAGGACACAGAGAGTACATAGACCACAGAGAGTACATAGAAGACAGAGTAAGAAATAGAAAAGAGGGAGTAAAGCATAGAACACAGGGAGCACGGGACAGGAAACAGAGAGTACATAGATTACAGAGAGTACACAGAACACAGAGTACAGCATAGGACACAGAGAATATATGGAACAAAAACAGTACAGCATAGGACACAGGACGTACAGCATAGAACACAGAGTACATAGAACACAGAGAGTAAAGCATAGAAAAGAGGGAGTAAAGCAAAGGATACAGAGAGTACACTGAACACAGAGGGTACAGCGTAGGACATTGTGAGTATATAGAACACAGATATTACAGAATAGGATACAGAGAGTACAGCAGAGGATACAGAGAGTACACAGAACACAGAGTTCAGTGTAGGAGACAGAGTGCACAGCATAGGACAGAGAGAGTACAGCATAGGACACAGAGAGTACAGCATAGGACACCAAGAGTACAGTACAGAACACAGAGAGTACACAAAACACAGAGCTCAGCATAGAATACAGAGAGTACAGAATCGGATTCAGAGAATACAGCACAGGACACAGAGAGTGCAGCATAGGACACAGAGAGTATAGCATTGAAAAGAGGGAGTAAATCATAGGACACAGAGAGTACAGCGTAGAACACACTGTAACAGCATAGGACAGAGAGAGTACAGCATAGGACACAGGGAGCACGGGACAGGAAACAGAGTGTATATAAAACACAGAGAGTAGAGCATAGGACACAAAGAGTACAGCATAGGATACAGAGAGTACAGCATAGGACAAAGAGAGTACAGCATAGAACACAGAGAATACAGAATAGCCCATACAGAGTACAGCATAGGACACAGAGAGTACAGCATAGGATACAGAGAGTACAGCATAGGACAAAGAGAGTACAGCATAGAACACAGAGAATACAGCATAGCCCACACAGAGTACAGCATAGGACAGAGAGAGTACAGCATAGGACACAGAGAGTACACAGAACACAGAGAGTAGATAGAACACAGAGAGTACAGCATAGGATACAGAGAGTACAGCATAGGACACAGAGAGTACAGCATAGGACACAGAGTACACAGCACACAGAGAGTACAGCATAGGACAAAGACAGTACAGCAAAGGACACAGAGAATACAGCATAGCCCACACAGAGTACAGCATAGGACACAGCGAGTACAGCATAGCACACAGAGAGTACACAGAACACAGAGAGTACATAGAACACAGTGTACAGCATAGGACACAGAGAGTTCAGCATGGACACAGAGAGTACAGCATAGGAAAAAGAGTTTACATAGGACACAGTGTAAAACATAGGACACAGAGTGTTCATAGAACACAGAGAGTAAAGCATTGAAAAGAGGGAGTAAAGCATAGGACACAGAGAATACAGCGTAGAACACACTGTAACAGCATAGGACAGAGAGCGTACAGCATAGGACACAGGGAGTATACCACAGGAAACAGACAGTAAATAGTTTACAGAGAGTACTCAGAACACAGAGTACAGCATAGGACACAGAGAATATATGGAACAAGAACAGTACAGCATAGGACAGAGAGAGTACAGCATAGGACACAGGGAGTATACCACAGGAAACAGAGAGTAAATAGATTACAGGGAGTACTCAGAACACAGAGTACAGCATAGGACACAGGGAGTATAGCACAGGAAACAGAGAGTAAATAGATTACAGGGAGTACTCAGAACACAGAGTACAGCATAGGACACAGAGAGTAAAGCATAGGACACAGAGTACACAGAACACAGAGTACAGCATAGAAAATAGAGAGTACACAGAACACAGAGAGTAGATAGAACACAGAGAGTACAGCATAAGATACGGAGAATATATCGAACAAAAACAGTACAGTATAGGACACAGGGAGGACAGCATAGAACATAGTGTACAGCATAGGACACACAAAGTACAGCACAGGGCACAGAGAGTACATAGAACACAAAGAGTACAGCATAGGATAAACAGAGTATTGCATATGACACAGAGAATACAGCATAGGACACAGAGAGTACAGCATAGAACACAGAGAGTACAGCATAGAACACAGTGTACAGCATAGGACACACAGAGTACAGCACAGGGCACAGAGAGTACACAGAACACAAGGAGTACAGCATAGGATAAAGAGAGTATTGCATAGGACACAGAGAATACAGCATAGGACACAGAGATTACAGCATAGGACACAGAGAGAACAAGGACCACAGTGAGTACATAGAACACAGAGTAAAGAATTGAAAAGAGGGAGTAAAGCATAGGACACAGAGTACAGCGTAGAACACAGTGTAACAGCATTGGACACAGAGAGTACAGCATAGGATACAGGGAGTACACAGAACACAGAGAGTACATAGAACACAGTGCACAGCATAGGACACAGAGAGTTCAGCATGGACACAGAGAGTACAGCATAGGACACAGAGAGTACTTAGGACAAAGTGTAAAACATAGGACACAGAGTGTACATAGAACACAGAGAGTAAAGCATTGAAAAGAGGGAGTAAAGCATAGGACACAGAGAGTGCAGCATAGAACACACTGTAACAGCATAGGACAGAGAGAGTACAGCATAGGACACAGGGAGTATACCACAGGAAACAGAGAGTACATACATTACAGAGAGTACACAGAACACAGAGTACAGCATAGGACACAGAGAGTAAAGCAGAGGACACAGAGTACACAGAACACAGAGTACAGCATAGAAGACAGAGAGTACTGCATAGGATACTGAGAGTACAGCATAGGATACAGAGAGTACAGCATAGGACAAAGAGAGTACAGCATAGGACACAGAGAGTACAGCATAGGACACAGGGAGTACAGCGTAGGACGCAGAGAGTACAGCATAGGACACAGAGAGTACAGCATAGGACACCAAGAGTACAGTACAGAACACAGAGAGTACACAAAACACAGAGCTCAGCATAGAATACAGAGAGTACAGAATCGGATTCAGAGAATACAGCACAGGACACAGAGAGTACAGCATTGAAAAGAGGGAGTAAATCATAGGACACAGAGAGTACAGCATAGAACACACTGTAACAGCATAGGACAGAGAGAGTACAGCATAGGACACAGGGAGCACGGGACAGGAAACAGAGTGTACATAAAACACAGAGAGTAGAGCATAGGACAAAGAGAGTACAGCATAGAACACAGAGAATACAGCATAGCCCACACAGAGTACAGCATAGGACAGAGAGAGTACAGTATAGGACATAGGGAGGACAGCATAGAATGCACTGTAACAGCATAGGACACGGAGAGTACAGCATAGGACACACAGAGTACAGTATAGGACATAGGGAGGACAGCATAGAATGCACTGTAACAGCATAGGACACAGAGAGTACAGCATAGGATAGAGAGAGTACAGCATATGACACAGAGAGTACAGCATAGGACACAGAGTACACAGCACACAAAGAGTACAGCATAGGTCACAGAGTGCAGCATAGAACACAGAGAGTACAGCATAGGACACAGAGTACACAGCACACAAAGAGTACAGCATAGGTCACAGAGTGCAGCATAGAACACAGAGAGTACAGCATAGGACAAAGACAGTACAGCATAGCTCAGACAGAGTACAGCAAAGGACACAGAGAATACAGCATAGCCCACACAGAATAGAGCATAGGACACAGCGAGTACAGCATAGCACACAGAGAGTACACAGAACACAGAGAGTACATAGAACACAGTGTACAGCATAGGACACAGAGAGTTCAGCATGGACACAGAGAGTACAGCATAGGACAAAGAGTGTACATAGGACACAGTGTAAAACATAGGACACAGAGTGTTCATAGAACACAGAGAGTAAAGCATTGAAAAGAGGGAGTAAAGCATAGGACACAGAGAGTACAGCGTAGAACACACTGTAACAGCATAGGACAGAGAGAGTACAGCATAGGACACAGGGAGTATACCACAGGAAACAGAGAGTAAATAGATTACAGAGAGTACTCAGAACACAGAGTACAGCATAGGACACAGGGAGTATACCACAGGAAACAGAGAGTAAATAGCTTACAGAGAGTACTCAGAACACAGAGTACAGCATAGGACACAGAGAATATATGGAACAAGAACAGTACAGCATAGGACAGAGAGAGTACAGCATAGGACACCGAGAGTACAGCGTAGAACACAGAGAGTACAGCATAGTACACAGAGAGTACATAGACCACAGTGAGTACATAGAACACAGAGTAAAGAATAGAAAAGAGGGAGTAAAGCATAGGACACAGAGTACAGCGTAGAACACAGTGTAACAGCATTGGACACAGAGAGTACAGCATAGGATACAGGGAGTACAGCGTAGAACACAGAGAGTACAGCATAGTACACAGAGAGTACATAGACCACAGTGAGTACATAGAACACAGAGTAAAGAATAGAAAAGAGGGAGTAAAGCATAGGACACAGAGTACAGCGTAGAACACAGTGTAACAGCATTGGACACAGAGAGTACAGCATAGGATACAGGGAGTACACAGAACACAGAGAGTACATAGAATACAGTGTACAGCATAGGACACAGTGTAAAACTTAGGACACAGAGTGTACATAGGACACAGAGAGTAAAGCATTGAAAAGAGGGAGTAAAGCATAGGACACAGAGAGTACAGCGTAGAAAACAGTGTAACAGCACTGGACACAGAGAGTACAGCATAGGATAGAGAGAGTACTGTATAGTACACAGAGAGTACAGAACACAGAGAGTACATAGAACACAGAGAGTACAGCACAGGACACAGAGAGTACAGCATAGGACACAGAGAATACAGCATAGGACACAGAGAGTACAGCGTAGAACACACTGTAACAGCAAAGGACAGAGAGAGTACAGCATAGGACACAGGGAGTATACCACAGGAAACAGAGAGTACATAGATTACAGAGAGTACACAGAACACTGAGTACAGCATAGGACACTGAGAATATATGGAACAAAAACAGTACAGCATAGGACACAGGGCGTACTGCATAGAACACAGAGAGTAAAGCATAGAAAAGAGGGACTGAAGCAAAGTACACAGAGAGTACAGCGTAGAACACAGAGGACATAGGACACAGTGTACAGCATAGGACACCGAGTACATAGAACACAGAGAGTACAGCATAGGATACAGAGAGTACAGTATAGGATACAGAGAGTACACTGAACACAGAGGGTACAGCGTAGGACACAGTGAGTATATAGAACACAGATATTACAGAATAGGATACAGAGAGTACAGCAGAGGATACAGAGAGTACACAGAACACAGAGTACAGTGTAGGAGACAGAGTGCACAGCATAGGACAGAGAGAGTACAGCATAGGACACAGGGAGTACGGCACAGGAAAAAGAGTACATAGAATACAGAGAGTTCATAGAACACAGAGAGTACAGCATAGGACACAGAGAGTACACAGAACACAGAGAGTAGATAGAACACAGAGAGTACAGCATAGGATACGGAGAGTACAGCATAGGATATGGAGAGTACTTAGGACACAGTGTAAAACATAGGACACAGAGTGTACATAGAACACAGAGAGTAAAGCATTGAAAAGATGGAGTAAAGCATAAGACAAGCAGAGTACAGCGTAGAACACACTGTAACAGCATTGGACACAGAGAGTACAGCATAGGACGGAGAGAGTACAGCATAGGACACAGGGAGCACGGGACAGGAAACAGAGAGTACATAGAACACAAAGAGTACATAGAACACAGAGAGTACAGCATAGGACTCAGAGTTCATAGAACACAAAGAGTACAGCATAGAACACAGAGAGTACAGCATAGAACACAGAGAATACAGCATAGCCCACACAGAGTACAGCATAGGGCACAGAGTGTACAGCATAGGACAGAGAGAGTACAGCATAGGACACAGGGAGCACGGAAAGGAAACAGAGAGTACACAGAACACAAAGAGTACATAGAACACAGAGAGTACAGCATAGGACAGAGAGAGTACAGCATAGGACACAGAGAGTACACAGAACACAGAGAGTAGATAGAAAACAGAGAGTACAGCATAGGATACGGAGAGTACAGCATAGGCCACACAAAGTACAGTATAGGACACAGGGAGTACTGCACAGGAAACAGAGTACATAGAACACAGAGAGTACAGCATAGAACACACTGTAACAGCATAGGACTCAGAGAGTACAGCATAGGATAGAGAGAGTACAGCATAGGACACAGAGAGTACAGCATAGGACAGAGAGTTCAGCATGGACACAGAGAGTACAGCATAGGACACAGAGAGTACAGCATAGGACTCAAAGAGTACAGCATAGGACAGAGAGAGTACAGCATAGGACACAGAGAGTACACAGAACACAGAGAGTAGATAGAACACAGAGAGTACAGCATAGGATACGGAGAGTACAGCATAGGACACACAAAGTACAGTATAGGACACAGGGAGGACAGCATAGAACACAGTGTACAGCATAGGATACACAGAGTACTGCCCAGGGCACAGAGAGTACATAGAACACAAAGAATACAGCATAGGATAAAGAGAGTATTGCATAGGACACAGAGAATACATCATAGGACACAGAGAGAATAGCATAGCACACGGAGAGTACAGCATGGAATACAGAGAGTACAGCATAGGACACAGTGAGTACATAGAACACAGAGTAAAGAATAGAAAAGAGGGAGTAAAGCATAGGACACAGAGTACACAGAACACAGAGGACAGCATAGGACACAGAGTACACAGAACACTGAGAGTACAGCATAAGAGTCAGAGTACATAGAACACAAAGAGTACAGCATAGGACACAGAGTAAACAGAACACTGAGAGTACAGCATAGAACACAGAGAGTACAGCATAGGATACAGAGAATACAGCATAGCCCACACAGAGTACAGCATAGGACACAGAGAGTACACAGAACATAGAGAGTAGATAGAACACAGAGAGTACAGCATAGGATACGGAGAGTACAGCATAGGACACACAGTACAGTATAGGACACAGGGAGGACAGCATAGAACACAGTGTACAGCATAGGACACACAGAGTACAGCACAGGGCACAGAGAGTACATAGAACACAAAGAGTACAGCATAGGATAAACAGAGTATTGCATAGGACACAGAGAATACAGCATAGGACACAGAGAGTACAGCATAGAACACAGAGAGTACAGCATAGGACACAGAGAGAACATAGAACACAGAGAGTACAGCATAGGACACAGAGAGAACAGCATAGGACACAGAGAGTACATAGACCACAGTGTAAAACATAGGACACAGAGGGTACTTAGAACACAGAGAGTAAAGCATTGAAAAGAGGGAGTAAAGCATAGGACACAGAGAGTACAGCGTAGAACACACTGTAACAGCATAGGACACAGGGAGTATACCACAGGAAACAGAGAGTAAATAGATTACAGAGAGTACTCAGAACACAGAGTACAGCATAGGACACAGGGATTATACCACAGGAAACAGAGAGTAAATAGATTACAGAGAGTACTCAGAACACAGAGTACAGCATAGGACACAGAGAATATATGGAACAAGAACAGTACAGCATAGGACAGAGAGAGTACAGCATAGGACACAGGGAGTATACCACAGGAAACAGAGAGTAAATAGATTACAGAGAGTACTCAGAACACAGAGTACAGCATAGGACACAGAGAATATATGGAACAAAAACAGTACAGCATAGGACAGAGAGAGTACAGCATAGAACACAGAGTACATAGAACACAGAGAGTAAAGCATAGAAAAGAGGGAGTAAAGCAAAGGATACAGAGAGTACACTGAACACAGAGGTTACAGCGTAGGACATAGTGAGTATATAGAACACAGATATTACAGAATAGGATACAGAGAGTACAGCAGAGGATACAGAGAGTACACAGAACACAGAGTTCAGTGTAGGAGACAGAGTGCACAGCATAGGACAGAGAGAGTACAGCATAGGACACAGGGAGTATGCCACAGGAAACAGATAGTACATAGATTACAGAGAGTACACAGAACACAGAGGACAGCATAAGACACAGAGTACACAGAACACTGAGAGTACAGCATAGGACTCAGAGTACATAGAACACAAAGAGTACAGCATAGGACACAGAGTAAAGAATAGAAAAGAGGGAGTAAAGCATAGAACACAGAGTGCAGCGTAGAACACAGTGTAACAGCATTTGAAACAGAGAGTACAGCATAGGACACAGGGAGTACACAGAACACAGAGAGTACATAGAACACAATGCACAGCATAGGACACAGAGAGTACTTAGGACACAGAGAGTAAAGCATTGAAAAGAGGGAATAAAGCATAGGACACAGAGAGTACAGCGTAGAACACACTGTAACAGCATAGGACAGAGAGAGTACAGCATAGGACACAGGGAGTATACCATAGGAAACAAAGAGTAAATAGATTACAGAGAGAACACAGAACACAGAGTACAGCATAGGAAACAGAGAATATATCGAACAAAAACAGTACAGCATAGGACACAGAGAGTAAAGCAGAGGACACAGAGTACACAGAACACAGAGTACAGCATAGAAAATAGAGAGTACACAGAACACAGAGAGTAGATAGAACACAGAGAGAACAGCATAGGATACAGAGAATATATCAAACAAAAACAGTACAGTATAGGACACAGGGAGGACAGCATAGAACATAGTGTACAGCATAGGACACACAGAGTACAGCACAGGGCACAGAGAGTACATAGAACACAAAGTGTACAGCACAGGATAAAGAGAGTATTGCATAGGACACAGAGAATACAGCATAGGACACAGAGATTACAGGATAGGACACAGAGAGAACAAAGACCACAGTGAGTACATAGAACACAGAGTAAAGAATTGAAAAGAGGGAGTAAAGCATAGGACACAGAGTACAGCGTAGAACACAGTGTAACAGCATAGGACACAGAGAATACAGCATAGGACACAGAGAGTACAGCATAGGATACGGAGAATATATCGAACAAAAACAGTACAGTATAGGAAACAGGGAGGACAGCATAGAACACAGTGTACAGAATAGGACACACAGAGTACAGCACAGGGCACAGAGATTACATAGAACACAAAGTGTACAGCATAGGATAATGAGAGTATTGCATAGGACACAGAGAATACAGCATAGGACACAGAGAGAACAAGGACCACAGTGAGTACATAGAACACAGAGTAAAGAATTGAAAAGAGGGAGTAAAGCATAGGACACAGAGTACAGCGTAGAACACAGTGTAACAGCATTGGACACAGAGAGTACAGCATAGGACACAGGGAGTACACAGAACACAGAGAGTACATAGAACACAGTGCACAGCATAGGACACAGAGAGTTCAGCATGGACACAGAGAGTACAGCATAGGACACAGAGAGTACATCGGACACAGAGAGTACATAGAACACAGTGCACAGCATAGGACACAGAGAGTACATCGGACACAGAGAGTACATAGAACACAGTGCACAGCATAGGACACAGAGAGTTCAGCATGGACACAGAGAGTACAGCATAGGACACAGAGAGTACTTAGGACAAAGTGTAAAACATAGGACACAGAGTGTACATAGAACACAGAGAGTAAAGCATTGAAAAGAGGGAGTAAAGCATAGGACACAGAGAGTACAGAGTAGAACACACTGTAACAGCATAGGACAGAGAGAGTACAGCATAGGACACAGTGAGTATACCACAGGAAACAGAGAGTACATACATTACAGAGAGTATACAGAACACAGAGTACAGCATAGGACACAGAGAATATATCGAACAAAAACAGTACAGCATAGGACACAGAGTACAGCATAGGACAAAGAGAGTACAGCATAGGACACAGAGAGTACAGCATAGGACACAGGGAGTACAGCATAGGACACCAATAGTACAGTACAGAACACAGAGAGTACACAGAACACAGAGCTCAGCATAGAATACAGAGAGTACAGAATCGGATTCAGAGAATACAGCACAGGACACAGAGAGTGCAGCATAGGACACAGAGAGTATAGCATTGAAAAGAGGGAGTAAATCATAGGACATAGAGAGTACAGCGTAGAACACACTGTAACAGCATAGGACAGAGACAGTACAGCATAGGACACAGGGAGCACGGGACAGGAAACAGAGTGTACATAAAACACAGAGAGTAGAGCATAGGACACAAAGAGTACAGCATAGGACACAGGGAATACAGCGTAGATCACAGTGTAACAGCATTTGAAACAGAGAGTACAGCATAGGACACAGAGAGTACACAGAACACAGAGAGTACATAGAACACAGTGCACAGCATAGGACACAGAGAGTACTTAGGACACAGTGTAAAACATAGGACACAGAGTGTACATAGAACACAGAGAGTAAAGCATTGAAAAGAGGGAATAAAGCATAGGACAGAGAGAGTACAGCGTAGAACACACTGTAACAGCATAGGACACAGTGAGTATACCACAGGAAACAGAGAGTACATACATTACAGAGAGTACACAGAACACAGAGTACAGCATAGGACACAGAGAATATATCGAACAAAAACAGTACAGCATAGGACACAGAGAGTAAAGCATAGGACACAGAGTACACAGAACACAGAGTACAGCATAGAAGACAGAGAGTACAGCATAGGATACAGAGAGTACAGCATAGAACAAAGAGAGTACAGCATAGGACACAGAGAGTACAGCATAGGACACAGAGAGTACAGCATAGGATACAGGGAGTACAGCGTAGGACGCAGAGAGTACAGCATGGAACACAGAGAGTACAGCATAGGATACAGAGAGTACAGCATAGCCCACACAGAGTGCAGCATAGGACACAGTGAGTACAGCATAGCATACAGAGAGTACAGCATGGAACACAGAGAGTACAGCATAGGACACAGAGAGTACACAGAACACAGAGAGTACATAGTACACAGTGTACAGCATAGGACACAGAGAGTTCAGCATGGACACAGAGAGTACAGCATAGGACAAAGAGTGTACATAGGACACAGTGTAAAACATAGGACACAGAGTGTTCATAGAACACAGAGAGTAAAGCATTGAAAAGAGGGAGTAAAGCATAGGACACAGAGAGTACAGCGTAGAACACAGTGTAACAGCATAGGACAGAGAGACTACAGCATAGGACACAGGGAGTATACCACAGGAAACAGAGAGTAAATAGATTACAGAGAGTACACAGAACACAGAGTACAACATAGGACACAGAGAATATATGGAACAAAAACAGTACAGCATAGGACACAGAGTACATAGAACACAGAGAGTAAAGCATAGAAAAGAGGGAGTAAAGCAAAGGACACAGAGAGTACAGCGTAGAACACAATGTACAGCATAGGACACACAGAGTACAGCACAGGGCACAGAGAGTACATAGAACACAAAGAGTACAGCATAGGATAAAGAGAGTATTGCATAGGACACAGAGAATACAGCATAGGACACAGAGAGTACAGCATAGAACACAGAGAGTACAGCATAGGACACAGGGAGTACACAGAACACAGAGAGTAGAAAGAACACAGTGTACAGCATAGGACACAGAGAGTACAGCATAGGACACAGAGAGTACTTAGGACACAGTGTAAAACTTAGGACACAGAGTGTACATAGGACACAGAGAGTAAAGCATTGAAAAGAGGGAGTAAAGCATAGGACACAGAGAGTACAGCGTAGAAAACAGTGTAACAGCATTGGACACAGAGAGTACAGCATAGGATAGAGAGAGTACAGCATAGGACACAGAGAGTACAGCATACGACAGAGAGTTCAGCATGGACACAGAGAGTACAGCATAGGACACAGAGAGTACAGCATAGGACTCAAAGAGTACAGCATAGGACAGAGAGAGTACAGCATAGGACACAGAGAGTACATAGAACACAGTGAGTACATAGAACACAGAGTACAGCATAGGACACAGACAATATATGGAACAAAAACAGTACAGCATAGGACACAGAGAGTAAAGCAGAGGACACAGAGTACACAGAACACAGAGTACAGCATAGAAAATAGAGAGTACACAGAACACAGAGAGTAGATAGAACACAGAGAGTACAGCATAGGATACGGAGAATATATCAAACAAAAACAGTACAGTATAGGACACAGGGAGGACAGCATAGAACATAGTGTACAGCATAGGACACACAGAGTACAGCACAGGGCACAGAGAGTACATAGAACACAAAGTGTACAGCATAGGATAAAGAGAGTATTGCATAGGACACAGAGAATACAGCATAGGACACAGAGATTACAGGATAGGACACAGAGAGAACAAAGACCACAGTGAGTACATAGAACACAGAGTAAAGAATTGAAAAGAGGGAGTAAAGCATAGGACACAGAGTACAGCGTAGAACACAGTGTAACAGCATAGGACACAGAGAATACAGCATAGGACACAGAGAGTACAGCATAGGATACGGAGAATATATCGAACAAAAACAGTACAGTATAGGAAACAGGGAGGACAGCATAGAACACAGTGTACAGAATAGGACACACAGAGTACAGCACAGGGCACAGAGATTACATAGAACACAAAGTGTACAGCATAGGACAATGAGAGTATTGCATAGGACACAGAGAATACAGCATAGGACACAGAGAGAACAAGGACCACAGTGAGTACATAGAACACAGAGTAAAGAATTGAAAAGAGGGAGTAAAGCATAGGACACAGAGTACAGCGTAGAACACAGTGTAACAGCATTGGACACAGAGAGTACAGCATAGGACACAGGGAGTACACAGAACACAGAGAGTACATAGAACACAGTGCACAGCATAGGACACAGAGAGTTCAGCATGGACACAGAGAGTACAGCATAGGACACAGAGAGTACATCGGACACAGAGAGTACATAGAACACAGTGCACAGCATAGGACACAGAGAGTTCAGCATGGAGACAGAGAGTACAGCATAGGACACAGAGAGTACTTAGGACAAAGTGTAAAACATAGGACACAGAGTGTACATAGAACACAGAGAGTAAAGCATTGAAAAGAGGGAGTAAAGCATAGGACACAGAGAGTACAGAGTAGAACACACTGTAACAGCATAGGACAGAGAGAGTACAGCATAGGACACAGTGAGTATACCACAGGAAACAGAGAGTACATACATTACAGAGAGTATACAGAACACAGAGTACAGCATAGGACACAGAGAATATATCGAACAAAAACAGTACAGCATAGGACACAGAGAGTAAAGCATAGGACACAGAGTACAGCATAGGACAAAGAGAGTACAGCATAGGACACAGAGAGTACAGCATAGGACACAGGGAGTACAGCATAGGACACCAATAGTACAGTACAGAACACAGAGAGTACACAGAACACAGAGCTCAGCATAGAATACAGAGAGTACAGAATCGGATTCAGAGAATACAGCACAGGACACAGAGAGTGCAGCATAGGACACAGAGAGTATAGCATTGAAAAGAGGGAGTAAATCATAGGACACAGAGAGTACAGCGTAGAACACACTGTAACAGCATAGGACAGAGACAGTACAGCATAGGACACAGGGAGCACGGGACAGGAAACAGAGTGTACATAAAACACAGAGAGTAGAGCATAGGACACAAAGAGTACAGCATAGGACACAGGGAATACAGCGTAGATCACAGTGTAACAGCATTTGAAACAGAGAGTACAGCATAGGACACAGAGAGTACACAGAACACAGAGAGTACATAGAACACAGTGCACAGCATAGGACACAGAGAGTACTTAGGACACAGTGTAAAACATAGGACACAGAGTGTACATAGAACACAGAGAGTAAAGCATTGAAAAGAGGGAATAAAGCATAGGACAGAGAGAGTACAGCGTAGAACACACTGTAACAGCATAGGACACAGTGAGTATACCACAGGAAACAGAGAGTACATACATTACAGAGAGTACACAGAACACAGAGTACAGCATAGGACACAGAGAATATATCGAACAAAAACAGTACAGCATAGGACACAGAGAGTAAAGCATAGGACACAGAGTACACAGAACACAGAGTACAGCATAGAAGACAGAGAGTACAGCATAGGATACAGAGAGTACAGCATAGAACAAAGAGAGTACAGCATAGGACACAGAGAGTACAGCATAGGACACAGAGAGTACAGCATAGGACACAGGGAGTACAGCGTAGGACGCAGAGAGTACAGCATAGAACAAAGAGAGTACAGCATAGCCCACACAGAGTACAGCATAGGACACAGTGAGTACAGCATAGCATACAGAGAGTACAGCATGGAACACAGAGAGTACAGCATAGGACACAGAGAGTACACAGAACACAGAGAGTACATAGTACACAGTGTACAGCATAGGACACAGAGAGTTCAGCATGGACACAGAGAGTACAGCATAGGACAAAGAGTGTACATAGGACACAGAGTGTTCATAGAACACAGAGAGTAAAGCATTGAAAAGAGGGAGTAAAGCATAGGACACAGAGAGTACAGCGTAGAACACAGTGTAACAGCATAGGACAGAGAGACTACAGCATAGGACACAGGGAGTATACCACAGGAAACAGAGAGTAAATAGATTACAGAGAGTACACAGAACACAGAGTACAACATAGGACACAGAGAATATATGGAACAAAAACAGTACAGCATAGGACACAGAGTACATAGAACACAGAGAGTAAAGCATAGAAAAGAGGGAGTAAAGCAAAGGACACAGAGAGTACAGCGTAGAACACAATGTACAGCATAGGACACACAGAGTACAGCACAGGGCACAGAGAGTACATAGAACACAAAGAGTACAGCATAGGATAAAGAGAGTATTGCATAGGACACAGAGAATACAGCATAGGACACAGAGAGTACATCATAGAACACAGAGAGTACAGCATAGGACACAGGGAGTACACAGAACACAGAGAGTAGAAAGAACACAGTGTACAGCATAGGACACAGAGAGTACAGCATAGGACACAGAGAGTACTTAGGACACAGTGTAAAACTTAGGACACAGAGTGTACATAGGACACAGAGAGTAAAGCATTGAAAAGAGGGAGTAAAGCATAGGACACAGAGAGTACAGCGTAGAAAACAGTGTAACAGCATTGGACACAGAGAGTACAGCATAGGATAGAGAGAGTACAGCATAGGACACAGAGAGTACAGCATACGACAGAGAGTTCAGCATGGACACAGAGAGTACAGCATAGGACACAGAGAGTACAGCATAGGACTCAAAGAGTACAGCATAGGACAGAGAGAGTACAGCATAGGACACAGAGAGTACATAGAACACAGTGAGTACATAGAACACAGAGTACAGCATAGGACACAGACAATATATGGAACAAAAACAGTACAGCATAGGACACAGGACGTACAGCATAGAACACAGAGTACATAGAACACAGAGTACATAGAGCACAGAGAGTAAAGCATAGAAAAGAGGGAGTAAAGCAAAGGACACAGAGAGTACAGCGTAGAACACAGAGAGTACAGCATAGTACACAGAGAGTACATAGACCACAGTGAGTACATAGAACACAGAGTACATAGAGCACAGAGAGTAAAGCATAGAAATGAGGGAGTAAAGCATAGGACACAGAGTACAGCGTAGAACACAGTGTAACAGCATTGGACACAGAGAGTACAGCATAGGACACAGGGAGTACACAGAACACAGAGAGTACATAGAACACAGTGTACAGCATAGGACACAGAGAGTACTTAGGACACAGTGTAAAACTTAGGACACAGAGTGTACATAGGACACAGAGAGTAAAGCATTGAAAAGAGGGAGTAAAGCATAGGACACAGAGAGTAAAGCATAGAAAACAGTGTAACAGCATTGGACACAGAGAGTACAGCATAGGATAGAGAGAGTACTGTATAGTACACAGAGAGTACAGAACACAGAGAGTACATAGAACACAGAGTGTACAGCACAGGACACAGAGAGTACAGCATAGGATACGGAGAATATATCGAACAAAAACCGTACAGTATAGGAAACAGGGAGGACAGCATAGAACAGTGTACAGAATAGGACACACAGAGTACAGCACAGGGCACAGAGATTACATAGAACACAAAGTGTACAGCATAGGATAAAGAGAGTATTGCATAGGACACAGAGAATACAGCATAGGACACAGAGAGAACAAGGACCACAGTGAGTACATAGAACACAGAGTAAAGAATTGAAAAGAGGGAGTAAAGCATAGGACACAGAGTATAGCGTAGAACACAGTGTAACAGCATTGGACACAGAGAGTACAGCATAGGACACAGGGAGTACACAGAACACAGAGAGTACATAGAACACAGTGCACAGCATAGGACACAGAGAGTTCAGCATGGACACAGAGAGTACAGCATAGGACACAGAGAGTACATCGGACACAGAGAGTACATAGAACACAGTGCACAGCATAGGACACAGAGAGTTCAGCATGGACACAGAGAGTACAGCATAGGACACAGAGAGTACTTAGGACAAAGTGTAAAACATAGGACACAGAGTGTACATAGAACACAGAGAGTAAAGCATTGAAAAGAGGGAGTAAAGCATAGGACACAGAGAGTACAGAGTAGAACACACTGTAACAGCATAGGACAGAGAGAGTACAGCATAGGACACAGTGAGTATACCACAGGAAACAGAGAGTACATACATTACAGAGAGTATACAGAACACAGAGTACAGCATAGGACACAGAGAATATATCGAACAAAAACAGTACAGCATAGGACACAGAGAGTAAAGCATAGGACACAGAGTACACAGAACACAGAGTACAGCATAGAAGACAGAGAGTACAGCATAGGATACTGAGAGTACAGCATAGGATACAGAGAGTACAGCATAGGACAAAGAGAGTACAGCATAGGACACAGAGAGTACAGCATAGGACACAGGGAGTACAGCATAGGACACAGAGTACACAGAACACAGAGTACAGCATAGAAGACAGAGAGTACAGCATAGGATACAGAGAGTACAGCATAGAACAAAGAGAGTACAGCATAGGACACAGAGAGTACAGCATAGGACACAGAGAGTACAGCGTAGAAAACAGTGTAACAGCATTGGACACAGAGAGTACAGCATAGGATAGAGAGAGTACTGTATAGTACACAGAGAGTACAGAACACAGAGAGTACATAGAACACAGAGTGTACAGCACAGGACACAGAGAGTACAGCATAGGACACAGAGAATACAGCATAGGACACAGAGAGTACAGCATAGGACAGAGAGTTCAGCATAGACACAGAGAGTACAGCGTAGAACACACTGTAACAGCATAGGACAGAGAGAGTACAGCATAGGACACAGGCAGTATACCACAGGAAACAGAGAGTACATTGATTACAGAGAGTACACAGAACACTGAGTACAGCATAGGACACAGAGAATATATGGAACAAAAACAGTACAGCATAGGACACAGGGCGTACTGCATAGAACACAGAGAGTAAAGCATAGAAAAGAGGGAGTGAAGCAAAGTACACAGAGAGTACAGCGTAGAACACAGAGGACATAGGACACAGTGTACAGCATAGGACACCGAGTACATAGAACACAGAGAGTACAGCATAGGATACAGTGAGTACAGCATAGGGTACAGAGAGTACACTGAACACAGAGGGTACAGCGTAGGACACAGTGAGTATATAGAACACAGATATTACAGAATAGGATACAGAGAGTACAGCAGAGGATACAGAGAGTACAGCAGAGGATACAGAGAGTACACAGAACACAGAGTACAGTGTAGGAGACAGAGTGCACAGCATAGGACAGAGAGAGTACAGCATAGGACACAGGGAGTACGGCACAGGAAAAAGAGTACATAGAATACAGAGAGTACATAGAACACAGAGAGTACAGCATAGGACACAGAGAGTACACAGAACACAGAGAGTAGATAGAACACAGAGAGTACAGCATAGGATACGGAGAGTACAGCATAGGATATGGAGAGTACTAAGGACACAGTGTAAAACATAAGACACAGAGTGTACATAGAACACAGAGAGTAAAGCATTGAAAAGAGGGAGTAAAGCATAAGACAAGCAGAGTACAGCGTAGAACACACTGTAACAGCATTGGACACAGAGAGTACAGCATAGGACAGAGAGAGTACAGCATAGGACACAGGGAGCACGGGACAGGAAACAGAGAGTACATAGAACACAAAGAGTACATAGAACACAGAGAGTACAGCATAGGACTCAGAGTTCATAGAACACAAAGAGTACAGCATAGAACACAGAGAATACAGCATAGCCCACACAGAGTACAGCATAAGGCACAGAGTGTACAGCATAGGACAGAGAGAGTACAGCATAGGACACAGAGAGTACACAGAACACAGAGAGTAGATAGAACACAGAGAGTACAGCATAGGATACGGAGAGTACAGCATAGGCCACACAAAGTACAGTATAGGACACAGGGAGTACTGCACAGGAAACAGAGTACATAGAACACAGAGAGTACAGCATAGGACTCAGAGTTAATAGAACACAAAGAGTACAGCATAGAACACAGAGAATACAGCATAGGATACAGAGAGTACAGCATAGCCCACACAGAGTACAGCATAGGACACAGAGTACACAGAACACAAAGAGTACAGCATAGGACACAGAGTACACAGAACACAGAGAGTACAGCATAGAACACAGAGAGTACAGCATAGAACACAGAGAGTACAGCATAGCCCACACAGAGTACAGCATAGGGCACAGAGTGTACAGCATAGGACAGAGAGAGTACAGCATAGGACACAGGGAGCACGGGACAGGAAACAGAGAGTACATAGAACACAAAGAGTACATAGAACACAGAGAGTACAGCATAGGTCTCAGAGTTCATAGAACACAAAGAGTACAGCATAGAACACAGAGAATACAGCATAGCCCACACAGAGTACAGCATAGGGCACAGAGTGTACAGCATAGGACAGAGAGAGTACAGCATAGGACACAGGGAGCACGGGACAGGAAACAGAGAGTACATAGAACACAAAGAGTACATAGAACACAGAGAGTACAGCATAGGACTCAGAGTTCATAGAACACAAAGAGTACAGCATAGAACACAGAGAGTACAGCATAGAACACAGAGTTTACAGCATAGGACAGAGAGAGTACAGCATAGGACACAGAGAGTACACAGAACACAGAGAGTAGATAGAACACAGAGAGTACAGCATAGGATACGGAGAGTACAGCATAGGCCACACAAAGTACAGTATAGGACACAGGGAGTACTGCACAGGAAACAGAGTACATAGAACACAGAGAGTACAGCATAGGACTCAGAGTTCATAGAACACAAAGAGTACAGCATAGAACACAGAGAATACAGCATAGCCCACACAGAGTACAGCATAGGACACAGAGAGTACACAGAACACAGAGAGTAGATAGAACACAGAGAGTACAGCATAGGATACGGAGAGTACAGCATAGGCCACACAAAGTACAGTATAGGACACAGGGAGTACTGCACAGGAAACAGAGTACATAGAACACAGAGAGTACAGCATAGAACACACTGTAACAGCATAGGACTCAGAGAGTACAGCATAGGATAGAGAGAGTACAGCATAGGACTCAAAGAGTACAGCATAGGACTCAAAGAGTACAGCATAGGACAGAGAGAGTACAGCATAGGACAGAGAGAGTACAGCATAGGACACAGAGAGTACACAGAACACAGAGAGTAGATAGAACACAGAGAGTACAGCATAGGATACGGAGAGTACAGCATAGGACACACAAAGTACAGTATAGGACACAGGGAGGACAGCATAGAACACAGTGTACAGCATAGGACACTCAGAGTACTGCCCAGGGCACAGAGAGTACATAGAACACAAAGAATACAGCATAGGATAAAGAGAGTATTGCATAGGACACAGAGAATACAGCATAGGACACAGAGAGTACAGCATAGAACACAGAGAGTACAGCATAGGACACAGGGAGTACACAGAACACAGAGAGTAGAAAACACAGTGTACAGCATAGGACACAGAGAGTACAGCATAGGACACAGAGAGTACTTAGGACACAGTGTAAAACTTAGGACACAGAGTGTACATAGGACACAGAGAGTAAAGCATTGAAAAGAGGGAGTAAAGCATAGGACACAGAGAGTACAGCGTAGAAAACAGTGTAACAGCATTGGACACAGAGAGTACAGCATAGGATAGAGAGAGTACAGCATAGGACACAGAGAGTACAGCATACGACAGAGAGTTCAGCATGGACACAGAGAGTACAGCATAGGACACAGAGAGTACAGCATAGGACTCAAAGAGTACAGCATAGGACAGAGAGAGTACAGCATAGGACACAGAGAGTACATAGAACACAGTGAGTACATAGAACACAGAGTACAGCATAGGACACAGACAATATAAGGAACAAAAACAGTACAGCATAGGACACAGGACGTACAGCATAGAACACAGAGTACATAGAGCACAGAGAGTAAAGCATAGAAAAGAGGGAGTAAAGCATAGGACACAGAGTACAGCGTAGAACACAGTGTAACAGCATTGGACACAGAGAGTACAGCATAGGACACAGGGAGTACACAGAAAACAGAGAGTACATAGAACACAGTGTACAGCATAGGACACAGAGAGTACTTAGGACACAGTGTAAAACTTAGGACACAGAGTGTACATAGGACACAGAGAGTAAAGCATTGAAAAGAGGGAATAAAGCATAGGACACAGAGAGTACAGCGTAGAACACACTGTAACAGCATAGGACAGAGAGAGTACAGCATAGGACACAGGGAGTATACCATAGGAAACAAAGAGTACATAGATTACAGAGAGTACACAGAACACAGAGTACAGCATAGGAAACAGAGAATATATCGAACAAAAACAGTACAGCATAGGACACAGAGAGTAAAGCAGAGGACACAGAGTACACAGAACACAGAGTACAGCATAGAAAATAGAGAGTACACAGAACACAGAGAGTAGATAGAACACAGAGAGTACAGCACAGGACACAGAGAGTACAGCATAGGATACGGAGAATATATCGAACAAAAACAGTACAGTATAGGACACAGGGAGGACAGCATAGAACATAGTGTACAGCATAGGACACACAGAGTACAGCACAGGGCACAGAGATTACATAGAACACAAAGTGTACAGCATAGGATAAAGAGAGTATTGCATAGGACACAGAGAATACAGCATAGGACACAGAGATTACAGGATAGGACACAGAGAGAACAAAGACCACAGTGAGTACATAGAACACAGAGTAAAGAATTGAAAAGAGGGAGTAAAGCATAGGACACAGAGTACAGCGTAGAACACAGTGTAACAGCATAGGACACAGAGAATACAGCATAGGACACAGAGAGTACAGCATAGGATACGGAGAATATATCGAACAAAAACAGTACAGTATAGGAAACAGGGAGGACAGCATAGAACACAGTGTACAGAATAGGACACACAGAGTACAGCACAGGGCACAGAGATTACATAGAACACAAAGTGTACAGCATAGGATAAAGAGAGTATTGCATAGGACACAGAGAATACAGCATAGGACACAGAGAGAACAAGGACCACAGTGAGTACATAGAACACAGAGTAAAGAATTGAAAAGAGGGAGTAAAGCATAGGACACAGAGAGTACATAGAACACAAAGAGTACAGCATAGGATAAACAGAGTATTGCATAGGACACAGAGAATACAGCATAGGACACAGAGAGTACAGCATAGAACACAGAGAGTACGGCATAGGACACAGAGAGAACATAGAACACAGGGAGTACAGCATAGGACACAGAGAGAACAGCATAGGACACAGAGAGTACATAGACCACAGTGTAAAACATAGGACACAGAGGGTACTTAGAACACAGAGAGTAAAGCATTGAAAAGAGGGAGTAAAGCATAGGACACAGAGAGTACAGCGTAGAACACACTGTAACAGCATAGGACACAGGGAGTATACCACAGGAAACAGAGAGTAAATAGATAGATAGATGATAGATAAATACTTTATTCATCCCCATGGGGAAATTCAACTTTTTTTCCAATGTCCCATACACTTGTTGTAGCAAAACTAATTACATACAATACTTAACTCAGTAAAAAATATGATATACATCTAAATCACTATCTCAAAAAGCATTAATAATAGCTTTAAAAAGTTCTTAAGTCCTGGCGGTAGAATTGTAAAGCCTAATGGCATTGGGGAGTATTGACCTCTTCATCCTGTCTGAGGAGCATTGCATCGATAGTAACCTGTCGCTGAAACTGCTTCTCTGTCTCTGGATGGTGCTATGTAGAGGATGTTCAGAGTTATCCATAATTGACCGTAGCCTACTCAGCGCCCTTCGCTCAGCTACCGATGTTAAACTCTCCAGTACTTTGCCCACGACAGAGCCCGCCTTCCTTACCAGCTTATTAAGACGTGAGGCGTCCCTCTTCTTAATGCTTCCTCCCCAACACGCCACCACAAAGAAGAGGGCGCTCTCCACAACTGACCTATAGAACATCTTCAGCATCTCACTACAGACATTGAAAGATGCCAACCTTCTAAGGAAGTACAGTCGACTCTGTGCCTTCCTGCACAAGGCATCTGTGTTGGCAGTCCAGTCTAGCTTCTCGTCTAACTGTACTCCCAGATACTTGTAGGTCTTAACCTGCTCCACACATTCTCCATTAATGATCACTGGCTCCATATGAGGTCTAGATCTCCTAAAGTCCACCACCATCTCCTTGGTCTTGGTGATATTGAGACGCAGGTAGTTTGAGTTGCACCATATCACAAAGTCCTGTATCAGTTTCCTATACTCCTCCTCCTGTCCATTCCTGACACACCCCACTATGGCCGTGTCATCAGCGAACTTCTGCACATGGCAGGACTCCGAGTTATATTGGAAGTCTGATGTGTACAGGGTGAACAGGACCGGAGAGATACAGATTACAGAGAGTACTCAGAACACAGAGTACAGCACAGGACACAGAGAATATATGGAACAAGAACAGTACAGCATAGGACAGGAAGAGTACAGCATAGGACACAGGGAGTATACCACAGGAAACAGAGAGTAAATAGATTACAGAGAGTACTCAGAACACAGAGTACAGCATAGGACACAGAGAATATATGGAACAAAAACAGTACAGCATAGGACAGAGAGAGTACAGCATAGGACACAGGACGTACAGCATAGAACACAGAGTACATAGAACACAGAGAGTAAAGCATAGAAAAGAGGGAGTAAAGCAAAGGACACAGAGAGTACACTGAACACAGAGGGTACAGCGTAGGACATAGTGAGTATATAGAACACAGATATTACAGAATAGGATACAGAGAGTACAGCAGAGGATACAGAGAGTACTCAGAACACAGAGTACAGCATAGGACACAGGGAGTATACCACAGGAAACAGAGAGTAATTAGATTACAGAGAGTACTCAGAACACAGAGTACAGCATAGGACACAGAGAATATATGGAACAAAAACAGTACAGCATAGGACACAGAGAGTACAGCATAGAACACAGAGTATATAGAACACAGATATTACAGAATAGGATACAGAGAGTACAGCAGAGGATACAGAGAGTACACAGAACACAGAGTTCAGTGTAGGAGACAGAGTGCACAGCATAGGACAGAGAGAGTACAGCATAGGACACAGGGAGTATGCCACAGGAAACAGATAGTACATAGATTACAGAGAGTACACAGAACACAGAGGGCAGCATAGGACACAGAGTACACAGAACACTGAGAGTACAGCATAGGACTCAGAGTACATAGAACACAAAGAGTACAGCATAGGACACAGAGTAAAAAATAGAAAAGAGGGAGTAAAGCATAGAACACAGAGTGCAGCATAGAACACAGTGTAACAGCATTTGAAACAGAGAGTACAGCATAGGACACAGGGAGTACACAGAACACAGAGAGTACATAGAACACAATGCACAGCATAGGACACAGAGAGTACTTAGGACACAGAGAGTAAAGCATTGAAAAGAGGGAATAAAGCATAGGACACAGAGAGTACAGCGTAGAACACACTGTAACAGCATAGGACAGAGAGGCTACAGCATAGGACACAGGGAGTATACCATAGGAAACAAAGAGTACATAGATTACAGAGAGTACACAGAACACAGAGTACAGCATAGGAAACAGAGAATATATCGAACAAAAACAGTACAGCATAGGACACAGAGAGTAAAGCAGAGGACAGAGTACACAGAACACAGAGTACAGCATAGAAAATAGAGAGTACACAGAACACAGAGAGTAGATAGAACACAGAGAGTACAGCATAGGATACGGAGAATATATCAAACAAAAACAGTACAGTATAGGACACAGGGAGGACAGCATGGAACATAGTGTACAGCATAGGACACACCGAGTACAGCACAGGACACAGAGATTACATAGAACACAAAGTGTACAGCATAGGATAAAGAGAGTATTGCATAGGACACAGAGAATACAGCATAGGACACAGAGATTTCAGGATAGGACACAGAGAGAACAAAGACCACAGTGAGTACATAGAACACAGAGTAAAGAATTGAAAAGAGGGAGTAAAGCATAGGACACAGAGTACAGCGTAGAACACAGTGTAACAGCATAGGACACAGAGAATACAGCATAGGACACAGAGAGTACAGCATAGGATACGGAGAATATATCGAACAAAAACAGTACAGTATAGGAAACAGGGAGGACAGCATAGAACACAGTGTACAGAACAGGACACACAGAGTACAGCACAGGGCACAGAGATTACATAGAACACAAAGTGTACAGCATAGGATAAAGAGAGTATTGCATAGGACACAGAGAATACAGCATAGGACACAGAGAGAACAAGGACCACAGTGAGTACATAGAACACAGAGTAAAGAATTGAAAAGAGGGAGTAAAGCATAGGACACAGAGTACAGCGTAGAACACAGTGTAACAGCATTGGACACAGAGAGTACAGCATAGGACACAGGGAGTACACAGAACACAGAGAGTACATAGAACACAGTGCACAGCATAGGACACAGAGAGTTCAGCATGGACACAGAGAGTACAGCATAGGACACAGAGAGTACATCGGACACAGAGAGTACATAGAACACAGTGCACAGCATAGGACACAGAGAGTTCAGCATGGACACAGAGAGTACAGCATAGGACACAGAGAGTACTTAGGACAAAGTGTAAAACATAGGACACAGAGTGTATATAGAACACAGAGAGTAAAGCATTGAAAAGAGGGAGTAAAGCATAGGACACAGAGAGTACAGAGTAGAACACACTGTAACAGCATAGGACAGAGAGAGTACAGCATAGGACACAGTGAGTATACCACAGGAAACAGAGAGTACATACATTACAGAGAGTATACAGAACACAGAGTACAGCATAGGACACAGAGAATATATCGAACAAAAACAGTACAGCATAGGACACAGAGAGTAAAGCATAGGACACAGAGTACACAGAACACAGAGTACAGCATAGAAGACAGAGAGTACAGCATAGGATACTGAGAGTACAGCATAGGATACAGAGAATACAGCATAGGACAAAGAGAGTACAGCATAGGACACAGAGAGTACAGCATAGGACACAGGGAGTACAGCATAGGACACCAAGAGTACAGTACAGAACACAGAGAGTACACAGAACACAGAGCTCAGCAAAGAATACAGAGAGTACAGAATCGGATTCAGAGAATACAGCACAGGACACAGAGAGTATAGCATTGAAAAGAGGGAGTAAATCATAGGACATAGAGAGTACAGCGTAGAACACACAGTAACAGCATAGGACAGAGACAGTACAGCATAGGACACAGGGAGCACGGGACAGGAAACAGAGTGTACATAAAACACAGAGAGTAGAGCATAGGACACAAAGAGTACAGCATAGGATACAGAGAGTACAGTATAGGACAAAGAGAGTACAGCATAGAACACAGAGAATACAGCATAGGACACAGAGAGAACATAGACCACAGTGAGTACATAGAACACAGAGTAAAGAATAGAAAAGAGGGAGTAAAGCACAGGACACAGAGTACAGCGTAGAACACAGTGTAACAGCATGGGACACAGAGAGTACAGCATAGGACACAGGGAGTACACAGAACACAGAGAGTACATAGAACACAGTGCACAGCGTAGGACACAGAGAGTTCAGCATGGACACAGAGAGTACAGCATAGGACACAGAGAGTACATCGGACACAGAGAGTACATAGGACACAGTGTAAAACATAGGACACAGAGAGTACAGCATAGGACACAGAGAGTACATCGGACACAGAGAGTACATAGGACACAGTGTAAAACATAGGACACAGAGGGTACTTAGAACACAGAGAGTAAAGCATTGAAAAGAGGGAATAAAGCATAGGACAGAGAGAGTACAGCGTAGAACACACTGTAACAGCATAGGACACAGTGAGTATACCACAGGAAACAGAGAGTACATACATTACAGAGAGTACACAGAACACAGAGTACAGCATAGGACACAGAGAATATATCGAACAAAAACAGTACAGCATAGGACACAGAGAGTAAAGCATAGGACACAGAGTACACAGAACACAGAGTACAGCATAGAAGACAGAGAGTACAGCATAGAACAAAGAGAGTACAGCATAGGACACAGAGAGTACAGCATAGGACACAGAGAGTACAGCATAGGAAACAGGGAGTACAGCGTAGGACGCAGAGAGTACAGCATGGAACACAGAGAGTACAGCATGGAACACAGAGAGTACAGCATAGGATACAGTGAGTACAGCATAGCATACAGAGAGTACAGCATGGAACACAGAGAGTACAGCATAGGACACAGAGAGTACACAGAACACAGAGAGTACATAGAACACAGTGTACAGCATAGGACACTGAGAGTTCAGCATGGACACAGAGAGTACAGCATAGGACAGAGAGACTACAGCATAGGACACAGGGAGTATACCACAGGAAACAGAGAGTAAATAGATTACAGAGAGTACACAGAACACAGAGTACAACATAGGACACAGAGAATATATGGAACAAAAACAGTACAGCATAGGACACAGAGTACATAGAACGCAGAGAGTAAAGCATAGAAAAGAGGGAGTAAAGCAAAGGACACAGAGAGTACAGCGTAGAACACAATGTACAGCATAGGACACAGAGTACAGCACAGGGCACAGAGAGTACATAGAACACAAAGAGTACAGCATAGGATAAAGAGAGTATTGCATAGGACACAGAGAATACAGCATAGGACACAGAGAGTACAGCATAGAACACAGAGAGTACAGCATAGGACACAGGGAGTACAGCATAGGACACAGAGAGTACTTAGGACACAGTGTAAAACTTAGGACACAGAGTGTACATAGGACACAGAGAGTAAAGCATTGAAAAGAGGGAGTAAAGCATAGGACACAGAGAGTACAGTGTAGAAAACAGTGTAACAGCATTGGACACAGAGAGTACAGCATAGGATAGAGAGAGTACAGCATAGGACACAGAGAGTACAGCATAAGACAGAGAGTTCAGCATAGGACACAGAGAGTACAGCATAGGACTCAAAGAGTACAGCATAGGACAGAGAGAGTACAGCATAGGACACAGAGAGTACATAGAACACAGTGAGTACATAGAACACGGAGTACAGCATAGAACACAGACAATATATGGAACAAAAACAGTACAGCATAGGACAGAGAGAGTACAGCATAGGACACAGGACGTACAGCATAGAACACAGAGTACATAGAACACAGAGTACATAGAGCACAGAGAGTAAAGCATAGAAAAGAGGGAGTAAAGCAAAGGACACAGAGAGTACAGCATAGAACACAGAGAGTACAGCATAGTACACAGAGAGTACGTAGACCACAGTGAGTACATAGAACACAGAGTAAAGAATAGAAAAGAGGGAGTAAAGCATAGGACACAGAGTACAGCGTAGAACACAGTGTAACAGCATTGGACACAGAGAGTACAGCATAGGACACAGGGAGTACACAGAACACAGAGAGTACATAGAACACAGTGTACAGCATAGTACACAGAGTGTACATAGGACACAGAGAGTAAAGCATTGAAAAGAGGGAGTAAAGCATAGGACACAGAGAGTACAGCGTAGAAAACAGTGTAACAGCATTGGACACAGAGAGTACAGCATAGGATAGAGAGAGTACTGTATAGTACACAGAGAGTACAGAACACAGAGAGTACATAGAACACAGAGTGTACAGCACAGGACACAGAGAGTACAGCATAGGACACAGAGAATACAGCATAGGACACAGAGAGTACAGCATAGGACAGAGAGTTCAGCATAGACACAGAGAGTACAGCGTAGAACACACTGTAACAGCATAGGACAGAGAGAGTACAGCATAGGACACAGAGAGTACTTAGGACAAAGTGTAAAACATAGGACACAGAGTGTACATAGAACACAGAGAGTAAAGCATTGAAAAGAGGGAGTAAAGCATAGGACACAGAGAGTACAGCGTGGAACACAGTGTAACAGCATAGGACAGAGAGACTACAGCATAGGACACAGGGAGTATACCACAGGAAACAGAGAGTAAATAGATTACAGAGAGTACACAGAACACAGAGTACAACATAGGACACAGAGAATATATGGAACAAAAACAGTACAGCATAGGATAAAGAGAGTATTGGATAGGACACAGAGAACACAGCATAGAACACAGAGAGTACAGCATAGGACACAGGGAGTACACAGAACACAGAGAGTAGAAAGAACACAGTGTACAGCATAGGACACAGAGAGTACAGCATAGGACACAGAGAGTACTTAGGACACAGTGTAAAACTTAGGACACAGAGTGTACATAGGACACAGAGAGTAAAGCATTGAAAAGAGGGAGTAAAGCATAGGACACAGAGAGTACAGCGTAGAAAACAGTGTAACAGCATTGGACACAGAGAGTACAGCATAGGATAGAGAGAGTACAGCATAGGACACAGAGAGTACAGCATACGACAGAGAGTTCAGCATGGACACAGAGAGTACAGCATAGGACACAGAGAGTACAGCATAGGACTCAAAGAGTACAGCATAGGACAGAGAGAGTACAGCATAGGACACAGAGAGTACATAGAACACAGTGAGTACATAGAACACAGAGTACAGCATAGAACACAGACAATATATGGAACAAAAACAGTACAGCATAGGACAGAGAGAGTACAGCATAGGACACAGGACGTACAGCATAGAACACAGAGTACATAGAACACAGAGTACATAGAGCACAGAGAGTAAAGCATAGAAAAGAGGGAGTAAAGCAAAGGACACAGAGAGTACAGCGTAGAACACAGAGAGTACAGCATAGTACACAGAGAGTACATAGACCACAGTGAGTACATAGAACACAGAGTAAAGAATAGAAAAGAGGGAGTAAAGCATAGGACACAGAGTACAGCGTAGAACACAGTGTAACAGCATTGGACACAGAGAGTACAGCATAGGACACAGGGAGTACACAGAACACAGAGAGTACATAGAACACAGTGTACAGCATAGGACACAGAGAGTACTTAGGACACAGTGTAAAACTTAGGACACAGAGTGTACATAGGACACAGAGAGTAAAGCATTGAAAAGAGGGAGTAAAGCATAGGACACAGAGAGTACAGCGTAGAAAACAGTGTAACAGCATTGGACACAGAGAGTACAGCATAGGATAGAGAGAGTACTGTATAGTACACAGAGAGTACAGAACACAGAGAGTACATAGAACACAGAGTGTACAGCACAGGACACAGAGAGTACAGCATAGGACAGAGAGTTCAGCATAGACACAGAGAGTACAGCGTAGAACACACTGTAACAGCATAGGACAGAGAGAGTACAGCATAGGACACAGGGAGTATATAGGACACAGGGAGTACAACGTAGAACACAGTGTAACAGCATAGGACAGAGAGAGTACAGCGTAGGACACAGGGAGTATTCCACAGGAAACAGAGAGTACAGCATAGGACAGAGAGAGTAAAGCATAGGACAGAAAGAGTACAGCATAGGGCAGAGAGAGTACAGCATAGGACACAGGGAGCATGGGACAGGAAACAGAGTGTACATAGAACACAGAGAGTACAGCATAGGATACAGAGAGTACAGCATATGACTCAGAGTACATAGAACACAAAGAGTACAGCATAGGATACAGAGAGTACAGTATAGGACAAAGAGAGTACAGCATAGAGCACAGAGAATACAGCATAGGAAACAGAGAGTACATCATAGGACACAGAGAGTACAGCATAGGACAGAGAGAGTACAGCATAGGACAGAAAGAGTACAGCATAGGGCAGAGAGAGTACAGCATAGGACACAGGGAGCATGGGACAGAAAACAGAGTGTACATAGAACACAGAGAGTACAGCATAGGATACAGAGAGTTCAGTATATGACTCAGAGTACATAGAACACAAAGAGTACAGCATAGGATACAGAGAGTACAGCATAGGACAAAGAGAGTACAGCATAGGACAGAGAGAGTACAGCATAGAACAGAGAGAGTACAGCATAGGACACAGAGAGTACACAGAACACAGAGAGTAGAGAGAACACAGAGAGTACAGCATATGACTCAGAGTACATAGAACACAAAGAGTACAGCATAGGATACAGAGAGTACAGCATAGGACAAAGAGAGTACAGCATAGAGCACAGAGAATACAGCATAGCCCACACAGAGTACAGCATAGGACACAGAGAGTACAGCATAGGACAGAGAGAGTACAGCATAGGACACAGAGAGTACACAGAACACAGAGAGTAGAGAGAACACAGAGAGTACAGCATAGGATATGGAGAGTACAGCATAGGACACACAAAGTACAGTATAGGACACAGGGAGGACAGCATAGAACACAGTGTACAGCATAGGACACACAGGGTACAGCACAGGGCACAGAGAGTACATAGAACACAAAGAGTACAGCAGAGGACAGAGAGAGTACAGCATAGGACACAGAGAGTACACAGAACACAGAGAGTAGATAGAACGCAGAGAGTACAGCATAGGATACGGAGAGTACAGCATAGGACACACAGAGTACAGTATAGGACATAGGGAGGACAGCATAGAACACACTGTAACAGCATAGGACAGAGAGTACAGCATAGGATAGAGAGAGTACAGCATAGGACACAGGGAGCATGGGACAGGAAACAGAGAGTACATAGAACACAGAGAGTACACAGAACACAGAGTGCAGCATAGAACACAGAGAGTACAGCATATGACACAGAGAATACAGCATAGCCCACACAGAGTACAGCATAGGAAAGAGAGAGTACAGCATAGGACACAGAGAATACAGCATAGGACAAAGAGAGTACAGCATAGAACACAGAGAATACAGCATAGCCCACACAGAGTACAGCATAGGATACAGAGAGTACACAGAACACAGAGAGTAGATAGAACACAGAGAGTACAGCATAGGATACGGAGAGTACAGCATAGGACACACAGAGCACAGTATAGGACACAGGGAGGACAGCATAGAACACAATGTACAGCATAGGACACAAAGTGTACAGCACAGGGCACAGACAGTACATAGAACACAAAGAGTACAGCATAGGATAAAGAGAGTATTGCATAGGACACAGAGAATATATGGAACAAAAACAGTACAGCATAGGACACAGGGCGTACAGCATAGAACACAGAGTACATAGAGCACAGAGAGTAAAGCATAGAAAAGGGAGTAAAGCAAAGGACACAGAGAGTACAGCGTAGAACACAGAGGACATAGAACACAGTGTACAGCATAGGACACACAAAGTACAATATAGGACACAGGGAGGACAGCATAGAACACAATGTACCGCATAGGACACACAGAGTACAGCACAGGGCACAGAGAGTACATAGAACACAAAGAGTACAGCATAGGATAAAGAGAGTATTGGATAGGACACAGAGAACACAGCATAGAACACAGAGAGTACAGCATAGGACACAGGGAGTACACAGAACACAGAGAGTAGAAAGAACACAGTGTACAGCATAGGACACAGAGAGTACAGCATAGGACACAGAGTGTACATAGGACACAGAGAGTAAAGCATTGAAAAGAGGGAGTAAAGCATAGGACACAGAGAGTACAGCGTAGAAAACAGTGTAACAGCATTGGACACAGAGAGTACAGCATAGGATAGAGAGAGTACAGCATAGGACACAGAGAGTACAGCATACGACAGAGAGTTCAGCATGGACACAGAGAGTACAGCATAGGACACAGAGAGTACAGCATAGGACTCAAAGAGTACAGCATAGGACAGAGAGAGTACAGCATAGGACACAGAGAGTACATAGAACACAGTGAGTACATAGAACACAGAGTACAGCATAGAACACAGACAATATATGGAACAAAAACAGTACAGCATAGGACAGAGAGAGTACAGCATAGGACACAGGACGTACAGCATAGAACACAGAGTACATAGAACACAGAGTACATAGAGCACAGAGAGTAAAGCATAGAAAAGAGGGAGTAAAGCAAAGGACACAGAGAGTACAGCGTAGAACACAGAGAGTACAGCATAGTACACAGAGAGTACATAGACCACAGTGAGTACATAGAACACAGAGTAAAGAATAGAAAAGAGGGAGTAAAGCATAGGACACAGAGTACAGCGTAGAACACAGTGTAACAGCATTGGACACAGAGAGTACAGCATAGGACACAGGGAGTACACAGAACACAGAGAGTACATAGAACACAGTGTACAGCATAGGACACAGAGAGTACTTAGGACACAGTGTAAAACTTAGGACACAGAGTGTACATAGGACACAGAGAGTAAAGCATTGAAAAGAGGGAGTAAAGCATAGGACACAGAGAGTACAGCGTAGAAAACAGTGTAACAGCATTGGACACAGAGAGTACAGCATAGGATAGAGAGAGTACTGTATAGTACACAGAGAGTACAGAACACAGAGAGTACATAGAACACAGAGTGTACAGCACAGGACACAGAGAGTACAGCATAGGACAGAGAGTTCAGCATAGACACAGAGAGTACAGCGTAGAACACACTGTAACAGCATAGGACAGAGAGAGTACAGCATAGGACACAGGGAGTATATAGGACACAGGGAGTACAACGTAGAACACAGTGTAACAGCATAGGACAGAGAGAGTACAGCGTAGGACACAGGGAGTATTCCACAGGAAACAGAGAGTACAGCATAGGACAGAGAGAGTAAAGCATAGGACAGAAAGAGTACAGCATAGGGCAGAGAGAGTACAGCATAGGACACAGGGAGCATGGGACAGGAAACAGAGTGTACATAGAACACAGAGAGTACAGCATAGGATACAGAGAGTACAGCATATGACTCAGAGTACATAGAACACAAAGAGTACAGCATAGGATACAGAGAGTACAGTATAGGACAAAGAGAGTACAGCATAGAGCACAGAGAATACAGCATAGCCCACAGAGAGTACAGCATAGGACACAGAGAGTACAGCATAGGACAGAGAGAGTACAGCATAGGACAGAAAGAGTACAGCATAGGGCAGAGAGAGTACAGCATAGGACACAGGGAGCATGGGACAGGAAACAGAGTGTACATAGAACACAGAGAGTACAGCATAGGATACAGAGAGTTCAGTATATGACTCAGAGTACATAGAACACAAAGAGTACAGCATAGGATACAGAGAGTACAGCATAGGACAAAGAGAGTACAGCATAGGACAGAGAGAGTACAGCATAGAACAGAGAGAGTACAGCATAGGACACAGAGAGTACACAGAACACAGAGAGTAGAGAGAACACAGAGAGTACAGCATATGACTCAGAGTACATAGAACACAAAGAGTACAGCATAGGATACAGAGAGTACAGCATAGGACAAAGAGAGTACAGCATAGAGCACAGAGAATACAGCATAGCCCACACAGAGTACAGCATAGGACACAGAGAGTACAGCATAGGACAGAGAGAGTACAGCATAGGACACAGAGAGTACACAGAACACAGAGAGTAGAGAGAACACAGAGAGTACAGCATAGGATATGGAGAGTACAGCATAGGACACACAAAGTACAGTATAGGACACAGGGAGGACAGCATAGAACACAGTGTACAGCATAGGACACACAGGGTACAGCACAGGGCACAGAGAGTACATAGAACACAAAGAGTACAGCAGAGGACAGAGAGAGTACAGCATAGGACACAGAGAGTACACAGAACACAGAGAGTAGATAGAACGCAGAGAGTACAGCATAGGATACGGAGAGTACAGCATAGGACACACAGAGTACAGTATAGGACATAGGGAGGACAGCATAGAACACACTGTAACAGCATAGGACAGAGAGTACAGCATAGGATAGAGAGAGTACAGCATAGGACACAGGGAGCATGGGACAGGAAACAGAGAGTACATAGAACACAGAGAGTACACAGAACACAGAGTGCAGCATAGAACACAGAGAGTACAGCATAGAACACAGAGAGTACACAGAACACAGAGTGCAGCATAGAACACAGAGAGTACAGCATATGACACAGAGAATACAGCATAGCCCACACAGAGTACAGCATAGGAAAGAGAGAGTACAGCATAGGACACAGAGAATACAGCATAGGACAAAGAGAGTACAGCATAGAACACAGAGAATACAGCATAGCCCACACAGAGTACAGCATAGGATACAGAGAGTACACAGAACACAGAGAGTAGATAGAACACAGAGAGTACAGCATAGGATACGGAGAGTACAGCATAGGACACACAGAGCACAGTATAGGACACAGGGAGGACAGCATAGAACACAATGTACAGCATAGGACACAAAGTGTACAGCACAGGGCACAGACAGTACATAGAACACAAAGAGTACAGCATAGGATAAAGAGAGTATTGCATAGGACACAGAGAATATATGGAACAAAAACAGTACAGCATAGGACACAGGGCGTACAGCATAGAACACAGAGTACATAGAGCACAGAGAGTAAAGCATAGAAAAGGGAGTAAAGCAAAGGACACAGAGAGTACAGCGTAGAACACAGAGGACATAGAACACAGTGTACAGCATAGGACACACAAAGTACAATATAGGACACAGGGAGGACAGCATAGAACACAATGTACCGCATAGGACACACAGAGTACAGCACAGGGCACAGAGAGTACATAGAACACAAAGAGTACAGCATAGGATAAAGAGAGTATTGGATAGGACACAGAGAACACAGCATAGAACACAGAGAGTACAGCATAGGACACAGGGAGTACACAGAACACAGAGAGTAGAAAGAACACAGTGTACAGCATAGGACACAGAGAGTACAGCATAGGACACAGAGAGTACTTAGGACACAGTGTAAAACTTAGGACACAGAGTGTACATAGGACACAGAGAGTAAAGCATTGAAAAGAGGGAGTAAAGCATAGGACACAGAGAGTACAGCGTAGAAAACAGTGTAACAGCATTGGACACAGAGAGTACAGCATAGGATAGAGAGAGAACAGCATAGGACACAGAGAGTACAGCATACGACAGAGAGTTCAGCATGGACACAGAGTACAGCATAGGACACAGAGAGTACTGCATAGGACTCAAAGAGTACAGCATAGGACAGAGAGAGTACAGCATAGGACACAGAGAGTACATAGAACACAGTGAGTACATAGAACACAGAGTACAGCATAGAACACAGACAATATATGGAACAAAAACAGTACAGCATAGGACAGAGAGAGTACAGCATAGGACACAGGACGTACAGCATAGAACACAGAGTACATAGAACACAGAGTACATAGAGCACAGAGAGTAAAGCATAGAAAAGAGGGAGTAAAGCAAAGGACACAGAGAGTACAGCGTAGAACACAGAGAGTACAGCATAGTACACAGAGAGTACATAGACCACAGTGAGTACATAGAACATAGAGTAAAGAATAGAAAAGAGGGATTAAAGCATAGGACACAGAGTACAGCGTAGAACACAGTGTAACAGCATTGGACACAGAGAGTACAGCATAGGACACAGGGAGTACACAGAACATAGAGAGTACATAGAACACAGTGTACAGCATAGGACACAGAGAGTACTTAGGACACAGTGTAAAACTTAGGACACAGAGTGTACATAGGACACAGAGAGTAAAGCATTGAAAAGAGGGTGTAAAGCATAGGACACAGAGAGTACAGCGTAGAAAACAGTGTAACAGCATTGGACACAGAGAGTACAGCATAGGATAGAGAGAGTACTGTATAGTACACAGAGAGTACAGAACACAGAGAGTACATAGAACACAGAGAGTACAGCACAGGACACATAGAGTACAGCATAGGACACAGAGAATACAGCATAGGACACAGAGAGTACAGCGTAGAACACACTGTAACAGCATAGGACACAGAGAGTACAGCATAGGACAGAGAGTTCAGCATAGACACAGAGAGTACAGCGTAGAACACACTGTAACAGCATAGGACAGAGAGAGTACAGCATAGGACACAGGGAGTATATAGGACACAGGGAGTACAACGTAGAACACAGTGTAACAGCATAGGACAGAGAGAGTACAGCGTAGTACACAGGGAGTATTCCACAGGAAACAGAGAGTACAGCATAGGACAGAGAGAGTACAGCGTAGGACACAGGGAGTATTCCACAGGAAACAGAGAGTACAGCATAGGACAGAGAGAGTACAGCATAGGACAGAAAGAGTACAGCATAGGGCAGAGAGAGTACAGCATAGGACACAGGGAGCATGGGACAGGAAACAGAGTGTACATAGAACACAGAGAGTACAGCATAGGATACAGAGAGTACAGCATATGACTCAGAGTACATAGAACACAAAGAGTACAGCATAGGATACAGAGAGTACAGTATAGGACAAAGAGAGTACAGCATAGAGCACAGAGAATACAGCATAGCCCACAGAGAGTACAGCATAGGACACAGAGAGTACAGCATAGGACAGAGAGAGTACAGCATAGGACAGAAAGAGTACAGCATAGGGCAGAGAGAGTACAGCATAGGACACAGGGAGCATGGGACAGGAAACAGAGTGTACATAGAACACAGAGAGTACAGCATAGGATACAGAGAGTTCAGTATATGACTCAGAGTACATAGAACACAAAGAGTACAGCATAGGATACAGAGAGTACAGCATAGGACAAAGAGAGTACAGCATAGGACAGAGAGAGTACAGCATAGAACAGAGAGAGTACAGCATAGGACACAGAGAGTACACAGAACACAGAGAGTAGAGAGAACACAGAGAGTACAGCATATGACTCAGAGTACATAGAACACAAAGAGTACAGCATAGGATACAGAGAGTACAGCATAGGACAAAGAGAGTACAGCATAGAGCACAGAGAATACAGCATAGCCCACACAGAGTACAGCATAGGACACAGAGAGTACAGCATAGGACAGAGAGAGTACAGCATAGGACACAGAGAGTACACAGAACACAGAGAGTAGAGAGAACACAGAGAGTACAGCATAGGATATGGAGAGTACAGCATAGGACACACAAAGTACAGTATAGGACACAGGGAGGACAGCATAGAACACAGTGTACAGCATAGGACACACAGGGTACAGCACAGGGCACAGAGAGTACATAGAACACAAAGAGTACAGCAGAGGACAGAGAGAGTACAGCATAGGACACAGAGAGTACACAGAACACAGAGAGTAGATAGAACGCAGAGAGTACAGCATAGGATACGGAGAGTACAGCATAGGACACACAGAGTACAGTATAGGACATAGGGAGGACAGCATAGAACGCACTGTAACAGCATAGGACAGAGAGTACAGCATAGGATAGAGAGAGTACAGCATAGGACAGATAGAGCATAGCATAGGACACAGGGAGCATGGGACAGGAAACAGAGAGTACATAGAACACAGAGAGTACACAGAACACAGAGCACAGCATAGAACACAGAGAGTACACAGAACACAGAGTGCAGCATAGAACACAGAGAGTACAGCATATGACACAGAGAATACAGCATAGCCCACACAGAGTACAGCATAGGAAAGAGAGAGTACAGCATAGGACACAGAGAATACAGCATAGCCCTCACAGAGTACAGCATAGGATACAGAGAGTACACAGAACACAGAGAGTAGATAGAACACAGAGAGTACAGCATAGGATACGGAGAGTACAGCATAGGACACACAGAGCACAGTATAGGACAAGGGAGGACAGCATAGAACACAATGTACAGCATAGGACACAAAGTGTACAGCACAGGGCACAGACAGTACATAGAACACAAAGAGTACAGCATAGGATAAAGAGAGTATTGCATAGGACACAGAGAATATATGGAACAAAAACAGTACAGCATAGGACACAGGGCGTACAGCATAGAACACAGAGTACATAGAGCACAGAGAGTAAAGCATAGAAAAGGGAGTAAAGCAAAGGACACAGAGAGTACAGCGTAGAACACAGAGGACATAGAACACAGTGTACAGCATAGGACACACAAAGTACAATATAGGACACAGGGAGGACAGCATAGAACACAATGTACCGCATAGGACACACAGAGTACAGCACAGGGCACAGAGAGTACATAGAACACAGAGAGTAGATAGAACACAGAGAGTACAGCATAGGATACGGAGAATATATCGAACAAAAACAGTACAGTATAGGACACAGGGAGGACAGCATAGAACATAGTGTACAGCATAGGACACACAGAGTACAGCACAGGGCACAGAGAGTACATAGAACACAAAGAGTACAGCATAGGATAAACAGAGTATTGCATAGGACACAGAGAATACAGCATAGGACACAGAGAGTACAGCATAGGACACAGAGAGTACAGCATAGGATACGGAGAGTACAGCATAGGACACACAGAGTACAGTATAGGACACAGGGAGGACAGCATAGCACACAGAGAGTACATAGAACACAGTGAGTACATAGAACACAGAGTAAAGAATAGAAAAGAGGGAGTAAAGCATAGGACACAGAGTACACAGAACACAGAGGACAGCATAGGACACAGAGTACACAGAACACTGAGAGTACAGCATAGGACACAGAGTACATAGAACACAGAGTACAGCATAGAAGACAGAGAGTACAGCATAGGATAGAGAGAATACAGCATAGCCCACACAGAGTACAGCATAGGACAGAGAGAGTACACAGAACACAGAGAGTACACAGAACACAGAGAGTAGATAGAACACAGAGAGTACAGCATAGGATACAGAGAGTACAGCATAGGACACAGAGAGTACAGTATAGGACACAGAGAGTACATAGAACACAAAGAGTACAGCATAGGATAAAGAGAGTATTGCATAGGACACAGAGAATACAGCATAGGACACAGAGAGTACAGCATAGAACACAGAGAGTACAGCATAGGACACAGAGAGTACACAGAACACAGAGAGTAGATAGAACACAGAGAGTAGATAGAACACAGAGAGTACAGCATAGGATACGGAGAGTACAGCATAGGACACACAAAGTACAGTATAGGACACAGGGAGGACAGCATAGCACACAGAGAGTACAGCATGGAACACAGAGAGTACATAGTCCACAGTGAGTACATAGAACACAGAGTAAAGAATAGAAAAGAGGGAGTAAAGCATAGGACACAGAGTACAGCGTAGAACACAGTGTAACAGCATTGGACACAGAGAGTACAGTATAGGACACAGGAAGTACACAGAACACAGAGAGTACATAGAACACAGTGCACAGCATAGGACACAGAGAGTACAGCATAGGACACAGAGAGTACATCGGACACAGAGAGTACATAGGACACAGAGGGTACTTAGAACACAGTGAGTAAAGCATTGAAAAGAGGGAGTAAAGCATAGGACACAGAGAGTACAGCGTAGAACACACTGTAAGAGCATAGGACACAGGGAGTATACCACAGGAAACAGAGAGTAAATAGATTACAGAGAGTACTCAGAACACAGAGTACAGCATAGGACACAGAGAATATATGGAACAAGAACAGTACAGCATAGGACAGAGAGAGTACAGCATAGGACACAGGGAGTATACCACAGGAAACAGAGAGTAAATAGATTACAGAGAGTACTCAAAACACAGAGTACAGCATAGGACACAGGACGTCCAGCATAGAGCACAGAGTACATAGAACACAGAGAGTAAAGCATAGAAAGGAGGGAGTAAAGCAAAGGACGCAGAGAGTACACTGAACACAGAGGTTACAGCGTAGGACATAGTGAGTATGTAGAACACAGATATTACAGATTAGGATACAGAGAGTACAGCAGAGGATACAGAGAGTACACAGAACACAGAGTTCAGTGTAGGAGACAGAGTGCACAGCATAGGACAGAGAGAGTACAGCATAGGACACAGAGTATACAGAACGCTGAGAGTACTGCATAGGACTCAGAGTACATAGAACACAAAGAGTACAGCATAGGACACAGAGTAAACAGAACACAGAGTACAGCGTAGAACACAGAGAGTACAGCATAGGATACAGAGAATACAGCATAGCCCACACAGAGTACAGCATAGGACACAGAGATTACAGCATAGGACAAAGAGAGTACAGCATAGGATACTGAGAGTACAGCATAGGACACAGGGAGGACAGCATAGAACAGAGTGTACAGCATAGGACACACAGAGTACCGCACAGGGCACAGAGAGTACATAGAACACAAAGAGTACAGCATAGGATAAAGAGAGAATTGCATAGGACACAGAGAATACAGCATAGCACACAGAGAGTACAGCATGGAACACAGAGAGTACAGCATAGGACACAGAGAGTACATAGAACACAAAGAGTACAGCATAGGATGAAGAGAGAATTGCATAGGACACAGAGAATACAGCATAGGACACAGAGAGTACATAGAACACAGTGAGTACATAGAACACAGAGTAAAGAATAGAAAAGAGGGAGTAAGGCATAGGACACAGAGTACACAGAACACAGAGGACAGCATAGTACTCAGAGTACATAGAACACAAAGAGTACAGCATAGGACACAGAGTAAACAGAACACAGAGTACAGCATAGAACACAGAGAGTACAACATAGGATACAGAGAGTACAGCATAGGACAAAGAGAGTACAGCATAGGACATAGAGAGTACAGCATAGGACACCGAGAGTACAGCATAGGACACACAAAGTACAGTATAGGACACAGGGAGGACAGCATAGAACACAGTGTACAGCATAGGACACACAGAGTACAGCACAGGGCACAGAGAGTACATAGAACACAAAGAGTACAGCATAGGATAAAGAGAGTATTGCATAGGACACAGAGAATACAGCATAGGACACAAAGAGAACAGCATAGCACACAGAGAGTACAGCATGGAACACAGAGAGTACAGCATAGGACACAGAGAGTACATAGAACACAAAGAGTACAGCATAGGATAAAGAGAGAATTGCATAGTACACAGAGAATACAGCATAGGACACAGAGAGTACATAGAACACGGTGAGTACATAGAACACAGAGTAAAGAATAGAAAAGAGGGAGTAAGGCATAGGACACAGAGTACACAGAACACAGAGGACAGCATAGGACTCAGAGTACATAGAACACAAAGAGTACAGCATAGGACACAGAGTATACAGAATACAGAGTACAGCATAGAACACAGAGAGTACAACATAGGATACAGAGAGTACAGCATAGGACAAAGAGAGTACAGCATAGAACACAGAGAATACAGCATAGCCCACACAGAGTACAGCAAAGGATACAGAGAGTACACAGAACACAGAGAGTAGATAGAACACAGAGAGTACAGCATAGGATACGGAGAGTACAGCATAGGACACACAGAGTACAGTATAGGACACATGGAGGACAGCATAGCACACAGAGAGTACATAGAACACAGTGAGTACATAGAATACAGAGTAAAGAATAGAAAAGAGGGAGTAAAGCATAGGACACAGAGTACACAGAACACAGAGGACAGCATAGGACACAGAGTACACAGAACACTGAGAGTACAGCATAGGACACAGAGTACATAGAACAGAGAGTACAGCATAGAAGACAGAGAGTACAGCATAGGATAGAGAGAATACAGCATAGCCCACACAGAGTACAGCATAGGACAGAGAGAGTACACAGAACACAGAGAGTACACAGAACACAGAGAGTAGATAGAACACAGAGAGAGTACAGCATAGGATACGGAGAGTACAGCATAGGACACACAGAGTACATAGAACACAAAGAGTACAGCATAGGATAAAGAGAGTATTGCATAGGACACAGAGAATACAGCATAGGACACAGAGAGTACAGCATAGAACACAGAGAATACAGCATAGGACACAGAGAGAACATAGTCCACAGTGAGTACATAGAACACAGAGTAAAGAATAGAAAAGAGGGAGTAAAGCATAGGACACAGAGTACAGCGTAGAACACAGTGTAACAGCATTGGACACAGAGAGTACAGCATAGGACACAGGGAGTACACAGAACACAGAGAGTACATAGAACACAGAGAGTACAGCATAGGATACGGAGAGTACAGCATAGGACACACAGAGTACAGTATAGGACACAGGGAGGACAGCATAGAACACAGTGTACAGCATAGGACACACAGAGTACATCACAGGGCACAGAGAGTACATAGAACACAAAGAGTACAGCATAGGATAAAGTGAGTATTGCATAGGACACAGAGAATACAGCATAGGACACAGAGAGTACATAGAACACAGTGAGTACATAGAACACAGAGTGCAGAATAGAAAAGAGTGAGTAAAGCATAGGACACAGATTACACAGAACACTGAGAGTACAGCATAGGACACAGAGTACAGCATAGGACACATAGTACACAGAACACTGAGAGTACAGCATAGGACACAGAGTAAACAGAACACAGAGTACAGCATAGAACACAGTGAGTACATGGAACACAGAGTAAAGAATAGAAAAGAGGGAGTAAAGCATAGGACACAGATTACACAGAACACTGAGAGTACAGCATAGGACACAGAGTACAGCATAGGACACATAGTACACAGAACACTGAGAGTACAGCATAGGACACAGAGTAAACAGAACACAGAGTACAGCATAGAACACAGAGAGTACAGCATAGGATACAGAGAATACAGCATAGGACAAAGAGAGTACAGCACAGAACACAGAGAATACAGCATAGCCCACACAGAGTACAGCATAGGACACATAGTACACAGAACACTGAGAGTACAGCATAGGACACAGAGTAAACAGAACACAGAGTACAGCATAGAACACAGAGAGTACAGCATAGGATACAGAGAATACAGCATAGGACAAAGAGAGTACAGCACAGAACACAGAGAATACAGCATAGCCCACACAGAGTACAGCATAGGATACAGAGAGTACACAGAACACAGAGAGTAGATAGAACACAGAGAGTACAGCATAGGATACGGAGAGTATAGCATAGGACACACAGAGTACAGTATAGGCCACAGGGAGGACAGCATAGAACACAGTGTACAGCATAGGACACAAAGTGTACAGCACAGGGCACAGATAGTACATAGAACACAAAGAGTACAGCATAGGCTAAAGAGAGTATTGCATAGGACACAGAGAATACAGCATAGGACACAGAGAGTACAGCATAGAACACAGAGAGTACAGCATAGGACACAGAGAGAACATAGACCACAGTGAGTACATAGAACATAGAGTAAGGAATTGAAAAGAGGGAGTAAAGCATAGGACACAGAGTACAGCGTAGAACACAGTGTAACTGCATTGGACACAGAGAGTACAGCATAGGACACAGTGAATATACCACAGGAAACAGAGAGTACATACATTACAGAGAGTACACAGAACACAGAGTACAGCATAGGACACAGAGAATATATCGAACAAAAACAGTACAGCATAGGACACAGAGAGTAAAGCATAGGACACAGAGTACACAGAACACAGAGTACAGCATAGAAGACAGAGAGTACAGCATAGGATACAGAGAGTACAGCATAGGACAGAGAGAGTACAGCATAGGACACGGAGAGTACAGCATAGGACACAGGGAGTACAGCGTAGGACGCAGAGAGTACAGCATGGAACACAGAGAGTACAGCATAGGACACAGGAGCACGGGACAGGAAACAGAGTGTACATAGAACACAAAGAGTACAGCATAGGATACAGAGAGTACAGCATAGGACAAAGAGAGTACAGCATAGAACACAGAGAATACAGCATAGCCCACACAGAGTACAGCATAGGACACAGAGAGTACAGTATAGGAGATAGGGAGGACAGCATAGAACGCACTGTAACAGCATAGGACACAGAGAGTACAGCATAGGATAGAGAGAGTACAGCATAGGACACAGAGAGTACAGCATAGGACACAGAGAGTACATAGAACACAGTGAGTACATAGAACACAGAGTAAAGAATAGAAAAGAGGGAGTAAAGCATAGGACACAGAGTACACAGAACACAGAGTACAGCATAGGACACATAGTACACAGAACACTGAGAGTACAGCATATGACACAGAGTAAACAGAACACAGAGTACAGCATAGAACACAGAGAGTACAGCATAGGACAGAGAGAGTACAGCATAGGACACAGAGCATACACAGAACACAGAGAGTAGATAGAACACAGAGAGTACAGCATAGGACACACAGAGTACAGTATAGGAGATAGGGGGGACAGCATAGAACGCACTGTAACAGCATAGGACACAGAGAGTACAGCATAGGATAGAGTACAGCATACGACACAGAGAGTACAGCATAGGACACAGAGTACACAGAACACAGAGTACAGCATAGGACACATAGTACACAGAACACTGAGAGTACAGCATAGGACACAGAGTAAACAGAACACAGAGTACAGCATAGAACACAGAGAGTACAGCAGAAGATACAGAGAATACAGCATAGGACAAAGAGAGTACAGCATAGAACACAGAGAATACAGCATAGCCCACACAGAGTACAGCATAGGACACAGAGAGTACACAGAACACAGAGAGTAGATAGAACACAGAGAGTACAGCATAGGATACGGAGAGTACAGCATAGGACACACAGAGTACAGTATAGGACACAGGGAGGACAGCATAGAACACAGTGTACAGCATAGGACACACAGAGTACATCACAGGGTACAGAGAGTACATAGAACACATAGAGTACAGCATAGGATAAAGTGAGTATTGCATAGGACACAGAGAATACAGCATAGGACACAGAGAGTACAGCATAGAACACAGAGAATGCAGCATAGGACACAGAGAGAACATAGACCACAGTGAGTACATAGAACACAGAGTAAAGAATAGAAAAGAGGGAGTAAAGCATAGGAAACAGAGTACAGCGTAGAACACAGTGTAACAGCATTGGACACAGAGAGTACAGCATAGGAAACAGGGAGTAAACAGAAACACAGAGAGTACATAGAACACAGTGCACAGCATAGGACAAAGAGAGTACAGCATAGAACACAGAGAATACAGCATAGCCCACACAGAGTACAGCATAGGACACAGAGAGTACACAGAACACAGAGAGTAGATAGAACACAGAGAGTACAGCATAGGATACGGAGAGTACAGCATAGGACACACAGAGTACAGTATAGGACACAGGGAGGACAGCATAGAACACAGTGTACAGCATAGGACACACAGGGTACATCACAGGGCACAGAGAGTACATAGAACAGAAAGAGTACAGCATAGGATAAAGTGAGTATTGCATAGGACACAGAGAATACAGCATAGGACACAGAGAGTACATAGAACACAGTGAGTACATAGAACACAGAGTACAGAATAGAAAAGAGTGAGTAAAGCATAGGACACAGATTACACAGAACACTGAGAGTACAGCATAGGACACAGAGTACAGCATAGGACACATAGTACACAGAACACTGAGAGTACAGCATAGGACACAGAGTAAACAGAACACAGAGTACAGCATAGAACACAGTGAGTACATAGAACACAGAGTAAAGAATAGAAAAGAGGGAGTAAAGCATAGGACACAGATTACACAGAACACTGAGAGTACAGCATAGGACACAGAGTACAGCATAGGACATATAGTACACAGAACACTGAGAGTACAGCATAGGACACAGAGTAAACAGAACACAGAGTACAGCATAGAACACAGAGAGTACAGCATAGGATACAGAGAATACAGCATAGGACAAAGAGAGTACAGCACAGAACACAGAGAATACAGCATAGCCCACACAGAGTACAGCATAGGATACAGAGAGTACACAGAACACAGAGAGTAGATAGAACACAGAGAGTACAGCATAGGATACGGAGTGTACAGCATAGGACACAAAGTGTACAGCACAGGGCACAGATAGTACATAGAACACAAAGAGTACAGCATAGGCTAAAGAGAGTATTGCATAGGACACAGAGAATACAGCATAGGACACAGAGAGTACAGCATAGAACACAGAGAGTACAGCATAGGACACAGAGAGAACATAGACCACAGTGAGTACATAGAACATAGAGTAAGGAATTGAAAAGAGGGAGTAAAGCATAGGACACAGAGTACAGCGTAGAACACAGTGTAACTGCATTGGACACAGAGAGTACAGCATAGGACACAGTGAATATACCACAGGAAACAGAGAGTACATACATTACAGAGAGTACACAGAACACAGAGTACAGCATAGGACACAGAGAATATATCGAACAAAAACAGTACAGCATAGGACACAGAGAGTAAAGCATAGGACACAGAGTACACAGAACACAGAGTACAGCATAGAAGACAGAGAGTACAGCATAGGATACAGAGAGTACAGCATAGGACAGAGAGAGTACAGCATAGGACACGGAGAGTACAGCATAGGACACAGGGAGTACAGCGTAGGACGCAGAGAGTACAGCATGGAACACAGAGAGTACAGCATAGGACACAGGGAGCACGGGACAGGAAACAGAGTGTACATAGAACACAGAGAGTACAGCATAGGATACAGAGAGTACAGCATAGGAGGCAGAGTACATAGAACACAAAGAGTACAGCATAGGATACAGAGAGTACAGCATAGGACAAAGAGAGTACAGCATAGAACACAGAGAATACAGCATAGCCCACACAGAGTACAGCATAGGACACAGAGAGTACAGTATAGGAGATAGGGAGGACAGCATAGAACGCACTGTAACAGCATAGGACACAGAGAGTACAGCATAGGATAGAGAGAGTACAGCATAGGACACAGAGAGTACAGCATAGGACACAGAGAGTACATAGAACACAGTGAGTACATAGAACACAGAGTAAAGAATAGAAAAGAGGGAGTAAAGCATAGGACACAGAGTACACAGAACACAGAGTACAGCATAGGACACATAGTACACAGAACACTGAGAGTACAGCATATGACACAGAGTAAACAGAACACAGAGTACAGCATAGAACACAGAGAGTACAGCATAAGATACAGAGAATACAGCATAGGACAAAGAGAGTACAGCATAGAACACAGAGAATACAGCATAGCCCACACAGAGTACAGCATAGGACACAGAGAGTACACAGAACACAGACAGTAGATAGAACACAGAGAGTACAGCATAGGATACGGAGAGTACAGCATAGGACACACAGAGTACAGTATAGGACACAGGGAGGACAGCATAGAACACAGTGTACAGCATAGGACACACAGAGTACATCACAGGGCACAGAGAGTACATAGAACACATAGAGTACAGCATAGGATAAAGTGAGTATTGCATAGGACACAGAGAATACAGCATAGGACACAGAGAGTACAGCATAGAACACAGAGAATACAGCATAGGACACGTAGAGAACATAGACCACAGTGAGTACATAGAACACAGAGTAAAGAATAGAAAAGAGGGAGTAAAGCATAGGACACAGAGTACAGCGTAGAACACAGTGTAACAGCATTGGACACAGAGAGTACAGCATAGGACACAGGGAGTACACAGAAACACAGAGAGTACATAGAACACAGTGCACAGCATAGGACAAAGAGAGTACAGCATAGAACACAGAGAATACAGCATAGCCCACACAGAGTACAGCATAGGACACAGAGAGTACACAGAACACAGAGAGTAGATAGAACACAGAGAGTACAGCATAGGATACGGAGAGTACAGCATAGGACACACAGAGTACAGTATAGGACACAGGGAGGACAGCATAGAACACAGTGTACAGCATAGGACACACAGAGTACATCACAGGGCACAGAGAGTACATAGAACACAAAGAGTACAGCATAGGATAAAGTGAGTATTGCATAGGACACAGAGAATACAGCATAGGACACAGAGAGTACATAGAACACAGTGAGTACATAGAACACAGAGTGCAGAATAGAAAAGAGTGAGTAAAGCATAGGACACAGATTACACAGAACACTGAGAGTACAGCATAGGACACAGAGTACAGCATAGGACACATAGTACACAGAACACTGAGAGTACAGCATAGGACACAGAGTAAACAGAACACAGAGTACAGCATAGAACACAGTGTACAGCATAGGACACAAAGTGTACAGCACAGGGCACAGATAGTACATAGAACACAAAGAGTACAGCATAGGCTAAAGAGAGTATTGCATAGGACACAGAGAATACAGCATAGGACACAGAGAGTACAGCATAGAACACAGAGAGTACAGCATAGGACACAGAGAGAACATAGACCACAGTGAGTACATAGAACATAGAGTAAGGAATTGAAAAGAGGGAGTAAAGCATAGGACACAGAGTACAGCGTAGAACACAGTGTAACTGCATTGGACACAGAGAGTACAGCATAGGACACAGTGAATATACCACAGGAAACAGAGAGTACATACATTACAGAGAGTACACAGAACACAGAGTACAGCATAGGACACAGAGAATATATCGAACAAAAACAGTACAGCATAGGACACAGAGAGTAAAGCATAGGACACAGAGTACACAGAACACAGAGTACAGCATAGAAGACAGAGAGTACATAGAACACAGAGTAAAGAATAGAAAAGAGGGAGTAAAGCATAGGACACAGATTACACAGAACACTGAGAGTACAGCATAGGACACAGAGTACAGCATAGGACACATAGTACACAGAACACTGAGAGTACAGCATAGGACACAGAGTAAACAGAACACAGAGTACAGCATAGAACACAGTGAGTACATAGAACACAGAGTAAAGAATAGAAAAGAGGGAGTAAAGCATAGGACACAGATTACACAGAACACTGAGAGTACAGCATAGGACACAGAGTACAGCATAGGACACATAGTACACAGAACACTGAGAGTACAGCATAGGACACAGAGTAAACAGAACACAGAGTACAGCATAGAACACAGAGAGTACAGCATAGGATACAGAGAGTACAGCATAGGACACAGGGAGTACAGCGTAGGACGCAGAGAGTACAGCATGGAACACAGAGTACAGCATAGGACACAGGGAGTACAGCGTAGGACGCAGAGAGTACAGCATGGAACACAGAGAATACAGCATTGGACACAGAGAGTACAGCATAGGACACAGTGAATATACCACAGGAAACAGAGAGTACATACATTACAGAGAGTACACAGAACACAGAGTACAGCATAGGACACAGAGAATATATCGAACAAAAACAGTACAGCATAGGACACAGAGAGTAAAGCATAGGACACAGAGTACACAGAACACAGAGTACAGCATAGAAGACAGAGAGTACATAGAACACAGAGTAAAGAATAGAAAAGAGGGAGTAAAGCATAGGACACAGATTACACAGAACACTGAGAGTACAGCATAGGACACAGAGTACAGCATAGGACACATAGTACACAGAACACTGAGAGTACAGCATAGGACACAGAGTAAACAGAACACAGAGTACAGCATAGAACACAGTGAGTACATAGAACACAGAGTAAAGAATAGAAAAGAGGGAGTAAAGCATAGGACACAGATTACACAGAACACTGAGAGTACAGCATAGGACACAGAGTACAGCATAGGACACATAGTACACAGAACACTGAGAGTACAGCATAGGACACAGAGTAAACAGAACACAGAGTACAGCATAGAACACAGAGAGTACAGCATAGGATACAGAGAGTACAGCATAGGACACAGGGAGTACAGCGTAGGACGCAGAGAGTACAGCATGGAACACAGAGTACAGCATAGGACACAGGGAGTACAGCGTAGGACGCAGAGAGTACAGCATGGAACACAGTGTAACTGCATTGGACACAGAGAGTACAGCATAGGACACAGTGAATATACCACAGGAAACAGAGAGTACATACATTACAGAGAGTACACAGAACACAGAGTACAGCATAGGACACAGAGAATATATCGAACAAAAACAGTACAGCATAGGACACAGAGAGTAAAGCATAGGACACAGAGTACACAGAACACAGAGTACAGCATAGAAGACAGAGAGTACAGCATAGGATACAGAGAGTACAGCATAGGACAGAGAGAGTACAGCATAGGACACGGAGAGTACAGCATAGGACACAGGGAGTACAGCGTAGGACGCAGAGAGTACAGCATGGAACACAGAGAGTACAGCATAGGACACAGGGAGCACGGGACAGGAAACAGAGTGTACATAGAACACAGAGAGTACAGCATAGGATACAGAGAGTACAGCATAGGAGGCAGAGTACATAGAACACAAAGAGTACAGCATAGGATACAGAGAGTACAGCATAGGACAAAGAGAGTACAGCATAGAACACAGAGAATACAGCATAGCCCACACAGAGTACAGCATAGGACACAGAGAGTACAGTATAGGAGATAGGGAGGACAGCATAGAACGCACTGTAACAGCATAGGACACAGAGAGTACAGCATAGGATAGACAGAGTACAGCATAGGACACAGAGAGTACAGCATAGGACACAGAGAGTACATAGAACACAGTGAGTACATAGAACACAGAGTAAAGAATAGAAAAGAGGGAGTAAAGCATAGGACACAGAGTACACAGAACACAGAGTACAGCATAGGACACATAGTACACAGAACACTGAGAGTACAGCATATGACACAGAGTAAACAGAACACAGAGTACAGCATAGAACACAGAGAGTACAGCATAAGATACAGAGAATACAGCATAGGACAAAGAGAGTACAGCATAGAACACAGAGAATACAGCATAGCCCACACAGAGTACAGCATAGGACACAGAGAGTACACAGAACACAGACAGTAGATAGAACACAGAGAGTACAGCATAGGATACGGAGAGTACAGCATAGGACACACAGAGTACAGTATAGGACACAGGGAGGACAGCATAGAACACAGTGTACAGCATAGGACACACAGAGTACATCACAGGGCACAGAGAGTACATAGAACACATAGAGTACAGCATAGGATAAAGTGAGTATTGCATAGGACACAGAGAATACAGCATAGGACACAGAGAGTACAGCATAGAACACAGAGAATACAGAATAGGACACGTAGAGAACATAGACCACAGTGAGTACATAGAACACAGAGTAAAGAATAGAAAAGAGGGAGTAAAGCATAGGACACAGAGTACAGCGTAGAACACAGTGTAACAGCATTGGACACAGAGAGTACAGCATAGGACACAGGGAGTACACAGAAACACAGAGAGTACATAGAACACAGTGCACAGCATAGGACAAAGAGAGTACAGCATAGAACACAGAGAATACAGCATAGCCCACACAGAGTACAGCATAGGACACAGAGAGTACACAGAACACAGAGAGTAGATAGAACACAGAGAGTACAGCATAGGATACGGAGAGTACAGCATAGGACACACAGAGTACAGTATAGGACACAGGGAGGACAGCATAGAACACAGTGTACAGCATAGGACACACAGAGTACATCACAGGGCACAGAGAGTACATAGAACACAAAGAGTACAGCATAGGATAAAGTGAGTATTGCATAGGACACAGAGAATACAGCATAGGACACAGAGAGTACATAGAACACAGTGAGTACATAGAACACAGAGTGCAGAATAGAAAAGAGTGAGTAAAGCATAGGACACAGATTACACAGAACACTGAGAGTACAGCATAGGACACAGAGTACAGCATAGGACACATAGTACACAGAACACTGAGAGTACAGCATAGGACACAGAGTAAACAGAACACAGAGTACAGCATAGAACACAGTGTACAGCATAGGACACAAAGTGTACAGCACAGGGCACAGATAGTACATAGAACACAAAGAGTACAGCATAGGCTAAAGAGAGTATTGCATAGGACACAGAGAATACAGCATAGGACACAGAGAGTACAGCATAGAACACAGAGAGTACAGCATAGGACACAGAGAGAACATAGACCACAGTGAGTACATAGAACATAGAGTAAGGAATTGAAAAGAGGGAGTAAAGCATAGGACACAGAGTACAGCGTAGAACACAGTGTAACTGCATTGGACACAGAGAGTACAGCATAGGACACAGTGAATATACCACAGGAAACAGAGAGTACATACATTACAGAGAGTACACAGAACACAGAGTACAGCATAGGACACAGAGAATATATCGAACAAAAACAGTACAGCATAGGACACAGAGAGTAAAGCATAGGACACAGAGTACACAGAACACAGAGTACAGCATAGAAGACAGAGAGTACATAGAACACAGAGTAAAGAATAGAAAAGAGGGAGTAAAGCATAGGACACAGATTACACAGAACACTGAGAGTACAGCATAGGACACAGAGTACAGCATAGGACACATAGTACACAGAACACTGAGAGTACAGCATAGGACACAGAGTAAACAGAACACAGAGTACAGCATAGAACACAGTGAGTACATAGAACACAGAGTAAAGAATAGAAAAGAGGGAGTAAAGCATAGGACACAGATTACACAGAACACTGAGAGTACAGCATAGGACACAGAGTACAGCATAGGACACATAGTACACAGAACACTGAGAGTACAGCATAGGACACAGAGTAAACAGAACACAGAGTACAGCATAGAACACAGAGAGTACAGCATAGGATACAGAGAGTACAGCATAGGACACAGGGAGTACAGCGTAGGACGCAGAGAGTACAGCATGGAACACAGAGTACAGCATAGGACACAGGGAGTACAGCGTAGGACGCAGAGAGTACAGCATGGAACACAGAGAATACAGCATAGGACACAGAGAGTACAGCATAGAACACAGAGAGTACAGCATAGGACACAGAGAGAACATAGACCACAGTGAGTACATAGAACATAGAGTAAGGAATTGAAAAGAGGGAGTAAAGCATAGGACACAGAGTACAGCGTAGAACACAGTGTAACTGCATTGGACACAGAGAGTACAGCATAGGACACAGTGAATATACCACAGGAAACAGAGAGTACATACATTACAGAGAGTACACAGAACACAGAGTACAGCATAGGACACAGAGAATATATCGAACAAAAACAGTACAGCATAGGACACAGAGAGTAAAGCATAGGACACAGAGTACACAGAACACAGAGTACAGCATAGAAGACAGAGAGTACAGCATAGGATACAGAGAGTACAGCATAGGACAGAGAGAGTACAGCATAGGACACGGAGAGTACAGCATAGGACACAGGGAGTACAGCGTAGGACGCAGAGAGTACAGCATGGAACACAGAGAGTACAGCATAGGACACAGGGAGCACGGGACAGGAAACAGAGTGTACATAGAACACAGAGAGTACAGCATAGGATACAGAGAGTACAGCATAGGAGGCAGAGTACATAGAACACAAAGAGTACAGCATAGGATACAGAGAGTACAGCATAGGACAAAGAGAGTACAGCATAGAACACAGAGAATACAGCATAGCCCACACAGAGTACAGCATAGGACACAGAGAGTACAGTATAGGAGATAGGGAGGACAGCATAGAACGCACTGTAACAGCATAGGACACAGAGAGTACAGCATAGGATAGAGAGAGTACAGCATAGGACACAGAGAGTACAGCATAGGACACAGAGAGTACATAGAACACAGTGAGTACATAGAACACAGAGTAAAGAATAGAAAAGAGGGAGTAAAGCATAGGACACAGAGTACACAGAACACAGAGTACAGCATAGGACACATAGTACACAGAACACTGAGAGTACAGCATATGACACAGAGTAAACAGAACACAGAGTACAGCATAGAACACAGAGAGTACAGCATAAGATACAGAGAATACAGCATAGGACAAAGAGAGTACAGCATAGAACACAGAGAATACAGCATAGCCCACACAGAGTACAGCATAGGACACAGAGAGTACACAGAACACAGACAGTAGATAGAACACAGAGAGTACAGCATAGGATACGGAGAGTACAGCATAGGACACACAGAGTACAGTATAGGACACAGGGAGGACAGCATAGAACACAGTGTACAGCATAGGACACACAGAGTACATCACAGGGCACAGAGAGTACATAGAACACATAGAGTACAGCATAGGATAAAGTGAGTATTGCATAGGACACAGAGAATACAGCATAGGACACAGAGAGTACAGCATAGAACACAGAGAATACAGCATAGGACACGTAGAGAACATAGACCACAGTGAGTACATAGAACACAGAGTAAAGAATAGAAAAGAGGGAGTAAAGCATAGGACACAGAGTACAGCGTAGAACACAGTGTAACAGCATTGGACACAGAGAGTACAGCATAGGACACAGGGAGTACACAGAAACACAGAGAGTACATAGAACACAGTGCACAGCATAGGACAAAGAGAGTACAGCATAGAACACAGAGAATACAGCATAGCCCACACAGAGTACAGCATAGGACACAGAGAGTACACAGAACACAGAGAGTAGATAGAACACAGAGAGTACAGCATAGGATACGGAGAGTACAGCATAGGACACACAGAGTACAGTATAGGACACAGGGAGGACAGCATAGAACACAGTGTACAGCATAGGACACACAGAGTACATCACAGGGCACAGAGAGTACATAGAACACAAAGAGTACAGCATAGGATAAAGTGAGTATTGCATAGGACACAGAGAATACAGCATAGGACACAGAGAGTACATAGAACACAGTGAGTACATAGAACACAGAGTGCAGAATAGAAAAGAGTGAGTAAAGCATAGGACACAGATTACACAGAACACTGAGAGTACAGCATAGGACACAGAGTACAGCATAGGACACATAGTACACAGAACACTGAGAGTACAGCATAGGACACAGAGTAAACAGAACACAGAGTACAGCATAGAACACAGTGTACAGCATAGGACACAAAGTGTACAGCACAGGGCACAGATAGTACATAGAACACAAAGAGTACAGCATAGGCTAAAGAGAGTATTGCATAGGACACAGAGAATACAGCATAGGACACAGAGAGTACAGCATAGAACACAGAGAGTACAGCATAGGACACAGAGAGAACATAGACCACAGTGAGTACATAGAACATAGAGTAAGGAATTGAAAAGAGGGAGTAAAGCATAGGACACAGAGTACAGCGTAGAACACAGTGTAACTGCATTGGACACAGAGAGTACAGCATAGGACACAGTGAATATACCACAGGAAACAGAGAGTACATACATTACAGAGAGTACACAGAACACAGAGTACAGCATAGGACACAGAGAATATATCGAACAAAAACAGTACAGCATAGGACACAGAGAGTAAAGCATAGGACACAGAGTACACAGAACACAGAGTACAGCATAGAAGACAGAGAGTACATAGAACACAGAGTAAAGAATAGAAAAGAGGGAGTAAAGCATAGGACACAGATTACACAGAACACTGAGAGTACAGCATAGGACACAGAGTACAGCATAGGACACATAGTACACAGAACACTGAGAGTACAGCATAGGACACAGAGTAAACAGAACACAGAGTACAGCATAGAACACAGTGAGTACATAGAACACAGAGTAAAGAATAGAAAAGAGGGAGTAAAGCATAGGACACAGATTACACAGAACACTGAGAGTACAGCATAGGACACAGAGTACAGCATAGGACACATAGTACACAGAACACTGAGAGTACAGCATAGGACACAGAGTAAACAGAACACAGAGTACAGCATAGAACACAGAGAGTACAGCATAGGATACAGAGAGTACAGCATAGGACACAGGGAGTACAGCGTAGGACGCAGAGAGTACAGCATGGAACACAGAGAGTACAGCATAGGACACAGGGAGCACGAGACAGGAAACAGAGTGTACATAGAACACAGAGAGTACAGCATAGGATACAGAGAGTACAGCATAGGAGGCAGAGTACATAGAACACAAAGAGTACAGCATAGGATACAGAGAGTACAGCATAGGACAAAGAGAGTACAGCATAGAACACAGAGAATACAGCATAGCCCACACAGAGTACAGCATAGGACACAGAGAGTACAGTATAGGACAGAGAGAGTACAGCATAGGACACAGAGAGTACACAGAACAGAGAGAGTAGATAGAACACAGAGAGTACAGCATAGGATACGGAGAGTACAGCATAGGACACACAAAGTACAGTATAGGACACAGGGAGGACAGCATAGAACGCACTGTAACAGCATAGGACACACAGAGTACAGCATAGGATAGAGAGAGTACAGCATAGGACACAGAGAGTACAGCATAGGACACAGAGTACACAGAACACAGAGTACAGCATAGGACACATAGTACACAGAACACTGAGAGTACAGCATAAGACACAGAGTAAACAGAACACAGAGTACAGCATAGAACACAGAGAGTACAGCATAAGATACAGAGAATACAGCATAGGACAAAGAGAGTACAGCATAGAACACAGAGAATACAGCATAGCCCACACAGAGTACAGCATAGGACACAGAGAGTACACAGAACACAGAGAGTAGATAGAACACAGAGAGTACAGCATAGGATACGGAGAGTACAGCATAGGACACACAGAGTACATCACAGGGTACAGAGAGTACATAGAACACATAGAGTACAGCATAGGATAAAGTGAGTATTGCATAGGACACAGAGAATACAGCATAGGACACAGAGAGTACAGCATAGAACACAGAGAATACAGCATAGGACACGTAGAGAACATAGACCACAGTGAGTACATAGAACACAGAGTAAAGAATAGAAAAGAGGGAGTAAAGCATAGGACACAGAGTACAGCGTAGAACACAGTGTAACAGCATTGGACACAGAGAGTACAGCATAGGACACAGGGAGTACACAGAAACACAGAGAGTACATAGAACACAGTGCACAGCATAGGACAAAGAGAGTACAGCATAGAACACAGAGAATACAGCATAGCCCACACAGAGTACAGCATAGGACACAGAGAGTACACAGAACACAGAGAGTAGATAGAACACAGAGAGTACAGCATAGGATACGGAGAGTACAGCATAGGACACACAGAGTACAGTATAGGACACAGGGAGGACAGCATAGAACACAGTGTACAGCATAGGACACACAGAGTACATCACAGGGCACAGAGAGTACATAGAACACAAAGAGTACAGCATAGGATAAAGTGAGTATTGCATAGGACACAGAGAATACAGCATAGGACACAGAGAGTACATAGAACACAGTGAGTACATAGAACACAGAGTGCAGAATAGAAAAGAGTGAGTAAAGCATAGGACACAGATTACACAGAACACTGAGAGTACAGCATAGGACACAGAGTACAGCATAGGACACATAGTACACAGAACACTGAGAGTACAGCATAGGACACAGAGTAAACAGAACACAGAGTACAGCATAGAACACAGTGAGTACATAGAACACAGAGTAAAGAATAGAAAAGAGGGAGTAAAGCATAGGACACAGATTACACAGAACACTGAGAGTACAGCATAGGACACAGAGTACAGCATAGGACACATAGTACACAGAACACTGAGAGTACAGCATAGGACACAGAGTACAGCATAGGACACAGAGTACACAGAACACAAAGAGTACAGCATAGGACACAGAGTACACAGAACACAGAGAGTACAGCATAGGACACAGAGAATACAGCATAGCCCACACAGAGTACAGCATAGGACAGAGAGAGTACAGCATAGGACACAGAGTACACAGAACACAAAGAGTACAGCATAGGATAAAGAGAGTATTGCATAGGACACTGAGAATACAGCATAGGACACAAAGAGAACAGCATAGCACACAGAGAGTACAGCATGGAACACAGAGAGTACAGCATAGGACACAGGGAGTACAGCGTAGATCACAGAGTAACAGCATTTGAAACAGAGAGTACAGCATAGGACACAGAGAGTACACAGAACACAGAGAGTACATAGAACACAGTGCACAGCATAGGACACAGAGAGTACTTAGGACACAGTGTAAAACATAGGACACAGAGTGTACATAGAACACAGAGAGTAAAGCATTGAAAAGAGGGAATAAAGCATAGGACAGAGAGAGTACAGCGTAGAACACACTGTAACAGCATAGGACACAGTGAGTATACCACAGGAAACAGAGTACATACATTACAGAGAGTACACAGAACACAGAGGGTACAGCGTAGGACATAGTGAGTAAAGCATAGAACACAGAGTACATAGAACACAGAGAGTAAAGCATAGAAAAGAGGGAGTAAAGCAAAGGACACAGAGAGTACACTGAACACAGAGGGTACAGCGTAGGACATAGTGAGTATATAGAACACAGATATTACAGAATAGGATACAGAGAGTACAGCAGAGGATACAGAGAGTACACAGAACACAGAGTTCAGTGTAGGAGACAGAGTGCACAGCATAGGACAGAGAGAGTACAGCATAGGACACAGGGAGAATACCACAGGAAACAGATAGTACATAAATTACAGAGAGTACACAGAACACAGAGGACAGCATAGGACACAGAGTACACAGAACACTGAGAGTACAGCATAGGACTCAGAGTACATAGAACACAAAGAGTACAGCATAGGACACAGAGTAAAGAATAGAAAAGAGGGAGTAAAGCATAGAACACAGAGTGCAGCGTAGAACACAGTGTAACAGCATTTGAAACAGAGAGTACAGCATAGGACACAGGGAGTACACAGAACACAGAGAGTACATAGAACACAGTGCTCAGCATAGGACACAGAGAGTACTTAGGACACAGTGTAAAACATAGGACACAGAGTGTACATAGAACACAGAGAGTAAAGCATTGAAAAGAGGGAATAAAGCATAGGACACAGAGAGTACAGCGTAGAACACACTGTAACAGCATAGGACAGAGAGAGTACAGCATAGTACACAGGGAGTATACCATATGAAACAAAGAGTACATAGATTACAGAGAGTACACAGAACACAGAGTACAGCATAGGAAACAGAGAATATATTGAACAAAAACAGTACAGCATAGGACACAGAGAGTAAAGCATAGGACACAGAGTACACAGAACACAGAGTTCAGTGTAGGAGACAGAGTGCACAGCATAGGACAGAGAGAGTACAGCATAGGACACAGTGAGTATACCACAGGAAACAGAGAGTACATACATTACAGAGAGTACACAGAACACAGAGTACAGCATAGGACACAGAGAATATATCGAACAAAAACAGTACAGCATAGGACAGAGAGAGTAAAGCTTAGAACACAGAGTACATAGAACACAGAGAGTAAAGCATAGAAAAGAGGGAGTAAAGCAAAGGACACAGAGAGTACACAGAACACAGAGGACAGCATAGGACACAGAGTACACAGAACACTGAGAGTACAGCATAGGACTCAGAGTACATAGAACACAAAGAGTACAGCATAGGATACAGAGTAAAGAATAGAAAAGAGGGAGTAAAGCATAGAACACAGAGTGCAGCGTAGAACACAGTGTAACAGCATTTGAAACAGAGAGTACAGCATAGGACACAGGGAGTACACAGAACACAGAGAGTACATAGAACACAGTGCACAGCATAGGACACAGAGAGTACTTAGGACACAGTGTAAAACATAGGACACAGAGTGTACATAGAACACAGAGAGTAAAGCATTGAAAAGAGGGAATAAAGCATAGGACACAGAGAGTACAGCGTAGAACACACTGTAACAGCATAGGACAGAGAGAGTACAGCATAGTACACAGGGAGTATACCATATGAAACAAAGAGTACATAGATTACAGAGAGTACACAGAACACAGAGTACAGCATAGGAAACAGAGAATATATTGAACAAAAACAGTACAGCATAGGACACAGAGAGTAAAGCATAGGACACAGAGTACACAGAACACAGAGTACAGCATAGAAAATAGAGAGTACACAGAACACAGAGAGTAGATAGAACACAGAGAGTACAGCATAGGATACGGAGAATATATCGAACAAAAACAGTACAGTATAGGACACAGGGAGGACAGCATAGAACATAGTGTACAGCATAGGACACACAGAGTACAGCACAGGGCACAGAGAGTACATAGAACACAAAGAGTACAGCATAGGATAAACAGAGTATTGCATAGGACACAGAGAATACAGCATAGGACACAGAGAGTACAGCATAGAACACAGAGAGTACAGCATAGAACACAGTGTACAGCATAGGACACACAGAGTACAGCACAGGGCACAGAGAGTACACAGAACACAAGGAGTACAGCATAGGATAAAGAGAGTATTGCATAGGACACAGAGAATACAGCGTAGAACACAGTGTAACAGCATTGGACACAGAGAGTACAGCATAGGACACAGGGAGTACACAGAACACAGAGAGTACATAGAACACAGTGCACAGCATAGGACACAGAGAGTTCAGCATGGACACAGAGAGTACAGCATAGGACACAGAGAGTACTTAGGACAAAGTGTAAAACATAGGACACAGAGTGTACATAGAACACAGAGAGTAAAGCATTGAAAAGAGGGAGTAAAGCATAGGACACAGAGAGTACAGCGTAGAACACACTGTAACAGCATAGGACAGAGAGAGTACAGCATAGGACACAGTGAGTATACCACAGGAAACAGAGAGTACATACATTACAGAGAGGATACAGAACACAGAGTACAGCATAGGACACAGAGAATATATCGAACAAAAACAGTACAGCATAGGACACAGAGAGTAAAGCATAGGACACAGAGTACACAGAACACAGAGTACAGCATAGAAGACAGAGAGTACAGCATAGGATACTGAGAGTACAGCATAGGATACAGAGAGTACAGCATAGGACAAAGAGAGTACAGCATAGGACACAGAGAGTATAGCATAGGACACAGAGAGTGCAGCATAAGACACAGAGAGTATAGCATTGAAAAGAGGGAGTAAATCATAGGACACAGAGAGTACAGCGTAGAACACACTGTAACAGCATAGGACAGAGAGAGTACAGCATAGGACACAGGGAGCACGGGACAGGAAACAGAGTGTACATAAAACACAGAGAGTAGAGCATAGGACACAAAGAGTACAGCATAGGATACAGAGAGTACAGCATAGGACAGAGAGAGTACAGCATAGAACACAGAGAATACAGCATAGGACACAGAGAGAACATAGACCACAGTGAGTACATAGAACACAGAGTAAAGAATAGAAAAGAGGGAGTAAAGCACAGGACACAGAGTACAGGGTAGAACACAGTGTAACAGCATTGGACACAGAGAGAACAGCATAGGACACAGGGAGTACACAGAACACAGAGAGTACATAGAACACAGTGCACAGCATAGGACACAGAGAGTTCAGCATGGACACAGAGAGTATAGCATAGGACACAGCGAGTACTTAGGACAAAGTGTAAAACATAGGACACAGAGTGTACATTGATCACAGAGAGTAAAGCATTGAAAAGAGGGAGTAAAGCACAGGACACAGAGTACAGCGTAGAACACAGTGTAACAGCATTGGACACAGAGAGTACAGCATAGGACACAGGGAGTACACAGAACACAGAGAGTACATAGAACACAGTGCACAGCATAGGACACAGAGAGTTCAGCATGGACACAGAGAGTACAGCATAGGACACAGAGAGTACATCGGACACAGAGAGTACATAGGACACAGTGTAAAACATAGGACACAGAGAGTACAGCATAGGACACAGAGAGTACATCGGACACAGAGAGTACATAGGACGCAGTGTAAAACATAGGACACAGAGGGTACTTAGAACACAGAGAGTAAAGCATTGAAAAGAGGGAGTAAAGCATAGGACACAGAGAGTACAGCGTAGAACACACTGTAACAGCATAGGACACAGGGAGTATACCACAGGAAACAGAGAGTAAATAGATTACAGAGAGTACTCAGAATATAGAGTACAGCATAGGACACAGAGTAAACAGAACACAGAGTACAGCATAGAACACAGAGAGTACAGCATAGGATACAGAGAATACAGCATAGCCCACACAGAGTACAGCATAGGACACAGAGTACACAGAACACAAAGAGTACAGCATAGGACACAGAGTACACAGAACACAGAGAGTACAGCATAGGACACAGAGAATACAGCATAGCCCACACAGAGTACAGCATAGGACAGAGAGAGTACAGCATAGGACACAGAGTACACAGAACGCAAAGAGTACAGCATAGGATAAAGAGAGTATTGCATAGGACACTGAGAATACAGCATAGGACACAAAGAGAACAGCATAGCACACAGAGAGTACAGCATGGAACACAGAGAGTACAGCATAGGACACAGGGAGTACAGCGTAGATCACAGTGTAACAGCATTTGAAACAGAGAGTACAGCATAGGACACAGAGAGTACACAGAACACAGAGAGTACATAGAACACAGTGCACAGCATAGGACACAGAGAGTACTTAGGACACAATGTAAAACATAGGACACAGAGTGTACATAGAACACAGAGAGTAAAGCATTGAAAAGAGGGAATAAAGCATAGGACAGAGAGAGTACAGCGTAGAACACACTGTAACAGCATAGGACACAGTGAGTATACCACAGGAAACAGAGAGTACATACATTACAGAGAGTACACAGAACACAGAGTACAGCATAGGACACAGAGAATATATCGAACAAAAACCGTACAGCATAGGACAGAGAGAGTAAAGCATAGAACACAGAGTACATAGAACACAGAGAGTAAAGCATAGAAAAGAGGGAGTAAAGCAAAGGACACAGAGAGTACACTGAACACAGAGGGTACAGCGTAGGACATAGTGAGTATATAGAACACAGATATTACAGAATAGGATACAGAGAGTACAGCAGAGGATACAGAGAGTACACAGAACACAGAGTTCAGTGTAGGAGACAGAGTGCACAGCATAGGACAGAGAGAGTACAGCATAGGACACAGGGAGAATACCACAGGAAACAGATAGTACATAAATTACAGAGAGTACACAGAACACAGAGGACAGCATAGGACACAGAGTACACAGAACACTGAGAGTACAGCATAGGACTCAGAGTACATAGAACACAAAGAGTACAGCATAGGACACAGAGTAAAGAATAGAAAAGAGGGAGTAAAGCATAGAACACAGAGTGCAGCGTAGAACACAGTGTAACAGCATTTGAAACAGAGAGTACAGCATAGGACACAGGGAGTACACAGAACACAGAGAGTACATAGAACACAGTGCACAGCATAGGACACAGAGAGTACTTAGGACACAGTGTAAAACATAGGACACAGAGTGTACATAGAACACAGAGAGTAATGCATTGAAAAGAGGGAATAAAGCATAGGACACAGAGAGTACAGCGTAGAACACACTGTAACAGCATAGGACAGAGAGAGTACAGCATAGTAGACAGGGAGTATACCATATGAAACAAAGAGTACATAGATTACAGAGAGTACACAGAACACAGAGTACAGCATAGGAAACAGAGAATATATTGAACAAAAACAGTACAGCATAGGACACAGAGAGTAAAGCATAGGACACAGAGTACACAGAACACAGAGTTCAGTGTAGGAGACAGAGTGCACAGCATAGGACAGAGAGAGTACAGCATAGGACACAGTGAGTATACCACAGGAAACAGAGAGTACATACATTACAGAGAGTACACAGAACACAGAGTACAGCATAGGACACAGAGAATATATCGAACAAAAACAGTACAGCATAGGACAGAGAGAGTAAAGCATAGAACACAGAGTACATAGAACACAGAGAGTAAAGCATAGAAAAGAGGGAGTAAAGCAAAGGACACAGAGAGTACACTGAACACAGAGGGTACAGCATAGGACATAGTGAGTATATAGAACACAGATATTACAGAATAGGATACAGAGAGTACAGCAGAGGATACAGAGAGTACACAGAACACAGATTTCAGTGTAGGAGACAGAGTGCACAGCATAGGACAGAAAGAGTACAGCATAGGACACAGGGAGTATACCACAGGAAACAGATAGTACATAAATTACAGAGAGTACACAGAACACAGAGGACAGCATAGGACACAGAGTACACAGAACACTGAGAGTACAGCATAGGACTCAGAGTACATAGAACACAAAGAGTACAGCATAGGATACAGAGTAAAGAATAGAAAAGAGGGAGTAAAGCATAGAACACAGAGTGCAGCGTAGAACACAGTGTAACAGCATTTGAAACAGAGAGTATAGCATAGGACACAGGGAGTACACAGAACACAGAGAGTACATAGAACACAGTGCACAGCATAGGACACAGAGAGTACTTAGGACACAGTGTAAAACATAGGACACAGAGTGTACATAGAACACAGAGAGTAAAGCATTGAAAAGAGGGAATAAAGCATAGGACACAGAGAGTACAGCGTAGAACACACTGTAACAGCATAGGACAGAGAGAGTACAGCATAGTACACAGGGAGTATACCATATGAAACAAAGAGTACATAGATTACAGAGAGTACACAGAACACAGAGTACAGCATAGGAAACAGAGAATATATTGAACAAAAACAGTACAGCATAGGACACAGAGAGTAAAGCATAGGACACAGAGTACACAGAACACAGAGTACAGCATAGAAAATAGAGAGTACACAGAACACAGAGAGTAGATAGAACACAGAGAGTACAGCATAGGATACGGAGAATATATCGAACAAAAACAGTACAGTATAGGACACAGGGAGGACAGCATAGAACATAGTGTACAGCATAGGACACACAGAGTACAGCACAGGGCACAGAGAGTACATAGAACACAAAGAGTACAGCATAGGATAAACAGAGTATTGCATAGGACACAGAGAATACAGCATAGGACACAGAGAGTACAGCATAGAACACAGAGAGTACAGCATAGAACACAGTGTACAGCATAGGACACACAGAGTACAGCACAGGGCACAGAGAGTACACAGAACACAAGGAGTACAGCATAGGATAAAGAGAGTATTGCATAGGACACAGAGAATACAGCATAGGACACAGAGATTACAGCATAGGACACAGAGATTACAGCATAGGACACAGAGAGAACAAGGACCACAGTGAGTACATAGAACACAGAGTAAAGAATTGAAAAGAGGGAATAAAGCATCGGACACAGAGTACAGCGTAGAACACAGTGTAACAGCATTGGACACAGAGAGTACAGCATAGGACACAGGGAGTACACAGAACACAGAGAGTACATAGAACACAGTGCACAGCATAGGACACAGAGAGTTCAGCATGGACACAGAGAGTACAGCATAGGACACAGAGAGTACTTAGGACAAAGTGTAAAACATAGGACACAGAGTGTACATAGAACACAGAGAGTAAAGCATTGAAAAGAGGGAGTAAAGCATAGGACACAGAGAGTACAGCGTAGAACACACTGTAACAGCATAGGACAGAGAGAGTACAGCATAGGACACAGTGAGTATACCACAGGAAACAGAGAGTACATACATTACAGAGAGGATACAGAACACAGAGTACAGCATAGGACACAGAGAATATATCGAACAAAAACAGTACAGCATAGGACACAGAGAGAAAAGCATAGGACACAGAGTACACAGAACACAGAGTACAGCATAGAAGACAGAGAGTACAGCATAGGATACTGAGAGTACAGCATAGGATACAGAGAGTACAGCATAGGACAAAGAGAGTACAGCATAGGACACAGAGAGTATAGCATAGGACACAGAGAGTGCAGCATAAGACACAGAGAGTATAGCATTGAAAAGAGGGAGTAAATCATAGGACACAGAGAGTACAGCGTAGAACACACTGTAACAGCATAGGACAGAGAGAGTACAGCATAGGACACAGGGAGCACGGGACAGGAAACAGAGTGTACATAAAACACAGAGAGTAGAGCATAGGACACAAAGAGTACAGCATAGGATACAGAGAGTACAGCATAGGACAGAGAGAGTACAGCATAGGACAGAGAGAGTACAGCATAGAACACAGAGAATACAGCATAGGACACAGAGAGAACATAGACCACAGTGAGTACATAGAACACAGAGTAAAGAATAGAAAAGAGGGAGTAAAGCACAGGACACAGAGTACAGCGTAGAACACAGTGTAACAGCATTGGACACAGAGAGTACAGCATAGGACACAGGGAGTACACAGAACACAGAGAGTACATAGAACACAGTGCACAGCATAGGACACAGAGAGTTCAGCATGGACACAGAGAGTACAGCATAGGACACAGAGAGTACATCGGACACAGAGAGTACATAGGACACAGTGTAAAACATAGGACACAGAGAGTACAGCATAGGACACAGAGAGTACATCGGACACAGAGAGTACATAGGACGCAGTGTAAAACATAGGACACAGAGGGTACTTAGAACACAGAGAGTAAAGCATTGAAAAGAGGGAGTAAAGCATAGGACACAGAGAGTACAGCGTAGAACACACTGTAACAGCATAGGACACAGTGAGTATACCACAGGAAACAGAGAGTAAATAGATTACAGAGAGTACTCAGAATATAGAGTACAGCATAGGACACAGAGTAAACAGAACACAGAGTACAGCATAGAACACAGAGAGTACAGCATAGGATACAGAGAATACAGCATAGCCCACACAGAGTACAGCATAGGACACAGAGTACACAGAACACAAAGAGTACAGCATAGGACACAGAGAATATATCGAACAAAAACAGTACAGCATAGGACACAGAGAGAAAAGCATAGGACACAGAGTACACAGAACACAGAGTACAGCATAGAAGACAGAGAGTACAGCATAGGATACTGAGAGTACAGCATAGGATACAGAGAGTACAGCATAGGACAAAGAGAGTACAGCATAGGACACAGAGAGTATAGCATAGGACACAGAGAGTGCAGCATAAGACACAGAGAGTATAGCATTGAAAAGAGGGAGTAAATCATAGGACACAGAGAGTACAGCGTAGAACACACTGTAACAGCATAGGACAGAGAGAGTACAGCATAGGACACAGGGAGCACGGGACAGGAAACAGAGTGTACATAAAACACAGAGAGTAGAGCATAGGACACAAAGAGTATAGCATAGGATACAGAGAGTACAGCATAGGACGAGAGAGTACAGCATAGGACAGAGAGAGTACAGCATAGAACACAGAGAATACAGCATAGGACACAGAGAGAACATAGACCACAGTGAGTACATAGAACACAGAGTAAAGAATAGAAAAGAGGGAGTAAAGCACAGGACACAGAGTACAGCGTAGAACACAGTGTAACAGCATTGGACACAGAGAGTACAGCATAGGACACAGGGAGTACACAGAACACAGAGAGTACATAGAACACAGTGCACAGCATAGGACACAGAGAGTTCAGCATGGACACAGAGAGTACAGCATAGGACACAGAGAGTACATCGGACACAGAGAGTACATAGGACACAGTGTAAAACATAGGACACAGAGAGTACAGCATAGGACACAGAGAGTACATCGGACACAGAGAGTACATAGGACGCAGTGTAAAACATAGGACACAGAGGGTACTTAGAACACAGAGAGTAAAGCATTGAAAAGAGGGAGTAAAGCATAGGACACAGAGAGTACAGCGTAGAACACACTGTAACAGCATAGGACACAGTGAGTATACCACAGGAAACAGAGAGTAAATAGATTACAGAGAGTACTCAGAATATAGAGTACAGCATAGGACACAGAGTAAACAGAACACAGAGTACAGCATAGAACACAGAGAGTACAGCATAGGATACAGAGAATACAGCATAGCCCACACAGAGTACAGCATAGGACACAGAGTACACAGAACACAAAGAGTACAGCATAGGACACAGAGTACACAGAACACAGAGAGTACAGCATAGGACACAGAGAATACAGCATAGCCCACACAGAGTACAGCATAGGACAGAGAGAGTACAGCATAGGACACAGAGTACACAGAACGCAAAGAGTACAGCATAGGATAAAGAGAGTATTGCATAGGACACTGAGAATACAGCATAGGACACAAAGAGAACAGCATAGCACACAGAGAGTACAGCATGGAACACAGAGAGTACAGCATAGGACACAGGGAGTACAGCGTAGATCACAGTGTAACAGCATTTGAAACAGAGAGTACAGCATAGGACACAGAGAGTACACAGAACACAGAGAGTACATAGAACACAGTGCACAGCATAGGACACAGAGAGTACTTAGGACACAGTGTAAAACATAGGACACAGAGTGTACATAGAACACAGAGAGTAAAGCATTGAAAAGAGGGAATAAAGCATAGGACAGAGAGAGTACAGCGTAGAACACACTGTAACAGCATAGGACACAGTGAGTATACCACAGGAAACAGAGAGTACATACATTACAGAGAGTACACAGAACACAGAGTACAGCATAGGACACAGAGAATATATCGAACAAAAACAGTACAGCATAGGACAGAGAGAGTAAAGCATAGAACACAGAGTACATAGAACACAGAGAGTAAAGCATAGAAAAGAGGGAGTAAAGCAAAGGACACAGAGAGTACACTGAACACAGAGGGTACAGCGTAGGACATAGTGAGTATATAGAACACAGATATTACAGAATAGGATACAGAGAGTACAGCAGAGGATACAGAGAGTACACAGAACACAGAGTTCAGTGTAGGAGACAGAGTGCACAGCATAGGACAGAGAGAGTACAGCATAGGACACAGGGAGAATACCACAGGAAACAGATAGTACATAAATTACAGAGAGTACACAGAACACAGAGGACAGCATAGGACACAGAGTACACAGAACACTGAGAGTACAGCATAGGACTCAGAGTACATAGAACACAAAGAGTACAGCATAGGACACAGAGTAAAGAATAGAAAAGAGGGAGTAAAGCATAGAACACAGAGTGCAGCGTAGAACACAGTGTAACAGCATTTGAAACAGAGAGTACAGCATAGGACACAGGGAGTACACAGAACACAGAGAGTACATAGAACACAGTGCACAGCATAGGACACAGAGAGTACTTAGGACACAGTGTAAAACATAGGACACAGAGTGTACATAGAACACAGAGAGTAAAGCATTGAAAAGAGGGAATAAAGCATAGGACACAGAGAGTACAGCGTAGAACACACTGTAACAGCATAGGACAGAGAGAGTACAGCATAGTAGACAGGGAGTATACCATATGAAACAAAGAGTACATAGATTACAGAGAGTACACAGAACACAGAGTACAGCATAGGAAACAGAGAATATATTGAACAAAAACAGTACAGCATAGGACACAGAGAGTAAAGCATAGGACACAGAGTACACAGAACACAGAGTTCAGTGTAGGAGACAGAGTGCACAGCATAGGACAGAGAGAGTACAGCATAGGACACAGTGAGTATACCACAGGAAACAGAGAGTACATACATTACAGAGAGTACACAGAACACAGAGTACAGCATAGGACACAGAGAATATATCGAACAAAAACAGTACAGCATAGGACAGAGAGAGTAAAGCATAGAACACAGAGTACATAGAACACAGAGAGTAAAGCATAGAAAAGAGGGAGTAAAGCAAAGGACACAGAGAGTACACTGAACACAGAGGGTACAGCATAGGACATAGTGAGTATATAGAACACAGATATTACAGAATAGGATACAGAGAGTACAGCAGAGGATACAGAGAGTACACAGAACACAGATTTCAGTGTAGGAGACAGAGTGCACAGCATAGGACAGAAAGAGTACAGCATAGGACACAGGGAGTATACCACAGGAAACAGATAGTACATAAATTACAGAGAGTACACAGAACACAGAGGACAGCATAGGACACAGAGTACACAGAACACTGAGAGTACAGCATAGGACTCAGAGTACATAGAACACAAAGAGTACAGCATAGGATACAGAGTAAAGAATAGAAAAGAGGGAGTAAAGCATAGAACACAGAGTGCAGCGTAGAACACAGTGTAACAGCATCTGAAACAGAGAGTACAGCATAGGACACAGGGAGTACACAGAACACAGAGAGTACATAGAACACAGTGCACAGCATAGGACACAGAGAGTACTTAGGACACAGTGTAAAACATAGGACACAGAGTGTACATAGAACACAGAGAGTAAAGCATTGAAAAGAGGGAATAAAGCATAGGACACAGAGAGTACAGCGTAGAACACACTGTAACAGCATAGGACAGAGAGAGTACAGCATAGTACACAGGGAGTATACCATATGAAACAAAGAGTACATAGATTACAGAGAGTACACAGAACACAGAGTACAGCATAGGAAACAGAGAATATATTGAACAAAAACAGTACAGCATAGGACACAGAGAGTAAAGCATAGGACACAGAGTACACAGAACACAGAGTACAGCATAGAAAATAGAGAGTACACAGAACACAGAGAGTAGATAGAACACAGAGAGTACAGCATAGGATACGGAGAATATATCGAAAAAAAACAGTACAGTATAGGACACAGGGAGGACAGCATAGAACATAGTGTACAGCATAGGACACACAGAGTACAGCACAGTGCACAGAGAGTACATAGAACACAAAGAGTACAGCATAGGATAAACAGAGTATTGCATAGGACACAGAGAATACAGCATAGGACACAGAGAGTACAGCATAGAACACAGAGAGTACAGCATAGAACACAGTGTACAGCATAGGACACACAGAGTACAGCACAGGGCACAGAGAGTACACAGAACACAAGGAGTACAGCATAGGATAAAGAGAGTATTGCATAGGACACAGAGAATACAGCATAGGACACAGAGATTACAGCATAGGACACAGAGAGAACAAGGACCACAGTGAGTACATAGAACACAGAGTAAAGAATTGAAAAGAGGGAGTAAAGCATAGGACACAGAGTACAGCGTAGAACACAGTGTAACAGCATTGGACACAGAGAGTACAGCATAGGACACAGGGAGTACACAGAACACAGAGAGTACATAGAACACAGTGCACAGCATAGGACACAGAGAGTTCAGCATGGACACAGAGAGTACAGCATAGGACACAGAGAGTACTTAGGACAAAGTGTAAAACATAGGACACAGAGTGTACATAGAACACAGAGAGTAAAGCATTGAAAAGAGGGAGTAAAGCATAGGACACAGAGAGTACAGCGTAGAACACACTGTAACAGCATAGGACAGAGAGAGTACAGCATAGGACACAGTGAGTATACCACAGGAAACAGAGAGTACATACATTACAGAGAGGATACAGAACACAGAGTACAGCATAGGACACAGAGAATATATCGAACAAAAACAGTACAGCATAGGACACAGAGAGTAAAGCATAGGACACAGAGTACACAGAACACAGAGTACAGCATAGAAGACAGAGAGTACAGCATAGGATACTGAGAGTACAGCATAGGATACAGAGAGTACAGCATAGGACAAAGAGAGTACAGCATAGGACACAGAGAGTATAGCATAGGACACAGAGAGTGCAGCATAGGACACAGAGAGTATAGCATTGAAAAGAGGGAGTAAATCATAGGACACAGAGAGTACAGCGTAGAACACACTGTAACAGCATAGGACAGAGAGAGTACAGCATAGGACACAGGGAGCACGGGACAGGAAACAGAGTGTACATAAAACACAGAGAGTAGAGCATAGGACACAAAGAGTACAGCATAGGATACAGAGAGTACAGCATAGGACAGAGAGAGTACAGCATAGGACAGAGAGAGTACAGCATAGAACACAGAGAATACAGCATAGGACACAGAGAGAACATAGACCACAGTGAGTACATAGAACACAGAGTAAAGAATAGAAAAGAGGGAGTAAAGCACAGGACACAGAGTACAGCGTAGAACACAGTGTAACAGCATTGGACACAGAGAGTACAGCATAGGACACAGGGAGTACACAGAACACAGAGAGTACATAGAACACAGTGCACAGCATAGGACACAGAGAGTTCAGCATGGACACAGAGAGTATAGCATAGGACACAGCGAGTACTTAGGACAAAGTGTAAAACATAGGACACAGAGTGTACATTGATCACAGAGAGTAAAGCATTGAAAAGAGGGAGTAAAGCATAGGACACAGAGAGTGCAGCGTAGAACACACTGTAACAGCATAGGACAGAGAGAGTACAGCATAGGACACAGGGAGTATACCACAGGAAACAGAGAGTACATACATTACAGAGAGTACACAGAACACAGAGTACAGCATAGGACACAGAGAATATATCGAACAAAACAGTCCAGCATAGGACACAGAGAGTAAAGTAGAGGACACAGAGTACACAGAACACAGAGTACAGCATAGAAGACAGAGAGTACAGCATAGGATACTGAGAGTACAGCATAGGATACAGAGAGTACAGCATAGGACAAAGAGAGTACAGCATAGGACACAGAGAGTACAGCATAGGACAAAGAGAGTACAGCATAGGACACAGAGAGTATAGCATAGGACACAGAGAGTGCAGCATAGGACACAGAGAGTATAGCATTGAAAAGAGGGAGTAAATCATAGGACACAGAGAGTACAGCGTAGAACACACTGTAACAGCATAGGACAGAGAGAGTACAGCATAGGACACAGGGAGCACGGGACAGGAAACAGAGTGTACATAAAACACAGAGAGTAGAGCATAGGACACAAAGAGTACAGCATAGGATACAGAGAGTACAGCATAGGACAGAGAGAGTACAGCATAGGACAGAGAGAGTACAGCATAGAACACAGAGAATACAGCATAGGACACAGAGAGAACATAGACCACAGTGAGTACATAGAACACAGAGTAAAGAATAGAAAAGAGGGAGTAAAGCACAGGACACAGAGTACAGCGTAGAACACAGTGTAACAGCATTGGACACAGAGAGTACAGCATAGGACACAGGGAGTACACAGAACACAGAGAGTACATAGAACACAGTGCACAGCATAGGACACAGAGAGTTCAGCATGGACACAGAGAGTATAGCATAGGACACAGCGAGTACTTAGGACAAAGTGTAAAACATAGGACACAGAGTGTACATTGATCACAGAGAGTAAAGCATTGAAAAGAGGGAGTAAAGCATAGGACACAGAGAGTGCAGCGTAGAACACACTGTAACAGCATAGGACAGAGAGAGTACAGCATAGGACACAGGGAGTATACCACAGGAAACAGAGAGTACTTACATTACAGAGAGTACACAGAACACAGAGTACAGCATAGGACACAGAGAATATATCGAACAAAACAGTCCAGCATAGGACACAGAGAGTAAAGTAGAGGACACAGAGTACACAGAACACAGAGTACAGCATAGAAGACAGAGAGTACAGCATAGGATACTGAGAGTACAGCATAGGATACAGAGAGTACAGCATAGGACAAAGAGAGTACAGCATAGGACACAGAGAGTACAGCATAGGACACAGGGAGTACAGCATAGGACAAAGAGAGTACAGCATAGGACACAGAGAATACAGCATAGGACACAGGGAGTACAGCGTAGGACGCAGAGAGTACAGCATAGGACACAGAGAGTACAGCATAGGACACAGAGAGTACAGCATAGGACACCAAGAGTACAGTACAGAACACAGAGAGTACACAGAACACAGAGCTCAGCATAGAATACAGAGAGTACAGAATCGGATTCAGAGAATACAGCACAGGACACAGAGAGTGCAGCATAGGACACAGAGAGTACAGCATTGAAAAGAGGGAGTAAATCATAGGACACAGAGAGTACAGCGTAGAACACACTGTAACAGCATAGGACAGAGAGAGTACAGCATAGGACACAGGGAGCACGGGACAGGAAACAGAGTGTACATAAAACACAGAGAGTAGAGCATAGGACACAAAGAGTACAGCATAGGATACAGAGAGTACAGCATAGGACAAAGAGAGTACAGCATAGAACACAGAGAATACAGAATAGCCCACACAGAGTACAGCATAGGACACAGAGAGTACAGCATAGGATACAGAGAGTACAGCATAGGATACAGAGAGTACAGCATAGGACAGAGAGAGTACAGTATAGGACACAGAGAGTACACAGAACACAGACAGTAGATAGAACACAGAGAGTACAGCATAGGATACGGAGAGTACAGCATAGGACACACAGAGTACAGTATAGGACATAGGGAGGACAGCATAGAATGCACTGTAACAGCATAGGACACAGAGAGTACAGCATAGGATAGAGAGAGTACAGCATATGACACAGAGAGTACAGCATAGGACACAGAGTACACAGCACACAAAGAGTACAGCATAGGTCACAGAGTGCAGCATAGCCCACACAGAGTACAGCATAGGACACAGCGAGTACAGCATAGCACACAGAGAGTACACAGAACACAGAGAGTACACAGAACACAGAGAGTACACAGAACACAGAGAGTACATAGAACACAGTGTACAGCATAGGACACAGAGAGTTCAGCATGGACACAGAGAGTACAGCATAGGACAAAGAGTGTACATAGGACACAGTGTAAAACATAGGACACAGAGTGTTCATAGAACACAGAGAGTAAAGCATTGAAAAGAGGGAGTAAAGCATAGGACACAGAGAGTACAGCGTAGAACACACTGTAACAGCATAGGACAGAGAGAGTACAGCATAGGACACAGGGAGTATAGCACAGGAAACAGAGAGTAAATAGATTACAGAGAGTACTCAGAACACAGAGTACAGCATAGGACACAGAGAATATATGGAACAAGAACAGTACAGCATAGGACAGAGAGAGTACAGCATAGGACACAGGGAGTATACCACAGGAAAAAGAGAGTAAATAGATTACAGAGAGTACTCAGAACACAGAGTACAGCATAGGACACAGGCAGTATACCACAGGAAACAGAGAGTAAATAGATTACAGAGAGTACACAGAACACACTGTAACAGCATAGGACACAGGGAGTATACCACAGGAAACAGAGAGTAAATAGATTACAGGGAGTACTCAGAACACAGAGTACAGCATAGGACACAGGCAGTATACCACAGGAAACAGAGAGTAAATAGATTACAGAGAGTACTCAGAACACAGAGTACAGCATAGGACACAGGGAGTATACCACAGGAAAAAGAGAGTAAATAGATTACAGAGAGTACTCAGAACACAGAGTACAGCATAGGACACAGGCAGTATACCACAGGAAACAGAGAGTAAATAGATTACAGAGAGTACAGCGTAGAACACACTGTAACAGCATAGGACACAGTGAGTATACCACAGGAAACAGAGAGTACATACATTACAGAGAGTACACAGAACACAGAGTACAGCATAGGACACAGAGAATATATCGAACAAAAACAGTACAGCATAGGACAGAGAGAGTAAAGCATAGAACACAGAGTACATAGAACACAGAGAGTAAAGCATAGAAAAGAGGGAGTAAAGCAAAGGACACAGAGTGTACACTGAACACAGAGGGTACAGCGTAGGACATAGTGAGTATATAGAACACAGATATTACAGAATAGGATACAGAGAGTACAGCAGAGGATACAGAGAGTACACAGAACACAGAGTTCAGTGTAGGAGACAGAGTGCACAGCATAGGACAGAGAGAGTACAGCATAGGACACAGGGAGAATACCACAGGAAACAGATAGTACATAAATTACAGAGAGTACACAGAACACAGAGGACAGCATAGGACACAGAGTACACAGAACACTGAGAGTACAGCATAGGACTCAGAGTACATAGAACACAAAGAGTACAGCATAGGACACAGAGTAAAGAATAGAAAAGAGGGAGTAAAGCATAGAACACAGAGTGCAGCGTAGAACACAGTGTAACAGCATTTGAAACAGAGAGTACAGCATAGGACACAGGGAGTACACAGAACACAGAGAGTACATAGAACACAGTGCACAGCATAGGACACAGAGAGTACTTAGGACACAGTGTAAAACATAGGACACAGAGTGTACATAGAACACAGAGAGTAAAGCATTGAAAAGAGGGAATAAAGCATAGGACACAGAGAGTACAGCGTAGAACACACTGTAACAGCATAGGACAGAGAGAGTACAGCATAGTAGACAGGGAGTATACCATATGAAACAAAGAGTACATAGATTACAGAGAGTACACAGAACACAGAGTACAGCATAGGAAACAGAGAATATATTGAACAAAAACAGTACAGCATAGGACACAGAGAGTAAAGCATAGGACACAGAGTACACAGAACACAGAGTTCAGTGTAGGAGACAGAGTGCACAGCATAGGACAGAGAGAGTACAGCATAGGACACAGTGAGTATACCACAGGAAACAGAGAGTACATACATTACAGAGAGTACACAGAACACAGAGTACAGCATAGGACACAGAGAATATATCGAACAAAAACAGTACAGCATAGGACAGAGAGAGTAAAGCATAGAACACAGAGTACATAGAACACAGAGAGTAAAGCATAGAAAAGAGGGAGTAAAGCAAAGGACACAGAGAGTACACTGAACACAGAGGGTACAGCATAGGACATAGTGAGTATATAGAACACAGATATTACAGAATAGGATACAGAGAGTACAGCAGAGGATACAGAGAGTACACAGAACACAGATTTCAGTGTAGGAGACAGAGTGCACAGCATAGGACAGAAAGAGTACAGCATAGGACACAGGGAGTATACCACAGGAAACAGATAGTACATAAATTACAGAGAGTACACAGAACACAGAGGACAGCATAGGACACAGAGTACACAGAACACTGAGAGTACAGCATAGGACTCAGAGTACATAGAACACAAAGAGTACAGCATAGGATACAGAGTAAAGAATAGAAAAGAGGGAGTAAAGCATAGAACACAGAGTGCAGCGTAGAACACAGTGTAACAGCATCTGAAACAGAGAGTACAGCATAGGACACAGGGAGTACACAGAACACAGAGAGTACATAGAACACAGTGCACAGCATAGGACACAGAGAGTACTTAGGACACAGTGTAAAACATAGGACACAGAGTGTACATAGAACACAGAGAGTAAAGCATTGAAAAGAGGGAATAAAGCATAGGACACAGAGAGTACAGCGTAGAACACACTGTAACAGCATAGGACAGAGAGAGTACAGCATAGTACACAGGGAGTATACCATATGAAACAAAGAGTACATAGATTACAGAGAGTACACAGAACACAGAGTACAGCATAGGAAACAGAGAATATATTGAACAAAAACAGTACAGCATAGGACACAGAGAGTAAAGCATAGGACACAGAGTACACAGAACACAGAGTACAGCATAGAAAATAGAGAGTACACAGAACACAGAGAGTAGATAGAACACAGAGAGTACAGCATAGGATACGGAGAATATATCGAAAAAAAACAGTACAGTATAGGACACAGGGAGGACAGCATAGAACATAGTGTACAGCATAGGACACACAGAGTACAGCACAGTGCACAGAGAGTACATAGAACACAAAGAGTACAGCATAGGATAAACAGAGTATTGCATAGGACACAGAGAATACAGCATAGGACACAGAGAGTACAGCATAGAACACAGAGAGTACAGCATAGAACACAGTGTACAGCATAGGACACACAGAGTACAGCACAGGGCACAGAGAGTACACAGAACACAAGGAGTACAGCATAGGATAAAGAGAGTATTGCATAGGACACAGAGAATACAGCATAGGACACAGAGATTACAGCATAGGACACAGAGAGAACAAGGACCACAGTGAGTACATAGAACACAGAGTAAAGAATTGAAAAGAGGGAGTAAAGCATAGGACACAGAGTACAGCGTAGAACACAGTGTAACAGCATTGGACACAGAGAGTACAGCATAGGACACAGGGAGTACACAGAACACAGAGAGTACATAGAACACAGTGCACAGCATAGGACACAGAGAGTTCAGCATGGACACAGAGAGTACAGCATAGGACACAGAGAGTACTTAGGACAAAGTGTAAAACATAGGACACAGAGTGTACATAGAACACAGAGAGTAAAGCATTGAAAAGAGGGAGTAAAGCATAGGACACAGAGAGTACAGCGTAGAACACACTGTAACAGCATAGGACAGAGAGAGTACAGCATAGGACACAGTGAGTATACCACAGGAAACAGAGAGTACATACATTACAGAGAGGATACAGAACACAGAGTACAGCATAGGACACAGAGAATATATCGAACAAAAACAGTACAGCATAGGACACAGAGAGTAAAGCATAGGACACAGAGTACACAGAACACAGAGTACAGCATAGAAGACAGAGAGTACAGCATAGGATACTGAGAGTACAGCATAGGATACAGAGAGTACAGCATAGGATACAGAGAGTACAGCATAGGACAAAGAGAGTACAGCATAGGACACAGAGAGTATAGCATAGGACACAGAGAGTGCAGCATAGGACACAGAGAGTATAGCATTGAAAAGAGGGAGTAAATCATAGGACACAGAGAGTACAGCGTAGAACACACTGTAACAGCATAGGACAGAGAGAGTACAGCATAGGACACAGGGAGCACGGGACAGGAAACAGAGTGTACATAAAACACAGAGAGTAGAGCATAGGACACAAAGAGTACAGCATAGGATACAGAGAGTACAGCATAGGACAGAGAGAGTACAGCATAGGACAGAGAGAGTACAGCATAGAACACAGAGAATACAGCATAGGACACAGAGAGAACATAGACCACAGTGAGTACATAGAACACAGAGTAAAGAATAGAAAAGAGGGAGTAAAGCACAGGACACAGAGTACAGCGTAGAACACAGTGTAACAGCATTGGACACAGAGAGTACAGCATAGGACACAGGGAGTACACAGAACACAGAGAGTACATAGAACACAGTGCACAGCATAGGACACAGAGAGTTCAGCATGGACACAGAGAGTATAGCATAGGACACAGCGAGTACTTAGGACAAAGTGTAAAACATAGGACACAGAGTGTACATTGATCACAGAGAGTAAAGCATTGAAAAGAGGGAGTAAAGCATAGGACACAGAGAGTGCAGCGTAGAACACACTGTAACAGCATAGGACAGAGAGAGTACAGCATAGGACACAGGGAGTATACCACAGGAAACAGAGAGTACATACATTACAGAGAGTACACAGAACACAGAGTACAGCATAGGACACAGAGAATATATCGAACAAAACAGTCCAGCATAGGACACAGAGAGTAAAGTAGAGGACACAGAGTACACAGAACACAGAGTACAGCATAGAAGACAGAGAGTACAGCATAGGATACTGAGAGTACAGCATAGGATACAGAGAGTACAGCATAGGACAAAGAGAGTACAGCATAGGACACAGAGAGTACAGCATAGGACAAAGAGAGTACAGCATAGGACACAGAGAGTATAGCATAGGACACAGAGAGTGCAGCATAGGACACAGAGAGTATAGCATTGAAAAGAGGGAGTAAATCATAGGACACAGAGAGTACAGCGTAGAACACACTGTAACAGCATAGGACAGAGAGAGTACAGCATAGGACACAGGGAGCACGGGACAGGAAACAGAGTGTACATAAAACACAGAGAGTAGAGCATAGGACACAAAGAGTACAGCATAGGATACAGAGAGTACAGCATAGGACAGAGAGAGTACAGCATAGGACAGAGAGAGTACAGCATAGAACACAGAGAATACAGCATAGGACACAGAGAGAACATAGACCACAGTGAGTACATAGAACACAGAGTAAAGAATAGAAAAGAGGGAGTAAAGCACAGGACACAGAGTACAGCGTAGAACACAGTGTAACAGCATTGGACACAGAGAGTACAGCATAGGACACAGGGAGTACACAGAACACAGAGAGTACATAGAACACAGTGCACAGCATAGGACACAGAGAGTTCAGCATGGACACAGAGAGTATAGCATAGGACACAGCGAGTACTTAGGACAAAGTGTAAAACATAGGACACAGAGTGTACATTGATCACAGAGAGTAAAGCATTGAAAAGAGGGAGTAAAGCATAGGACACAGAGAGTGCAGCGTAGAACACACTGTAACAGCATAGGACAGAGAGAGTACAGCATAGGACACAGGGAGTATACCACAGGAAACAGAGAGTACTTACATTACAGAGAGTACACAGAACACAGAGTACAGCATAGGACACAGAGAATATATCGAACAAAACAGTCCAGCATAGGACACAGAGAGTAAAGTAGAGGACACAGAGTACACAGAACACAGAGTACAGCATAGAAGACAGAGAGTACAGCATAGGATACTGAGAGTACAGCATAGGATACAGAGAGTACAGCATAGGACAAAGAGAGTACAGCATAGGACACAGAGAATACAGCATAGGACACAGGGAGTACAGCGTAGGACGCAGAGAGTACAGCATAGGACACAGAGAGTACAGCATAGGACACAGAGAGTACAGCATAGGACACCAAGAGTACAGTACAGAACACAGAGAGTACACAGAACACAGAGCTCAGCATAGAATACAGAGAGTACAGAATCGGATTCAGAGAATACAGCACAGGACACAGAGAGTGCAGCATAGGACACAGAGAGTACAGCATTGAAAAGAGGGAGTAAATCATAGGACACAGAGAGTACAGCGTAGAACACACTGTAACAGCATAGGACAGAGAGAGTACAGCATAGGACACAGGGAGCACGGGACAGGAAACAGAGTGTACATAAAACACAGAGAGTAGAGCATAGGACACAAAGAGTACAGCATAGGATACAGAGAGTACAGCATAGGACAAAGAGAGTACAGCATAGAACACAGAGAATACAGAATAGCCCACACAGAGTACAGCATAGGACACAGAGAGTACAGCATAGGATACAGAGAGTACAGCATAGGATACAGAGAGTACAGCATAGGACAGAGAGAGTACAGTATAGGACACAGAGAGTACACAGAACACAGACAGTAGATAGAACACAGAGAGTACAGCATAGGATACGGAGAGTACAGCATAGGACACACAGAGTACAGTATAGGACATAGGGAGGACAGCATAGAATGCACTGTAACAGCATAGGACACAGAGAGTACAGCATAGGATAGAGAGAGTACAGCATATGACACAGAGAGTACAGCATAGGACACAGAGTACACAGCACACAAAGAGTACAGCATAGGTCACAGAGTGCAGCATAGCCCACACAGAGTACAGCATAGGACACAGCGAGTACAGCATAGCACACAGAGAGTACACAGAACACAGAGAGTACACAGAACACAGAGAGTACACAGAACACAGAGAGTACATAGAACACAGTGTACAGCATAGGACACAGAGAGTTCAGCATGGACACAGAGAGTACAGCATAGGACAAAGAGTGTACATAGGACACAGTGTAAAACATAGGACACAGAGTGTTCATAGAACACAGAGAGTAAAGCATTGAAAAGAGGGAGTAAAGCATAGGACACAGAGAGTACAGCGTAGAACACACTGTAACAGCATAGGACAGAGAGAGTACAGCATAGGACACAGGGAGTATAGCACAGGAAACAGAGAGTAAATAGATTACAGAGAGTACTCAGAACACAGAGTACAGCATAGGACACAGAGAATATATGGAACAAGAACAGTACAGCATAGGACAGAGAGAGTACAGCATAGGACACAGGGAGTATACCACAGGAAAAAGAGAGTAAATAGATTACAGAGAGTACTCAGAACACAGAGTACAGCATAGGACACAGGCAGTATACCACAGGAAACAGAGAGTAAATAGATTACAGAGAGTACACAGAACACACTGTAACAGCATAGGACACAGGGAGTATACCACAGGAAACAGAGAGTAAATAGATTACAGGGAGTACTCAGAACACAGAGTACAGCATAGGACACAGGCAGTATACCACAGGAAACAGAGAGTAAATAGATTACAGAGAGTACTCAGAACACAGAGTACAGCATAGGACACAGGGAGTATACCACAGGAAAAAGAGAGTAAATAGATTACAGAGAGTACTCAGAACACAGAGTACAGCATAGGACACAGGCAGTATACCACAGGAAACAGAGAGTAAATAGATTACAGAGAGTACAGCGTAGAACACACTGTAACAGCATAGGACACAGGCAGTATACCACAGGAAACAGAGAGTAAATAGATTACAGAGAGTACTCAGAACACAGAGTACAGCATAGGACACAGAGAATATATGGAACAAGAACAGTACAGCATAGGACAGAGAGAGTACAGCATAGGACACAGGGAGTATACCACAGGAAAAAGAGAGTAAATAGATTACAGAGAGTACTCAGAACACAGAGTACAGCATAGGACACAGGCAGTATACCACAGGAAACAGAGAGTAAATAGATTACAGAGAGTACAGCGTAGAACACACTGTAACAGCATAGGACACAGGCAGTATAGCACAGGAAACAGAGAGTAAATAGATTACAGAGAGTACTCAGAGCACAGAGTACAGCATAGGAGACAGAGAATATATGGCACAAGAACAGTACAGCATAGGACAGAGAGAGTACAGCATAGGACACAGGGAGTATACCACAGGAAACAGAGAGTAAATAGATTACAGGGAGTACTCAGAACACAGAGTACAGCATAGGACACAGAGAATATATGGAACAAAAACAGTATAGCATAGGACAGCGAGAGTACAGCATAGGACACAGGACGTACAGCATAGAACACAGAGTACATAGAACACAGAGAGTAAAGCATAGAAAAGAGGGAGTAAAGCAAAGGACACAGAGAGTACACTGAACACAGAGGGTACAGCGTAGGACATTGTGAGTATATAGAACACAGATATTACAGAATAGGATACAGAGAGTACAGCAGAGGATACAGAGAGTACACAGAACACAGAGTTCAGTGTAGGAGTCAGAGTGCACAGCATAGGACAGAGAGAGTACAGCATAGGACACAGGGAGTATACCACAGGAAACAGATAGTACATAGATTACAGAGAGAACACAGAACACAGAGGACAGCATAGGACACAGAGTACACAGAACACTGAGAGTACAGCATAGGACTCAGAGTACATAGAACACAAAGAGTACAGCATAGGATACAGAGTAAAGAATAGAAAAGAGGGAGTAAAGCATAGAACACAGAGTGCAGCGTAGAACACAGTGTAACAGCATTTGAAACAGAGAGTACAGCATAGGACACAGGGAGTACACAGAACACAGAGAGTACATAGAACACAGTGCACAGCATAGGACACAGAGAGTACTTAGGACACAGTGTAAAACATAGGACACAGAGTGTACATAGAACACAGAGAGTAAAGCATTGAAAAGAGGGAATAAAGCATAGGACACAGAGAGTACAGCGTAGAACACACTGTAACAGCATAGGACAGAGAGAGTACAGCATAGTACACAGGGAGTATACCATAGGAAACAAAGAGTACATTGATTACAGAGAGTACACAGAACACAGAGTACAGCATAGGAAACAGAGAATATATTGATCAAAAACAGTACAGCATAGGACACAGAGAGTAAAGCATAGGACACAGAGTACACAGAACACAGAGTACAGCATAGAAAATAGAGAGTACACAGAACACAGAGAGTAGATAGAACACAGAGAGTACAGCATAGGATACGGAGAATATATCGAACAAAAACAGTACAGTATAGGACACAGGGAGGACAGCATAGAACATAGTGTACAGCATAGGACACACAGAGTACAGCACAGGGCACAGAGAGTACATAGAACACAAAGAGTACAGCATAGGATAAACAGAGTATTGCATAGGACACAGAGAATACAGCATAGGACACGGAGAGTACAGCATAGAACACAGAGAGTACAGCATAGAACACAGTGTACAGCATAGGACACACAGAGTACAGCACAGGGCACAGAGAGTACACAGAACAAAAGGAGTACAGCATAGGATAAAGAGAGTATTGCATAGGACACAGAGAATACAGCATAGGACACAGAGATTACAGCATAGGACACAGAGAGAACAAGGACCACAGTGAGTACATAGAACACAGAGTAAAGAATTGAAAAGAGGGAGTAAAGCATCGGACACAGAGTACAGCGTAGAACACAGTGTAACAGCATTGGACACAGAGAGTACAGCATAGGACACAGGGAGTACATAGAACACAGTGAGTACATAGAACACAGAGTACAGCATAGAACACAGACAATATATGGAACAAAAACAGTACAGCATAGGACAGAGAGAGTACAGCATAGGACACAGGACGTACAGCATAGAACACAGAGTACATAGAACACAGAGTACATAGAGCACAGAGAGTAAAGCATAGAAAAGAGGGAGTAAAGCAAAGGACACAGAGAGTACAGCGTAGAACACAGAGAGTACAGCATAGTACACAGAGAGTACATAGACCACAGTGAGTACATAGAACATAGAGTAAAGAATAGAAAAGAGGGATTAAAGCATAGGACACAGAGTACAGCGTAGAACACAGTGTAACAGCATTGGACACAGAGAGTACAGCATAGGACACAGGGAGTACACAGAACACAGAGAGTACATAGAACACAGTGTACAGCATAGGACACAGAGAGTACTTAGGACACAGTGTAAAACTTAGGACACAGAGTGTACATAGGACACAGAGAGTAAAGCATTGAAAAGAGGGTGTAAAGCATAGGACACAGAGAGTACAGCGTAGAAAACAGTGTAACAGCATTGGACACAGAGAGTACAGCATAGGATAGAGAGAGTACTGTATAGTACACAGAGAGTACAGAACACAGAGAGTACATAGAACACAGAGAGTACAGCACAGGACACATAGAGTACAGCATAGGACACAGAGAATACAGCATAGGACACAGAGAGTACAGCGTAGAACACACTGTAACAGCATAGGACACAGAGAGTACAGCATAGGACAGAGAGTTCAGCATAGACACAGAGAGTACAGCGTAGAACACACTGTAACAGCATAGGACAGAGAGAGTACAGCATAGGACACAGGGAGTATATAGGACACAGGGAGTACAACGTAGAACACAGTGTAACAGCATAGGACAGAGAGAGTACAGCGTAGGACACAGGGAGTATTCCACAGGAAACAGAGAGTACAGCATAGGACAGAGAGAGTACAGCATAGGACAGAAAGAGTACAGCATAGGACACAGGGAGCATGGGACAGGAAACAGAGTGTACATAGAACACAGAGAGTACAGCATAGGATACAGAGAGTACAGCATATGACTCAGAGTACATAGAACACAAAGAGTACAGCATAGGATACAGAGAGTACAGTATAGGACAAAGAGAGTACAGCATAGAGCACAGAGAATACAGCATAGCCCACAGAGAGTACAGCATAGGACACAGAGAGTACAGCATAGGACAGAGAGAGTACAGCATAGGACAGAAAGAGTACAGCATAGGGCAGAGAGAGTACAGCATAGGACACAGGGAGCATGGGACAGGAAACAGAGTGTACATAGAACACAGAGAGTACAGCATAGGATACAGAGAGTTCAGTATATGACTCAGAGTACATAGAACACAAAGAGTACAGCATAGGATACAGAGAGTACAGCATAGGACAAAGAGAGTACAGCATAGGACAGAGAGAGTACAGCATAGAACAGAGAGAGTACAGCATAGGACACAGAGAGTACACAGAACACAGAGAGTAGAGAGAACACAGAGAGTACAGCATATGACTCAGAGTACATAGAACACAAAGCGTACAGCATAGGATACAGAGAGTACAGCATAGGACAAAGAGAGTACAGCATAGAGCACAGAGAATACAGCATAGCCCACACAGAGTACAGCATAGGACACAGAGAGTACAGCATAGGACAGAGAGAGTACAGCATAGGACACAGAGAGTACACAGAACACAGAGAGTAGAGAGAACACAGAGAGTACAGCATAGGATATGGAGAGTACAGCATAGGACACACAAAGTACAGTATAGGACACAGGGAGGACAGCATAGAACACAGTGTACTGCATAGGACACACAGGGTACAGCACAGGGCACAGAGAGTACATAGAACACAAAGAGTACAGCAGAGGACAGAGAGAGTACAGCATAGGACACAGAGAGTACACAGAACACAGAGAGTAGATAGAACGCAGAGAGTACAGCATAGGATACGGAGAGTACAGCATAGGACACACAGAGTACAGTATAGGACATAGGGAGGACAGCATAGAACGCACTGTAACAGCATAGGACAGAGAGTACAGCATAGGATAGAGAGAGTACAGCATAGGACAGATAGAGCATAGCATAGGACACAGGGAGCATGGGACAGGAAACAGAGAGTACATAGAACACAGAGAGTACACAGAACACAGAGCACAGCATAGAACACAGAGAGTACACAGAACACAGAGTGCAGCATAGAACACAGAGAGTACAGCATATGACACAGAGAATACAGCATAGCCCACACAGAGTACAGCATAGGAAAGAGAGAGTACAGCATAGGACACAGAGAATACAGCATAGCCCTCACAGAGTACAGCATAGGATACAGAGAGTACACAGAACACAGAGAGTAGATAGAACACAGAGAGTACAGCATAGGATACGGAGAGTACAGCATAGGACACACAGAGCACAGTATAGGACAAGGGAGGACAGCATAGAACACAATGTACAGCATAGGACACAAAGTGTACAGCACAGGGCACAGACAGTACATAGAACACAAAGAGTACAGCATAGGATAAAGAGAGTATTGCATAGGACACAGAGAATATATGGAACAAAAACAGTACAGCATAGGACACAGGGCGTACAGCATAGAACACAGAGTACATAGAGCACAGAGAGTAAAGCATAGAAAAGGGAGTAAAGCAAAGGACACAGAGAGTACAGCGTAGAACACAGAGGACATAGAACACAGTGTACAGCATAGGACACACAAAGTACAATATAGGACACAGGGAGGACAGCATAGAACACAATGTACCGCATAGGACACACAGAGTACAGCACAGGGCACAGAGAGTACATAGAACACAGAGAGTAGATAGAACACAGAGAGTACAGCATAGGATACGGAGAATATATCGAACAAAAACAGTACAGTATAGGACACAGGGAGGACAGCATAGAACATAGTGTACAGCATAGGACACACAGAGTACAGCACAGGGCACAGAGAGTACATAGAACACAAAGAGTACAGCATAGGATAAACAGAGTATTGCATAGGACACAGAGAATACAGCATAGGACACAGAGAGTACAGCATAGGACACAGAGAGTACAGCATAGGATACGGAGAGTACAGCATAGGACACACAGAGTACAGTATAGGACACAGGGAGGACAGCATAGCACACAGAGAGTACATAGAACACAGTGAGTACATAGAACACAGAGTAAAGAATAGAAAAGAGGGAGTAAAGCATAGGACACAGAGTACACAGAACACAGAGGACAGCATAGGACACAGAGTACACAGAACACTGAGAGTACAGCATAGGACACAGAGTACATAGAACACAGAGTACAGCATAGAAGACAGAGAGTACAGCATAGGATAGAGAGAATACAGCATAGCCCACACAGAGTACAGCATAGGACAGAGAGAGTACACAGAACACAGAGAGTACACAGAACACAGAGAGTAGATAGAACACAGAGAGTACAGCATAGGATACAGAGAGTACAGCATAGGACACAGAGAGTACAGTATAGGACACAGAGAGTACATAGAACACAAAGAGTACAGCATAGGATAAAGAGAGTATTGCATAGGACACAGAGAATACAGCATAGGACACAGAGAGTACAGCATAGAACACAGAGAGTACAGCATAGGACACAGAGAGTACACAGAACACAGAGAGTAGATAGAACACAGAGAGTAGATAGAACACAGAGAGTACAGCATAGGATACGGAGAGTACAGCATAGGACACACAAAGTACAGTATAGGACACAGGGAGGACAGCATAGCACACAGAGAGTACAGCATGGAACACAGAGAGTACATAGTCCACAGTGAGTACATAGAACACAGAGTAAAGAATAGAAAAGAGGGAGTAAAGCATAGGACACAGAGTACAGCGTAGAACACAGTGTAACAGCATTGGACACAGAGAGTACAGTATAGGACACAGGAAGTACACAGAACACAGAGAGTACATAGAACACAGTGCACAGCATAGGACACAGAGAGTACAGCATAGGACACAGAGAGTACATCGGACACAGAGAGTACATAGGACACAGAGGGTACTTAGAACACAGTGAGTAAAGCATTGAAAAGAGGGAGTAAAGCATAGGACACAGAGAGTACAGCGTAGAACACACTGTAACAGCATAGGACACAGGGAGTATACCACAGGAAACAGAGAGTAAATAGATTACAGAGAGTACTCAGAACACAGAGTACAGCATAGGACACAGAGAATATATGGAACAAGAACAGTACAGCATAGGACAGAGAGAGTACAGCATAGGACACAGGGAGTATACCACAGGAAACAGAGAGTAAATAGATTACAGAGAGTACTCAAAACACAGAGTACAGCATAGGACACAGGACGTCCAGCATAGAGCACAGAGTACATAGAACACAGAGAGTAAAGCATAGAAAGGAGGGAGTAAAGCAAAGGACGCAGAGAGTACACTGAACACAGAGGTTACAGCGTAGGACATAGTGAGTATGTAGAACACAGATATTACAGATTAGGATACAGAGAGTACAGCAGAGGATACAGAGAGTACACAGAACACAGAGTTCAGTGTAGGAGACAGAGTGCACAGCATAGGACAGAGAGAGTACAGCATAGGACACAGAGTATACAGAACGCTGAGAGTACTGCATAGGACTCAGAGTACATAGAACACAAAGAGTACAGCATAGGACACAGAGTAAACAGAACACAGAGTACAGCGTAGAACACAGAGAGTACAGCATAGGATACAGAGAATACAGCATAGCCCACACAGAGTACAGCATAGGACACAGAGATTACAGCATAGGACAAAGAGAGTACAGCATAGGATACTGAGAGTACAGCATAGGACACAGGGAGGACAGCATAGAACAGAGTGTACAGCATAGGACACACAGAGTACCGCACAGGGCACAGAGAGTACATAGAACACAAAGAGTACAGCATAGGATAAAGAGAGAATTGCATAGGACACAGAGAATACAGCATAGCACACAGAGAGTACAGCATGGAACACAGAGAGTACAGCATAGGACACAGAGAGTACATAGAACACAAAGAGTACAGCATAGGATGAAGAGAGAATTGCATAGGACACAGAGAATACAGCATAGGACACAGAGAGTACATAGAACACAGTGAGTACATAGAACACAGAGTAAAGAATAGAAAAGAGGGAGTAAGGCATAGGACACAGAGTACACAGAACACAGAGGACAGCATAGTACTCAGAGTACATAGAACACAAAGAGTACAGCATAGGACACAGAGTAAACAGAACACAGAGTACAGCATAGAACACAGAGAGTACAACATAGGATACAGAGAGTACAGCATAGGACAAAGAGAGTACAGCATAGGACATAGAGAGTACAGCATAGGACACCGAGAGTACAGCATAGGACACACAAAGTACAGTATAGGACACAGGGAGGACAGCATAGAACACAGTGTACAGCATAGGACACACAGAGTACAGCACAGGGCACAGAGAGTACATAGAACACAAAGAGTACAGCATAGGATAAAGAGAGTATTGCATAGGACACAGAGAATACAGCATAGGACACAAAGAGAACAGCATAGCACACAGAGAGTACAGCATGGAACACAGAGAGTACAGCATAGGACACAGAGAGTACATAGAACACAAAGAGTACAGCATAGGATAAAGAGAGAATTGCATAGTACACAGAGAATACAGCATAGGACACAGAGAGTACATAGAACACGGTGAGTACATAGAACACAGAGTAAAGAATAGAAAAGAGGGAGTAAGGCATAGGACACAGAGTACACAGAACACAGAGGACAGCATAGGACTCAGAGTACATAGAACACAAAGAGTACAGCATAGGACACAGAGTATACAGAATACAGAGTACAGCATAGAACACAGAGAGTACAACATAGGATACAGAGAGTACAGCATAGGACAAAGAGAGTACAGCATAGAACACAGAGAATACAGCATAGCCCACACAGAGTACAGCAAAGGATACAGAGAGTACACAGAACACAGAGAGTAGATAGAACACAGAGAGTACAGCATAGGATACGGAGAGTACAGCATAGGACACACAGAGTACAGTATAGGACACATGGAGGACAGCATAGCACACAGAGAGTACATAGAACACAGTGAGTACATAGAATACAGAGTAAAGAATAGAAAAGAGGGAGTAAAGCATAGGACACAGAGTACACAGAACACAGAGGACAGCATAGGACACAGAGTACACAGAACACTGAGAGTACAGCATAGGACACAGAGTACATAGAACAGAGAGTACAGCATAGAAGACAGAGAGTACAGCATAGGATAGAGAGAATACAGCATAGCCCACACAGAGTACAGCATAGGACAGAGAGAGTACACAGAACACAGAGAGTACACAGAACACAGAGAGTAGATAGAACACAGAGAGAGTACAGCATAGGATACGGAGAGTACAGCATAGGACACACAGAGTACATAGAACACAAAGAGTACAGCATAGGATAAAGAGAGTATTGCATAGGACACAGAGAATACAGCATAGGACACAGAGAGTACAGCATAGAACACAGAGAATACAGCATAGGACACAGAGAGAACATAGTCCACAGTGAGTACATAGAACACAGAGTAAAGAATAGAAAAGAGGGAGTAAAGCATAGGACACAGAGTACAGCGTAGAACACAGTGTAACAGCATTGGACACAGAGAGTACAGCATAGGACACAGGGAGTACACAGAACACAGAGAGTACATAGAACACAGAGAGTACAGCATAGGATACGGAGAGTACAGCATAGGACACACAGAGTACAGTATAGGACACAGGGAGGACAGCATAGAACACAGTGTACAGCATAGGACACACAGAGTACATCACAGGGCACAGAGAGTACATAGAACACAAAGAGTACAGCATAGGATAAAGTGAGTATTGCATAGGACACAGAGAATACAGCATAGGACACAGAGAGTACATAGAACACAGTGAGTACATAGAACACAGAGTGCAGAATAGAAAAGAGTGAGTAAAGCATAGGACACAGATTACACAGAACACTGAGAGTACAGCATAGGACACAGAGTACAGCATAGGACACATAGTACACAGAACACTGAGAGTACAGCATAGGACACAGAGTAAACAGAACACAGAGTACAGCATAGAACACAGTGAGTACATGGAACACAGAGTAAAGAATAGAAAAGAGGGAGTAAAGCATAGGACACAGATTACACAGAACACTGAGAGTACAGCATAGGACACAGAGTACAGCATAGGACACATAGTACACAGTACACTGAGAGTACAGCATAGGACACAGAGTAAACAGAACACAGATTACAGCATAGAACACAGAGAGTACAGCATAGGATACAGAGAATACAGCATAGGACAAAGAGAGTACAGCACAGAACACAGAGAATACAGCATAGCCCACACAGAGTACAGCATAGGACACATAGTACACAGAACACTGAGAGTACAGCATAGGACACAGAGTAAACAGAACACAGAGTACAGCATAGAACACAGAGAGTACAGCATAGGATACAGAGAATACAGCATAGGACAAAGAGAGTACAGCACAGAACACAGAGAATACAGCATAGCCCACACAGAGTACAGCATAGGATACAGAGAGTACACAGAACACAGAGAGTAGATAGAACACAGAGAGTACAGCATAGGATACGGAGAGTACAGCATAGGACACACAGAGTACAGTATAGGCCACAGGGAGGACAGCATAGAACACAGTGTACAGCATAGGACACAAAGTGTACAGCACAGGGCACAGATAGTACATAGAACACAAAGAGTACAGCATAGGCTAAAGAGAGTATTGCATAGGACACAGAGAATACAGCATAGGACACAGAGAGTACAGCATAGAACACAGAGAGTACAGCATAGGACACAGAGAGAACATAGACCACAGTGAGTACATAGAACATAGAGTAAGGAATTGAAAAGAGGGAGTAAAGCATAGGACACAGAGTACAGCGTAGAACACAGTGTAACTGCATTGGACACAGAGAGTACAGCATAGGACACAGTGAATATACCACAGGAAACAGAGAGTACATACATTACAGAGAGTACACAGAACACAGAGTACAGCATAGGACACAGAGAATATATCGAACAAAAACAGTACAGCATAGGACACAGAGAGTAAAGCATAGGACACAGAGTACACAGAACACAGAGTACAGCATAGAAGACAGAGAGTACAGCATAGGATACAGAGAGTACAGCATAGGACAGAGAGAGTACAGCATAGGACACGGAGAGTACAGCATAGGACACAGGGAGTACAGCGTAGGACGCAGAGAGTACAGCATGGAACACAGAGAGTACAGCATAGGACACAGGAGCACGGGACAGGAAACAGAGTGTACACAGAACACAGAGTACAGCATAGAAGACAGAGAGTACAGCATAGGATACAGAGAGTACAGCATAGGACAGAGAGAGTACAGCATAGAACACAGAGAATACAGCATAGCCCACACAGAGTACAGCATAGGACACAGAGAGTACAGTATAGGAGATAGGGAGGACAGCATAGAACGCACTGTAACAGCATAGGACACAGAGAGTACAGCATAGGATAGAGAGAGTACAGCATAGGACACAGAGAGTACAGCATAGGACACAGAGAGTACATAGAACACAGTGAGTACATAGAACACAGAGTAAAGAATAGAAAAGAGGGAGTAAAGCATAGGACACAGAGTACACAGAACACAGAGTACAGCATAGGACACAGTACACAGAACACTGAGAGTACAGCATATGACACAGAGTAAACAGAACACAGAGTACAGCATAGAACACAGAGAGTACAGCATAGGACAGAGAGAGTACAGCATAGGACACAGAGCATACACAGAACACAGAGAGTAGATAGAACACAGAGAGTACAGCATAGGACACACAGAGTACAGTATAGGAGATAGGGGGGACAGCATAGAACGCACTGTAACAGCATAGGACACAGAGAGTACAGCATAGGATAGAGTACAGCATACGACACAGAGAGTACAGCATAGGACACAGAGTACACAGAACACAGAGTACAGCATAGGACACATAGTACACAGAACACTGAGAGTACAGCATAGGACACAGAGTAAACAGAACACAGAGTACAGCATAGAACACAGAGAGTACAGCAGAAGATACAGAGAATACAGCATAGGACAAAGAGAGTACAGCATAGAACACAGAGAATACAGCATAGCCCACACAGAGTACAGCATAGGACACAGAGAGTACACAGAACACAGAGAGTAGATAGAACACAGAGAGTACAGCATAGGATACGGAGAGTACAGCATAGGACACACAGAGTACAGTATAGGACACAGGGAGGACAGCATAGAACACAGTGTACAGCATAGGACACACAGAGTACATCACAGGGTACAGAGAGTACATAGAACACATAGAGTACAGCATAGGATAAAGTGAGTATTGCATAGGACACAGAGAATACAGCATAGGACACAGAGAGTACAGCATAGAACACAGAGAATGCAGCATAGGACACAGAGAGAACATAGACCACAGTGAGTACATAGAACACAGAGTAAAGAATAGAAAAGAGGGAGTAAAGCATAGGAAACAGAGTACAGCGTAGAACACAGTGTAACAGCATTGGACACAGAGAGTACAGCATAGGAAACAGGGAGTACACAGAAACACAGAGAGTACATAGAACACAGTGCACAGCATAGGACAAAGAGAGTACAGCATAGAACACAGAGAATACAGCATAGCCCACACAGAGTACAGCATAGGACACAGAGAGTACACAGAACACAGAGAGTAGATAGAACACAGAGAGTACAGCATAGGATACGGAGAGTACAGCATAGGACACACAGAGTACAGTATAGGACACAGGGAGGACAGCATAGAACACAGTGTACAGCATAGGACACACAGGGTACATCACAGGGCACAGAGAGTACATAGAACAGAAAGAGTACAGCATAGGATAAAGTGAGTATTGCATAGGACACAGAGAATACAGCATAGGACACAGAGAGTACATAGAACACAGTGAGTACATAGAACACAGAGTACAGAATAGAAAAGAGTGAGTAAAGCATAGGACACAGATTACACAGAACACTGAGAGTACAGCATAGGACACAGAGTACAGCATAGGACACATAGTACACAGAACACTGAGAGTACAGCATAGGACACAGAGTAAACAGAACACAGAGTACAGCATAGAACACAGTGAGTACATAGAACACAGAGTAACGAATAGAAAAGAGGGAGTAAAGCATAGGACACAGATTACACAGAACACTGAGAGTACAGCATAGGACACAGAGTACAGCATAGGACATATAGTACACAGAACACTGAGAGTACAGCATAGGACACAGAGTAAACAGAACACAGAGTACAGCATAGAACACAGAGAGTACAGCATAGGATACAGAGAATACAGCATAGGACAAAGAGAGTACAGCACAGAACACAGAGAATACAGCATAGCCCACACAGAGTACAGCATAGGATACAGAGAGTACACAGAACACAGAGAGTAGATAGAACACAGAGAGTACAGCATAGGATACGGAGAGTACAGCATAGGACACACAGAGTACAGTATAGGCCACAGGGAGGACAGCATAGAACACAGTGTACAGCATAGGACACAAAGTGTACAGCACAGGGCACAGATAGTACATAGAACACAAAGAGTACAGCATAGGCTAAAGAGAGTATTGCATAGGACACAGAGAATACAGCATAGGACACAGAGAGTACAGCATAGAACACAGAGAGTACAGCATAGGACACAGAGAGAACATAGACCACAGTGAGTACATAGAACATAGAGTAAGGAATTGAAAAGAGGGAGTAAAGCATAGGACACAGAGTACAGCGTAGAACACAGTGTAACTGCATTGGACACAGAGAGTACAGCATAGGACACAGTGAATATACCACAGGAAACAGAGAGTACATACATTACAGAGAGTACACAGAACACAGAGTACAGCATAGGACACAGAGAATATATCGAACAAAAACAGTACAGCATAGGACACAGAGAGTAAAGCATAGGACACAGAGTACACAGAACACAGAGTACAGCATAGAAGACAGAGAGTACAGCATAGGATACAGAGAGTACAGCATAGGACAGAGAGAGTACAGCATAGGACACGGAGAGTACAGCATAGGACACAGGGAGTACAGCGTAGGACGCAGAGAGTACAGCATGGAACACAGAGAGTACAGCATAGGACACAGGGAGCACGGGACAGGAAACAGAGTGTACATAGAACACAGAGAGTACAGCATAGGATACAGAGAGTACAGCATAGGAGGCAGAGTACATAGAACACAAAGAGTACAGCATAGGATACAGAGAGTACAGCATAGGACAAAGAGAGTACAGCATAGAACACAGAGAATACAGCATAGCCCACACAGAGTACAGCATAGGACACAGAGAGTACAGTATAGGAGATAGGGAGGACAGCATAGAACGCACTGTAACAGCATAGGACACAGAGAGTACAGCATAGGATAGAGAGAGTACAGCATAGGACACAGAGAGTACAGCATAGGACACAGAGAGTACATAGAACACAGTGAGTACATAGAACACAGAGTAAAGAATAGAAAAGAGGGAGTAAAGCATTGGACACAGAGTACACAGAACACAGAGTACAGCATAGGACACATAGTACACAGAACACTGAGAGTACAGCATATGACACAGAGTAAACAGAACACAGAGTACAGCATAGAACACAGAGAGTACAGCATAAGATACAGAGAATACAGCATAGGACAAAGAGAGTACAGCATAGAACACAGAGAATACAGCATAGCCCACACAGAGTACAGCATAGGACACAGAGAGTACACAGAACACAGACAGTAGATAGAACACAGAGAGTACAGCATAGGATACGGAGAGTACAGCATAGGACACACAGAGTACAGTATAGGACACAGGGAGGACAGCATAGAACACAGTGTACAGCATAGGACACACAGAGTACATCACAGGGCACAGAGAGTACATAGAACACATAGAGTACAGCATAGGATAAAGTGAGTATTGCATAGGACACAGAGAATACAGCATAGGACACAGAGAGTACAGCATAGAACACAGAGAATACAGCATAGGACACGTAGAGAACATAGACCACAGTGAGTACATAGAACACAGAGTAAAGAATAGAAAAGAGGGAGTAAAGCATAGGACACAGAGTACAGCGTATAACACAGTGTAACAGCATTGGACACAGAGAGTACAGCATAGGACACAGGGAGTACACAGAAACACAGAGAGTACATAGAACACAGTGCACAGCATAGGACAAAGAGAGTACAGCATAGAACACAGAGAATACAGCATAGCCCACACAGAGTACAGCATATGACACAGAGAGTACACAGAACACAGAGAGTAGATAGAACACAGAGTGCAGAATAGAAAAGAGTGAGTAAAGCATAGGACACAGATTACACAGAACACTGAGAGTACAGCATAGGACACAGAGTACAGCATAGGACACATAGTACACAGAACACTGAGAGTACAGCATAGGACACAGAGTAAACAGAACACAGAGTACAGCTTAGAACACAGTGAGTACATAGAACACAGAGTAAAGAATAGAAAAGAGGGAGTAAAGCATAGGACACAGATTACACAGAACACTGAGAGTACAGCATAGGACACAGAGTAAACAGAACACAGAGTACAGCATAGAACACAGAGAGTACAGCATAGGATACAGAGAATACAGCATAGGACAAAGAGAGTACAGCACAGAACACAGAGAATACAGCATAGCCCACACAGAGTACAGCATAGGACACATAGTACACAGAACACTGAGAGTACAGCATAGGACACAGAGTAAACAGAACACAGAGTACAGCAGAGAACACATAGAGTACAGCATAGGATACAGAGAATACAGCATAGGACAAAGAGAGTACAGCATAGAACACAGAGAATACAGCATAGCCCACACAGAGTACAGTATAGGCCACAGGGAGGACAGCATAGAACACAGTGTACAGCATAGGACACAAAGTGTACAGCACAGGGCACAGATAGTACATAGAACTCAAAGAGTACAGCATAGGCTAAAGAGAGTATTGCATAGGACACAGAGAATACAGCATAGGACACAGAGAGTACAGCATAGAACACAGAGAGTACAGCATAGGACACAGAGAGAACATAGACCACAGTGAGTACATAGAACATAGAGTAAGGAATTGAAAAGAGGGAGTAAAGCATAGGACACAGAGTACAGCGTAGAACACAGTGTAACTGCATTGGACACAGAGAGTACAGCATAGGACACAGTGAATATACCACAGGAAACAGAGAGTACATACATTACAGAGAGTACACAGAACACAGAGTACAGCATAGGACACAGAGAATATATCGAACAAAAACAGTACAGCATAGGACACAGAGAGTAAAGCATAGGACACAGAGTACACAGAACACAGAGTACAGCATAGAAGACAGAGAGTACATAGAACACAGAGTAAAGAATAGAAAAGAGGGAGTAAAGCATAGGACACAGATTACACAGAACACTGAGAGTACAGCATAGGACACAGAGTACAGCATAGGACACATAGTACACAGAACACTGAGAGTACAGCATAGGACACAGAGTAAACAGAACACAGAGTACAGCATAGAACACAGTGAGTACATAGAACACAGAGTAAAGAATAGAAAAGAGGGAGTAAAGCATAGGACACAGATTACACAGAACACTGAGAGTACAGCATAGGACACAGAGTACAGCATAGGACACATAGTACACAGAACACTGAGAGTACAGCATAGGACACAGAGTACAGCATAGGACACAGTACACAGAACACTGAGAGTACAGCATAGGACACAGAGTAAACAGAACACAGAGTACAGCATAGAACACAGTGAGTACATAGAACACAGAGTAAAGAATAGAAAAGAGGGAGTAAAGCATAGGACACAGATTACACAGAACACTGAGAGTACAGCATAGGATACGGAGAGTACAGCATAGGACACACAAAGTACAGTATAGGACACAGGGAGGACAGCATAGAACACAGTGTACAGCATAGGACACACAGAGTACAGCACAGGGCACAGAGAGTACATAGAACACAAAGAGTACAGCATATGACAGAGAGAGTACAGCATAGGACACAGAGCATACACAGAACACAGAGAGTAGATAGAACACAGAGAGTACAGCATAGGACACACAGAGTACAGTATAGGAGATAGGGAGGACAGCATAGAACGCACTGTAACAGCATAGGACACAGAGAGTACAGCATAGGATAGAGAGAGTACAGCATAGGACACAGAGAGTACAGCATAGGACACAGAGTACACAGAACACAGAGTACAGCATAGGACACATAGTACACAGAACACTGAGAGTACAGCATAGGACACAGAGTAAACAGAACACAGAGTACAGCATAGAACACAGAGAGTACAGCATAAGATACAGAGAATACAGCATAGGACAAAGAGAGTACAGCATAGAACACAGAGAATACAGCATAGCCCACACAGAGTACAGCATAGGACACAGAGAGTACACAGAACACAGAGAGTAGATAGAACACAGAGAGTACAGCATAGGGTACGGAGAGTACAGCATAGGACACACAGAGTACATCACAGGGTACAGAGAGTACATAGAACACATAGAGTACAGCATAGGATAAAGTGAGTATTGCATAGGACACAGAGAATACAGCATAGGACACAGAGAGTACAGCATAGAACACAGAGAATGCAGCATAGGACACAGAGAGAACATAGACCACAGTGAGTACATAGAACACAGAGTAAAGAATAGAAAAGAGGGAGTAAAGTATAGGACACAGAGTACAGCGTAGAACACAGTGTAACAGCATTGGACACAGAGAGTACAGCATAGGAAACAGGGAGTACACAGAAACACAGAGAGTACATAGAACACAGTGCACAGCATAGGACAAAGAGAGTACAGCATAGAACACAGAGAATACAGCATAGCCCACACAGAGTACAGCATAGGACACAGAGAGTACACAGAACACAGAGAGTAGATAGAACACAGAGAGTACAGCATAGGATACGGAGAGTACAGCATAGGACACACAGAGTACAGTATAGGACACAGGGAGGACAGCATAGAACACAGTGTACAGCATAGGACACAGAGGGTACATCACAGGGCACAGAGAGTACATAGAACAGAAAGAGTACAGCATAGGATAAAGTGAGTATTGCATAGGACACAGAGAATACAGCATAGGACACAGAGAGTACATAGAACACAGTGAGTACATAGAACACAGAGTACAGAATAGAAAAGAGTGAGTAAAGCATAGGACACAGATTACACAGAACACTGAGAGTACAGCATAGGACACAGAGTACAGCATAGGACAGATAGTACACAGAACACTGAGAGTACAGCATAGGACACAGAGTAATCAGAACACAGAGTACAGCATAGAACACAGTGAGTACATAGAACACAGAGTAAAGAATAGAAAAGAGGGAGTAAAGCATAGGACACAGATTACACAGAACACTGAGAGTACAGCATAGGACACAGAGTACAGCATAGGACACATAGTACACAGAACACTGAGAGTACAGCATAGGACACAGAGTAAACAGAACACAGAGTACAGCATAGAACACAGTGAGTACATAGAACACAGAGTAAAGAATAGAAAAGAGGGAGTAAAGCATAGGACACAGATTACACAGAACACTGAGAGTACAGCATAGGACACAGAGTACAGCATAGGACACATAGTACACAGAACACTGAGAGTACAGCATAGGACACAGAGTAAACAGAACACAGAGTACAGCATAGGACACAGAGAGTACAGCATAGGATACAGAGAATACAGCATAGGACAAAGAGAGTACAGCACAGAACACAGAGAATACAGCATAGCCCACACAGAGTACAGCATAGGACACATAGTACACAGAACACTGAGAGTACAGCATAGGACACAGAGTAAACAGAACACAGAGAGTACAGCATAGGACACAGAGTAAACAGAACACAGAGTACAGCATAGAACACAGTGAGTACATAGAACACAGAGTAAAGAATAGAAAAGAGGGAGTAAAGCATAGGACACAGATTACACAGAACACTGAGAGTACAGCATAGGACACAGAGTACAGCATAGGACACATAGTACACAGAACACTGAGAGTACAGCATAGGACACAGAGTAAACAGAACACAGAGTACAGCATAGAACACAGAGAGTACAGCATAGGATACAGAGAATACAGCATAGGACAAAGAGAGTACAGCACAGAACACAGAGAATACAGCATAGCCCACACAGAGTACAGCATAGGACACATAGTACACAGAACACTGAGAGTACAGCATAGGACACAGAGTAAACAGAACACAGAGTACAGCAGAGAACACAGAGAGTACAGCATAGGATACAGAGAATACAGCATAGGACAAAGAGAGTACAGCATAGGACAGAGAGAGTACACAGAACACAGAGAGTACACAGAACACAGAGAGTAGATAGAACACAGAGAGAGTACAGCATAGGATACGGAGAGTACAGCATAGGACACACAGAGTACAGTATAGGACACACAGAGTACATAGAACACAAAGAGTACAGCTTAGGATAAAGAGAGTACAGCATAGAACACAGAGAATACAGCATAGCCCACACAGAGTACAGCATAGGACACAGAGTACATAGAACACAGAGTACAGCATAGAAGACAGAGAGTACAGCATAGGATAGAGAGAATACAGCATAGCCCACACAGAGTACAGCATAGGACAGAGAGAGTACACAGAACACAGAGAGTAGATAGAACACAGAGAGAGTACAGCATAGGATACGGAGAGTACAGCATAGGACACACAGAGTACAGTATAGGACACACAGAGTACATAGAACACAAAGAGTACAGCTTAGGATAAAGAGAGTATTGCATAGGACACAGAGAATACAGCATAGGACACAGAGAGTACAGCATAGAACACAGAGAGTACAGCATAGGACACAGAGAGTACAGCATTGAAAAGAGGGAATAAAGCATAGGACACAGAGAGTACAGCGTAGAACACACTGTAACAGCATAGGACAGAGAGAGTACAGCATAGGACACGGAGTATACCACAGGAAACATAGAGTAAATAGATTACAGAGAGTACACAGAACACAGAGTACAACATAGGACACAGAGAATATATGGAACAAAAACAGTACAGCATAGGACACAGGGCGTATAGCATAGAACACAGAGTACATAGAGCACAGAGAGTAAAGCATAGAAAAGAGGGAGTGAAGCAAAGGACACAGAGAGTACAGCGTAGAACACAGAGGACATAGGACACAGTGTTCAGCATAGGACACACAAAGTACAATATAGGACACAGGGAGCACGGGACAGGAAACAGAGTGTACATAGAACACAGAGAGTACAGCATAGGATACAGAGAGTACAGCATAGGAGGCAGAGTACATAGAACACAAAGAGTACAGCATAGGATACAGAGAGTACAGCATAGGACAAAGAGAGTACAGCATAGAACACAGAGAATACAGCATAGCCCACACAGAGTACAGCATAGGACACAGAGAGTACAGTATAGGAGATAGGGAGGACAGCATAGAACGCACTGTAACAGCATAGGACACAGAGAGTACAGCATAGGATAGAGAGAGTACAGCATAGGACACAGAGAGTACAGCATAGGACACAGAGAGTACATAGAACACAGTGAGTACATAGAACACAGAGTAAAGAATAGAAAAGAGGGAGTAAAGCATTGGACACAGAGTACACAGAACACAGAGTACAGCATAGGACACATAGTACACAGAACACTGAGAGTACAGCATATGACACAGAGTAAACAGAACACAGAGTACAGCATAGAACACAGAGAGTACAGCATAAGATACAGAGAATACAGCATAGGACAAAGAGAGTACAGCATAGAACACAGAGAATACAGCATAGCCCACACAGAGTACAGCATAGGACACAGAGAGTACACAGAACACAGACAGTAGATAGAACACAGAGAGTACAGCATAGGATACGGAGAGTACAGCATAGGACACACAGAGTACAGTATAGGACACAGGGAGGACAGCATAGAACACAGTGTACAGCATAGGACACACAGAGTACATCACAGGGCACAGAGAGTACATAGAACACATAGAGTACAGCATAGGATAAAGTGAGTATTGCATAGGACACAGAGAATACAGCATAGGACACAGAGAGTACAGCATAGAACACAGAGAATACAGCATAGGACACGTAGAGAACATAGACCACAGTGAGTACATAGAACACAGAGTAAAGAATAGAAAAGAGGGAGTAAAGCATAGGACACAGAGTACAGCGTATAACACAGTGTAACAGCATTGGACACAGAGAGTACAGCATAGGACACAGGGAGTACACAGAAACACAGAGAGTACATAGAACACAGTGCACAGCATAGGACAAAGAGAGTACAGCATAGAACACAGAGAATACAGCATAGCCCACACAGAGTACAGCATATGACACAGAGAGTACACAGAACACAGAGAGTAGATAGAACACAGAGTGCAGAATAGAAAAGAGTGAGTAAAGCATAGGACACAGATTACACAGAACACTGAGAGTACAGCATAGGACACAGAGTACAGCATAGGACACATAGTACACAGAACACTGAGAGTACAGCATAGGACACAGAGTAAACAGAACACAGAGTACAGCTTAGAACACAGTGAGTACATAGAACACAGAGTAAAGAATAGAAAAGAGGGAGTAAAGCATAGGACACAGATTACACAGAACACTGAGAGTACAGCATAGGACACAGAGTAAACAGAACACAGAGTACAGCATAGAACACAGAGAGTACAGCATAGGATACAGAGAATACAGCATAGGACAAAGAGAGTACAGCACAGAACACAGAGAATACAGCATAGCCCACACAGAGTACAGCATAGGACACATAGTACACAGAACACTGAGAGTACAGCATAGGACACAGAGTAAACAGAACACAGAGTACAGCAGAGAACACATAGAGTACAGCATAGGATACAGAGAATACAGCATAGGACAAAGAGAGTACAGCATAGAACACAGAGAATACAGCATAGCCCACACAGAGTACAGTATAGGCCACAGGGAGGACAGCATAGAACACAGTGTACAGCATAGGACACAAAGTGTACAGCACAGGGCACAGATAGTACATAGAACTCAAAGAGTACAGCATAGGCTAAAGAGAGTATTGCATAGGACACAGAGAATACAGCATAGGACACAGAGAGTACAGCATAGAACACAGAGAGTACAGCATAGGACACAGAGAGAACATAGACCACAGTGAGTACATAGAACATAGAGTAAGGAATTGAAAAGAGGGAGTAAAGCATAGGACACAGAGTACAGCGTAGAACACAGTGTAACTGCATTGGACACAGAGAGTACAGCATAGGACACAGTGAATATACCACAGGAAACAGAGAGTACATACATTACAGAGAGTACACAGAACACAGAGTACAGCATAGGACACAGAGAATATATCGAACAAAAACAGTACAGCATAGGACACAGAGAGTAAAGCATAGGACACAGAGTACACAGAACACAGAGTACAGCATAGAAGACAGAGAGTACATAGAACACAGAGTAAAGAATAGAAAAGAGGGAGTAAAGCATAGGACACAGATTACACAGAACACTGAGAGTACAGCATAGGACACAGAGTACAGCATAGGACACATAGTACACAGAACACTGAGAGTACAGCATAGGACACAGAGTAAACAGAACACAGAGTACAGCATAGAACACAGTGAGTACATAGAACACAGAGTAAAGAATAGAAAAGAGGGAGTAAAGCATAGGACACAGATTACACAGAACACTGAGAGTACAGCATAGGACACAGAGTACAGCATAGGACACATAGTACACAGAACACTGAGAGTACAGCATAGGACACAGAGTACAGCATAGGACACAGTACACAGAACACTGAGAGTACAGCATAGGACACAGAGTAAACAGAACACAGAGTACAGCATAGAACACAGTGAGTACATAGAACACAGAGTAAAGAATAGAAAAGAGGGAGTAAAGCATAGGACACAGATTACACAGAACACTGAGAGTACAGCATAGGATACGGAGAGTACAGCATAGGACACACAAAGTACAGTATAGGACACAGGGAGGACAGCATAGAACACAGTGTACAGCATAGGACACACAGAGTACAGCACAGGGCACAGAGAGTACATAGAACACAAAGAGTACAGCATATGACAGAGAGAGTACAGCATAGGACACAGAGCATACACAGAACACAGAGAGTAGATAGAACACAGAGAGTACAGCATAGGACACACAGAGTACAGTATAGGAGATAGGGAGGACAGCATAGAACGCACTGTAACAGCATAGGACACAGAGAGTACAGCATAGGATAGAGAGAGTACAGCATAGGACACAGAGAGTACAGCATAGGACACAGAGTACACAGAACACAGAGTACAGCATAGGACACATAGTACACAGAACACTGAGAGTACAGCATAGGACACAGAGTAAACAGAACACAGAGTACAGCATAGAACACAGAGAGTACAGCATAAGATACAGAGAATACAGCATAGGACAAAGAGAGTACAGCATAGAACACAGAGAATACAGCATAGCCCACACAGAGTACAGCATAGGACACAGAGAGTACACAGAACACAGAGAGTAGATAGAACACAGAGAGTACAGCATAGGGTACGGAGAGTACAGCATAGGACACACAGAGTACATCACAGGGTACAGAGAGTACATAGAACACATAGAGTACAGCATAGGATAAAGTGAGTATTGCATAGGACACAGAGAATACAGCATAGGACACAGAGAGTACAGCATAGAACACAGAGAATGCAGCATAGGACACAGAGAGAACATAGACCACAGTGAGTACATAGAACACAGAGTAAAGAATAGAAAAGAGGGAGTAAAGTATAGGACACAGAGTACAGCGTAGAACACAGTGTAACAGCATTGGACACAGAGAGTACAGCATAGGAAACAGGGAGTACACAGAAACACAGAGAGTACATAGAACACAGTGCACAGCATAGGACAAAGAGAGTACAGCATAGAACACAGAGAATACAGCATAGCCCACACAGAGTACAGCATAGGACACAGAGAGTACACAGAACACAGAGAGTAGATAGAACACAGAGAGTACAGCATAGGATACGGAGAGTACAGCATAGGACACACAGAGTACAGTATAGGACACAGGGAGGACAGCATAGAACACAGTGTACAGCATAGGACACAGAGGGTACATCACAGGGCACAGAGAGTACATAGAACAGAAAGAGTACAGCATAGGATAAAGTGAGTATTGCATAGGACACAGAGAATACAGCATAGGACACAGAGAGTACATAGAACACAGTGAGTACATAGAACACAGAGTACAGAATAGAAAAGAGTGAGTAAAGCATAGGACACAGATTACACAGAACACTGAGAGTACAGCATAGGACACAGAGTACAGCATAGGACAGATAGTACACAGAACACTGAGAGTACAGCATAGGACACAGAGTAATCAGAACACAGAGTACAGCATAGAACACAGTGAGTACATAGAACACAGAGTAAAGAATAGAAAAGAGGGAGTAAAGCATAGGACACAGATTACACAGAACACTGAGAGTACAGCATAGGACACAGAGTACAGCATAGGACACATAGTACACAGAACACTGAGAGTACAGCATAGGACACAGAGTAAACAGAACACAGAGTACAGCATAGAACACAGTGAGTACATAGAACACAGAGTAAAGAATAGAAAAGAGGGAGTAAAGCATAGGACACAGATTACACAGAACACTGAGAGTACAGCATAGGACACAGAGTACAGCATAGGACACATAGTACACAGAACACTGAGAGTACAGCATAGGACACAGAGTAAACAGAACACAGAGTACAGCATAGGACACAGAGAGTACAGCATAGGATACAGAGAATACAGCATAGGACAAAGAGAGTACAGCACAGAACACAGAGAATACAGCATAGCCCACACAGAGTACAGCATAGGACACATAGTACACAGAACACTGAGAGTACAGCATAGGACACAGAGTAAACAGAACACAGAGAGTACAGCATAGGACACAGAGTAAACAGAACACAGAGTACAGCATAGAACACAGTGAGTACATAGAACACAGAGTAAAGAATAGAAAAGAGGGAGTAAAGCATAGGACACAGATTACACAGAACACTGAGAGTACAGCATAGGACACAGAGTACAGCATAGGACACATAGTACACAGAACACTGAGAGTACAGCATAGGACACAGAGTAAACAGAACACAGAGTACAGCATAGAACACAGAGAGTACAGCATAGGATACAGAGAATACAGCATAGGACAAAGAGAGTACAGCACAGAACACAGAGAATACAGCATAGCCCACACAGAGTACAGCATAGGACACATAGTACACAGAACACTGAGAGTACAGCATAGGACACAGAGTAAACAGAACACAGAGTACAGCAGAGAACACAGAGAGTACAGCATAGGATACAGAGAATACAGCATAGGACAAAGAGAGTACAGCATAGGACAGAGAGAGTACACAGAACACAGAGAGTACACAGAACACAGAGAGTAGATAGAACACAGAGAGAGTACAGCATAGGATACGGAGAGTACAGCATAGGACACACAGAGTACAGTATAGGACACACAGAGTACATAGAACACAAAGAGTACAGCTTAGGATAAAGAGAGTACAGCATAGAACACAGAGAATACAGCATAGCCCACACAGAGTACAGCATAGGACACAGAGTACATAGAACACAGAGTACAGCATAGAAGACAGAGAGTACAGCATAGGATAGAGAGAATACAGCATAGCCCACACAGAGTACAGCATAGGACAGAGAGAGTACACAGAACACAGAGAGTAGATAGAACACAGAGAGAGTACAGCATAGGATACGGAGAGTACAGCATAGGACACACAGAGTACAGTATAGGACACACAGAGTACATAGAACACAAAGAGTACAGCTTAGGATAAAGAGAGTATTGCATAGGACACAGAGAATACAGCATAGGACACAGAGAGTACAGCATAGAACACAGAGAGTACAGCATAGGACACAGAGAGTACAGCATTGAAAAGAGGGAATAAAGCATAGGACACAGAGAGTACAGCGTAGAACACACTGTAACAGCATAGGACAGAGAGAGTACAGCATAGGACACGGAGTATACCACAGGAAACATAGAGTAAATAGATTACAGAGAGTACACAGAACACAGAGTACAACATAGGACACAGAGAATATATGGAACAAAAACAGTACAGCATAGGACACAGGGCGTATAGCATAGAACACAGAGTACATAGAGCACAGAGAGTAAAGCATAGAAAAGAGGGAGTGAAGCAAAGGACACAGAGAGTACAGCGTAGAACACAGAGGACATAGGACACAGTGTTCAGCATAGGACACACAAAGTACAATATAGGACACAGGGAAGACAGCATAGAACACAATGTACAGCATAGGACACACAGAGTACAGCACAGGGCACAGAGAGTACACAGAACACAAAGAGTACAGCATAGGATAAAGAGAGTATTGCATAGGACACAGAGAATACAGCATAGGACACAGAGAGTACAGCATAGGACACAGAGAGTACACAGAACACAGAGAGTAGATAGAACACAGAGAGTACAGCATAGGATACGGAGAGTACAGCATAGGACACACAAAGTACAGTATAGGACACAGGGAGGACAGCATAGCACACAGAGAGTACATAGAATACAGTGAGTACATAGAACACAGAGTAAAGAATAGAAAAGAGGGAGTAAAGCATAGGACACAGATAACACAGAAGACAGAGGACAGCATAGGACACAGAGTACTCAGAACACAGAGAGTACAGCATAGGACACAGAGTACATAGAACACAGAGTACAGCATAGAAGACAGAGAGTACAGCATAGGATAGAGAGAATACAGCATAGCCCACACAGAGTACAGCATAGGACAGAGAGAGTACACAGAACACAGAGAGTAGATAGAACACAGAGAGAGTACAGCATAGGATACGGAGAGTACAGCATAGGACACACAGAGTACAGTATAGGACACACAGAGTACATAGAACACAAAGAGTACAGCTTAGGATAAAAAGAGTATTGCATAGGACACAGAGAATACAGCATAGGACACAGAGAGTACAGCATAGAACACAGAGAGTACAGCATAGGACACAGAGAGTACAGCATAGGACACAGAGTACACAGAACACTGAGAGTACAGCATAGGACTCAGAGTACATAGAACACAAAGAGTACAGCATAGGACACAGAGTAAACAGAACACAGAGAGTACAGCATAGGACTCAGAGTACATAGAACACAAAGAGTACAGCATAGGACAAAGAGTAAACAGAACACAGAGTACAGCATAGAACACCGAGAGCACAGCATAGGATACAGAGAATACAGCATAGCCCACACAGAGTACAGCACAGGACACAGAGAGTACAGCATAGGACAAAGAGAGTACAGCATAGGACATAGAGAGTACAGCATAGGACACAGAGAATACAGCATAGCCCACACAGAGTACAGCATAGGACACAGAGAGTACAGCATAGCCCACACAGAGTACAGCTTAGGACAGAGAGAGTACAGCATAGGACACAGAGAGTACACAGAACACAGAGAGTAGATAGAACACAGAGAGTACAGCATAGGATACCGAGAGTACAGCATAGGACACACAAAGTACAGTATAGGACACAGGGAGGACAGCATAGAACACAGTGTACAGCATAGGACACACAGAGTACAGCACAGGGCACAGAGAGTATATAGAACACAAAGAGTACAGCATAGGATAAAGAGAGTATTGCATAGGACACAGAGAATACAGCATAGGACACAGAGAGAACAGCATAGCACACAGAGAGTACAGCATGGAACACAGAGACTACAGCTTAGGACAGAGAGAGTACAGCATAGGACACAGAGAGTACACAGAACACAGAGAGTAGATAGAACACAGAGAGTACAGCATAGGATACGGAGAGTACAGCATAGGACACACAAAGTACAGTATAGGACACAGGGAGGACAGCATAGCACACAGAGAGTACATAGAATACAGTGAGTACATAGAACACAGAGTAAAGAATAGAAAAGAGGGAGTAAAGCATAGGACACAGAGTACACAGAACACAGAGGACAGCATAGGACACAGAGTACACAGAACACTGAGAGTACAGCATAGGACACAGAGTACATAGAACACAGAGTACAGCATAGAAGACAGAGAGTACAGCATAGGATAGAGAGAATACAGCATAGCCCACAGAGAGTACAGCATAGGACAGAGAGAGTACACAGAACACAGAGAGTACACAGAACACAGAGAGTAGATAGAACACAGAGAGAGTACAGCATAGGATACGGAGAGTACAGTATAGGACACAGAGAGTACATAGAACAGAAAGAGTACTGCATAGGATAAAGAGAGTATTGCATAGGACACAGAGAATACAGCATAGGACACAAAGAGTACAGCATAGAACACAGAGAATACAGCAGAAGACACAGAGAGAACATAGTCCACAGTGAGTACATAGAACACAGAGTAAAGAATAGAAAAGAGGGAGTAAAGCATAGGACACAGAGTACAGCGTAGAACACAGTGTAACAGCATTTGACACAGAGAGTACAGCATAGCACACAGGGAGTACACAGAACACAGAGAGTGCATAGAACACAGTGCACAGCATAGGACACAGAGAGTACATCGGACACAGTGTAAAACATAGGACACAGAGCGTACTTAGAACACAGAGAGTAAAGCATTGAAAAGAGGGAGTAAAGCATAGGACACAGAGAGTACAGCGTAGAACACACTATAACAGCATAGGACACAGGGAGTATACCACAGGAAACAGAGAGTAAATAGATTACAGAGAGTACTCAGAACACAGAGTACAGCATAGGACACAGAGAATATATGGAACAAGAACAGTACAGCATAGGACAGAGAGAGTACAGCATAGGACACAGGGAGTATACCACAGGAAACAGAGAGTAAATAGATTACAGAGAGTACTCAGAACACAGAGTACAGCATAGGACACAGAGAGTACAGCATAGGACAGAGAGAGTACAGCATAGGACACAGGGAGTATACCACAGGAAATAGAGAGTAAATAGATTACAGAGAGTACATTGAACACAGAGTACATAGAACACAGAGAGTAAAGCATAGGAAGGAGTGAGTAAAGCAAAGGACACAGAGAGTACACTGAACACAGAGGGTACAGCGTAGGACATAGTGAGTATGTAGAACACAGATATTACAGATTAGGATACAGAGAGTACAGCAGAGGATACAGAGAGTACACAGAACACATAGTTCAGTGTAGGAGCCAGAGTGCACAGCATAGGACAGAGAGAGTACAGCATAGGACACAGGGAGTAAACCACAGGAAACAGATGGTACATAGATTACAGAGAGTACACAGAACACAGAGGACAGCATAGAACACAGAGTACATAGAACACAAAGAGTACAGCATAGGATACAGAGAATACAGCATAGCCCACACAGAGTACAGCATAGGACAAAGAGAGTACAGCATAGGACATAGAGAGTACAGCATAGGACACAGAGAATACAGCATAGCCCACACAGAATACAGCATAGGACAGAGAGAGTACAGCATAGGACACGGAGAGTACAGCATAGGACACACAAAGTACAGTATAGGACACAGGGAGGACAGCATAGAACACAGTGTCCAGCATAGGACACACAGAGTACAGCACAGGGCACAGAGAGTACATAGAACACAAAGAGTACAGCATAGGATAAAGAGAGTATTGCATAGGACACAGAGAATACAGCATAGGACAGAGAGAGAACAGCATAGCACACAGAGAGTACAGCATGGAACACAGAGAGTACAGCATAGGACACAGAGAGTACATAGAACACAAAGAGTACAGCATAGGATAAAGAGAGTATTGCATAGGACACAGAGAATACAGCATAGGACACAGAGAGTACATAGAACACAGTGAGTACATAGAACACAGAGTAAAGAATAGAAAAGAGGGAGTAAAGCATAGGACACAGAGTACACAGAACACAGAGGACAGCAGAGGACACAGAGTACATAGAACACAAAGAGTACAGCATAGGACACAGAGTAAACAGAACACAGAGTACAGCATAGAATACACAGAGTACAGCAAAGGATACAGAGAGTACAACATAGGACAAAGAGAGTACAGCATAGAACACAGAGAATACAGCATAGCCCACACAGAGTACAGCATAGGACACAGGGAGTACACAGAACACAGAGAGTAAATAGAACACAGAGACTACAGCATAGGATACGGAGAGTACAGCATAGGACACACAGAATACAGTATAGGACATAGGGAGGACAGCATAGAACGCACTGTAACAGCATAGGACACAGAGAGTACAGCATAGGATAGAGAGAGTACAGCATAGGACACAGAGAGTACAGCATAGGACACAGAGTACAGCATAGAACACAGTGTAACAGCATTGGACACGGAGAGTACAGCATAGGACACAGGGAGTACACAGAACACAGAGAGTAGTTAGAACACAGAGAGTACTGCATAGGATACCGAGAGTACAGCATAGGACAGACAGAATACAGTACAGGACATATGGAGGACAGCATAGAACGCACTGTAACAGCATAGGACACAGAGAGTACAGCATAGGATAGAGAGAGTACAGCAGAGGACACAGAGAGTACAGCATAGGACACAGAGTACACAGCACACAAAGAGTACAGCATAGGACACAGAGTACACAGCACACAAAGAGTACAGCATAGGACACAGAGTGCAGCATAGAACACAGAGAGTACAGCATAGGACAAAGACAGTACAGCAAAGGACACAGAGAATACAGCATAGCCCACACAGAGTACCGCATAGGACACAGCGAGTACAGCATAGCACACAGGACGTACAGCATAGAACACAGAGTACATAGAACACAGAGTACAGCATAGAAGACAGAGAGTACAGCATAGGATAGAGAGAATACAGCATAGCCCACACAGAGTACAGCATAGGACAGAGAGAGTACACAGAACACAGAGAGCACACAGAACACAGAGAGTAGATAGAACACAGAGAGAGTACAGCATAGGATACGGAGAGTACAGCATAGGACACACAGAGTACAGTATAGGACACAGAGTGTACATAGAACACAAATAGTACAGCATAGGATAAAGAGAGTATTGCATAGGACACAGAGAATACAGCATACGACACAGAGAGTACAGCATAGAACACAGAGAATACAGCATAGGACACAGAGAGAACATAGTCCACAGTGAGTACATAGAACACAGAGTAAAGAATAGAAAAGAGGGAGTAAAGCATAGGACACAGAGTACAGCGTAGAACACAGTGTAACAGCATTGGACACAGGGAGTACAGCATAGGACACAGGGAGTACACAGAACACAGAGAGTACATAGAACACAGTGCACAGCATAGGACACAGAGAGTTCAGCATGGACACAGAGAGTACAGCATAGGACACAGAGGGTACTTAGAACACAGAGAGTAAAGCATTGAAAAGAGGGAGTAAAGCATAGGACACAGAGAGTACAGCGTAGAACACAGTGTAACAGCATAGGACACAGGGAGTATACCACAGGAAACAGAGAGTAAATAGATTACAGAGAGTACATTGAACACAGAGTACATAGAACACAGAGAGTAAAGCATAGAAAGGAGGGAGTAAAGCAAAGGACACAGAGAGTACACTGAACACAGAGGGTACAGCGTAGGACATAGTGAGTATGTAGAACACAGATATTACAGATTAGGATACAGAGAGTACAGCAGAGGATACAGAGAGTACACAGAACACATAGTTCAGTGTAGGAGACAGAGTGCACAGCATAGGACAGAGAGAGTACAGCATAGGACACAGAGTACACAGAACACTGAGAGTACAGCATAGGACACAGAGAGTACAGCATAGGATACAGAGAATACAGCATAGCCCACACAGAGTACAGCATAGGACACAGAGAGTACAGCATAGGACAAAGAGAGTACAGCATAGGATATAGAGAGTACAGCATAGGACACAGAGAATACAGCATAGCCCACACAGAATACAGCATAGGACAGAGAGAGTACAGCATAGCACACAGAGAGTACAGCATAGAACACAGAGAATACAGCATAGCCCACACAGAGTACAGCATAGGACACAGAGAGTACACAGAACACAGAGAGTAGATAGAACACAGAGAGTACAGCATAGGATACGGAGAGTACAGCATAGGACACACAGAGTACATCACAGGGTACAGAGAGTACATAGAACACATAGAGTACAGCATAGGATAAAGTGAGTATTGCATAGGACACAGAGAATACAGCATAGGACACAGAGAGTACAGCATAGAACACAGAGAATGCAGCATAGGACACAGAGAGAACATAGACCACAGTGAGTACATAGAACACAGAGTAAAGAATAGAAAAGAGGGAGTAAAGTATAGGACACAGAGAACAGTGTAGAACACAGTGTAACAGCATTGGACACAGAGAGTACAGCATAGGAAACAGGGAGTACACAGAAACACAGAGAGTACATAGAACACAGTGCACAGCATAGGACAAAGAGAGTACAGCATAGAACACAGAGAATACAGCATAGCCCACACAGAGTACAGCATAGGACACAGAGAGTACACAGAACACAGAGAGTAGATAGAACACAGAGAGAGTACAGCATAGGATACGGAGAGTACAGTATAGGACACAGAGAGTACATAGAACAGAAAGAGTACTGCATAGGATAAAGAGAGTATTGCATAGGACACAGAGAATACAGCATAGGACACAAAGAGTACAGCATAGAACACAGAGAATACAGCAGAAGACACAGAGAGAACATAGTCCACAGTGAGTACATAGAACACAGAGTAAAGAATAGAAAAGAGGGAGTAAAGCATAGGACACAGAGTACAGCGTAGAACACAGTGTAACAGCATTTGACACAGAGAGTACAGCATAGCACACAGGGAGTACACAGAACACAGAGAGTGCATAGAACACAGTGCACAGCATAGGACACAGAGAGTACATCGGACACAGTGTAAAACATAGGACACAGAGCGTACTTAGAACACAGAGAGTAAAGCATTGAAAAGAGGGAGTAAAGCATAGGACACAGAGAGTACAGCGTAGAACACACTATAACAGCATAGGACACAGGGAGTATACCACAGGAAACAGAGAGTAAATAGATTACAGAGAGTACTCAGAACACAGAGTACAGCATAGGACACAGAGAATATATGGAACAAGAACAGTACAGCATAGGACAGAGAGAGTACAGCATAGGACACAGGGAGTATACCACAGGAAACAGAGAGTAAATAGATTACAGAGAGTACTCAGAACACAGAGTACAGCATAGGACACAGAGAGTACAGCATAGGACAGAGAGAGTACAGCATAGGACACAGGGAGTATACCACAGGAAATAGAGAGTAAATAGATTACAGAGAGTACATTGAACACAGAGTACATAGAACACAGAGAGTAAAGCATAGGAAGGAGTGAGTAAAGCAAAGGACACAGAGAGTACACTGAACACAGAGGGTACAGCGTAGGACATAGTGAGTATGTAGAACACAGATATTACAGATTAGGATACAGAGAGTACAGCAGAGGATACAGAGAGTACACAGAACACATAGTTCAGTGTAGGAGCCAGAGTGCACAGCATAGGACAGAGAGAGTACAGCATAGGACACAGGGAGTAAACCACAGGAAACAGATGGTACATAGATTACAGAGAGTACACAGAACACAGAGGACAGCATAGAACACAGAGTACATAGAACACAAAGAGTACAGCATAGGATACAGAGAATACAGCATAGCCCACACAGAGTACAGCATAGGACAAAGAGAGTACAGCATAGGACATAGAGAGTACAGCATAGGACACAGAGAATACAGCATAGCCCACACAGAATACAGCATAGGACAGAGAGAGTACAGCATAGGACACGGAGAGTACAGCATAGGACACACAAAGTACAGTATAGGACACAGGGAGGACAGCATAGAACACAGTGTCCAGCATAGGACACACAGAGTACAGCACAGGGCACAGAGAGTACATAGAACACAAAGAGTACAGCATAGGATAAAGAGAGTATTGCATAGGACACAGAGAATACAGCATAGGACAGAGAGAGAACAGCATAGCACACAGAGAGTACAGCATGGAACACAGAGAGTACAGCATAGGACACAGAGAGTACATAGAACACAAAGAGTACAGCATAGGATAAAGAGAGTATTGCATAGGACACAGAGAATACAGCATAGGACACAGAGAGTACATAGAACACAGTGAGTACATAGAACACAGAGTAAAGAATAGAAAAGAGGGAGTAAAGCATAGGACACAGAGTACACAGAACACAGAGGACAGCAGAGGACACAGAGTACATAGAACACAAAGAGTACAGCATAGGACACAGAGTAAACAGAACACAGAGTACAGCATAGAATACACAGAGTACAGCAAAGGATACAGAGAGTACAACATAGGACAAAGAGAGTACAGCATAGAACACAGAGAATACAGCATAGCCCACACAGAGTACAGCATAGGACACAGGGAGTACACAGAACACAGAGAGTAAATAGAACACAGAGACTACAGCATAGGATACGGAGAGTACAGCATAGGACACACAGAATACAGTATAGGACATAGGGAGGACAGCATAGAACGCACTGTAACAGCATAGGACACAGAGAGTACAGCATAGGATAGAGAGAGTACAGCATAGGACACAGAGAGTACAGCATAGGACACAGAGTACAGCATAGAACACAGTGTAACAGCATTGGACACGGAGAGTACAGCATAGGACACAGGGAGTACACAGAACACAGAGAGTAGTTAGAACACAGAGAGTACTGCATAGGATACCGAGAGTACAGCATAGGACAGACAGAATACAGTACAGGACATATGGAGGACAGCATAGAACGCACTGTAACAGCATAGGACACAGAGAGTACAGCATAGGATAGAGAGAGTACAGCAGAGGACACAGAGAGTACAGCATAGGACACAGAGTACACAGCACACAAAGAGTACAGCATAGGACACAGAGTACACAGCACACAAAGAGTACAGCATAGGACACAGAGTGCAGCATAGAACACAGAGAGTACAGCATAGGACAAAGACAGTACAGCAAAGGACACAGAGAATACAGCATAGCCCACACAGAGTACCGCATAGGACACAGCGAGTACAGCATAGCACACAGGACGTACAGCATAGAACACAGAGTACATAGAACACAGAGTACAGCATAGAAGACAGAGAGTACAGCATAGGATAGAGAGAATACAGCATAGCCCACACAGAGTACAGCATAGGACAGAGAGAGTACACAGAACACAGAGAGCACACAGAACACAGAGAGTAGATAGAACACAGAGAGAGTACAGCATAGGATACGGAGAGTACAGCATAGGACACACAGAGTACAGTATAGGACACAGAGTGTACATAGAACACAAATAGTACAGCATAGGATAAAGAGAGTATTGCATAGGACACAGAGAATACAGCATACGACACAGAGAGTACAGCATAGAACACAGAGAATACAGCATAGGACACAGAGAGAACATAGTCCACAGTGAGTACATAGAACACAGAGTAAAGAATAGAAAAGAGGGAGTAAAGCATAGGACACAGAGTACAGCGTAGAACACAGTGTAACAGCATTGGACACAGGGAGTACAGCATAGGACACAGGGAGTACACAGAACACAGAGAGTACATAGAACACAGTGCACAGCATAGGACACAGAGAGTTCAGCATGGACACAGAGAGTACAGCATAGGACACAGAGGGTACTTAGAACACAGAGAGTAAAGCATTGAAAAGAGGGAGTAAAGCATAGGACACAGAGAGTACAGCGTAGAACACAGTGTAACAGCATAGGACACAGGGAGTATACCACAGGAAACAGAGAGTAAATAGATTACAGAGAGTACATTGAACACAGAGTACATAGAACACAGAGAGTAAAGCATAGAAAGGAGGGAGTAAAGCAAAGGACACAGAGAGTACACTGAACACAGAGGGTACAGCGTAGGACATAGTGAGTATGTAGAACACAGATATTACAGATTAGGATACAGAGAGTACAGCAGAGGATACAGAGAGTACACAGAACACATAGTTCAGTGTAGGAGACAGAGTGCACAGCATAGGACAGAGAGAGTACAGCATAGGACACAGAGTACACAGAACACTGAGAGTACAGCATAGGACACAGAGAGTACAGCATAGGATACAGAGAATACAGCATAGCCCACACAGAGTACAGCATAGGACACAGAGAGTACAGCATAGGACAAAGAGAGTACAGCATAGGATATAGAGAGTACAGCATAGGACACAGAGAATACAGCATAGCCCACACAGAATACAGCATAGGACAGAGAGAGTACAGCATAGCACACAGAGAGTACAGCATAGAACACAGAGAATACAGCATAGCCCACACAGAGTACAGCATAGGACACAGAGAGTACACAGAACACAGAGAGTAGATAGAACACAGAGAGTACAGCATAGGATACGGAGAGTACAGCATAGGACACACAGAGTACATCACAGGGTACAGAGAGTACATAGAACACATAGAGTACAGCATAGGATAAAGTGAGTATTGCATAGGACACAGAGAATACAGCATAGGACACAGAGAGTACAGCATAGAACACAGAGAATGCAGCATAGGACACAGAGAGAACATAGACCACAGTGAGTACATAGAACACAGAGTAAAGAATAGAAAAGAGGGAGTAAAGTATAGGACACAGAGAACAGTGTAGAACACAGTGTAACAGCATTGGACACAGAGAGTACAGCATAGGAAACAGGGAGTACACAGAAACACAGAGAGTACATAGAACACAGTGCACAGCATAGGACAAAGAGAGTACAGCATAGAACACAGAGAATACAGCATAGCCCACACAGAGTACAGCATAGGACACAGAGAGTACACAGAACACAGAGAGTAGATAGAACACAGAGAGTACAGCATAGGATACGGAGAGTACAGCATAGGACACACTGAGTACAGTATAGGACACAGGGAGGACAGCATAGAACACATTGTACAGCATAGGACACAAAGGGTACATCACAGGGCACAGAGAGTACATAGAACACAAAGAGTACAGCATAGGATAAAGTGAGTATTGCATAGGACACAGAGAATACAGCATAGGACACAGAGAGTACATAGAACACAGTGAGTACATAGAACACAGAGTACAGAATAGAAAAGAGTGAGTAAAGCATAGGACACAGATTACACAGAACACTGAGAGTACAGCATAGGACACAGAGTACAGCATAGGACAGATAGTACACAGAACACTGAGAGTACAGCATAGGACACAGAGTAAACAGAACACAGATTACAGCATAGAACACAGTGAGTACATAGAACACAGAGTAAAGAATAGAAAAGAGGGAGTAAAGCATAGGACACAGATTACACAGAACACTGAGAGTACAGCATAGGACACAGAGTACAGCATAGGACACATAGTACACAGAACACTGAGAGTACAGCATAGGACACAGAGTAAACAGAACACAGAGTACAGCATAGAACACAGAGAGTACAGCATAGGATACAGAGAATACAGCATAGGACAAAGAGAGTACAGCACAGAACACAGAGAATACAGCATAGCCCACACAGAGTACAGCATAGGATACAGAGAGTACACAGAACACAGAGAGTAGATAGAACACAGAGAGTACAGCATAGGATACGGAGAGTACAGCATAGGACACACAGAGTACAGTATAGGCCACAGGGAGGACAGCATAGAACTCAGTGTACAGCATAGGACACAAAGTGTACAGCACAGGGCACAGATAGTACATAGAACACAAAGAGTACAGCATAGGATAAAGAGAGTATTGCATAGGACACAGAGAATACAGCATAGGACACAGAGAGTACAGCATAGAACACAGAGAGTACAGCATAGGACACAGAGAGTACAGCATTGAAAAGAGGGAATAAAGCATAGGACACAGAGAGTACAGCGTAGGACACAGAGTAAACAGAACACAGAGTACAGCATAGAACACAGAGAATACAGCATAGGATACAGAGAATACAGCATAGGACAAAGAGAGTACAGCACAGAACACAGAGAATACAGCATAGCCCACACAGAGTACAGCATAGGACACATAGTACACAGAACACTGAGAGTACAGCATAGGACACAGAGTAAACAGAACACAGAGTACAGCAGAGAACACAGAGAGTACAGCATAGGATACAGAGAATACAGCATAGCCCACACAGACTACAGCATAGGATACAGAGAGTACACAGAACACAGAGAGTAGATAGAACACAGAGAGTACAGCATAGGATACGGAGAGTACAGCATAGGACACACAGAGTAAAGTATAGGCCACAGGGAGGACAGCATAGAACACAGTGTACAGCATAGGACACAGATAGTACATAGAACACAAAGAGTACAGCATAGGCTAAAGAGAGTATTGCATAGGACACAGAGAATACAGCATAGAACACAGAGAGTACAGCATAGAACACAGAGAGTACAGCATAGAACACACAGAGTACAGCATAGGACACAGAGAGAACATAGTCCACAGTGAGTACATAGAACATAGAGTAAGGAATTGAAAAGAGGGAGTAAAGCATAGGACACAGAGTACAGCGTAGAACACAGTGTAACTGCATTGGACACAGAGAGTACAGCATAGGACACAGTGAATATACCACAGGAAACAGAGAGTACATACATTACAGAGAGTACACAGAACACAGAGTACAGCATAGGACACAGAGAATATATCGAACAAAAACAGTACAGCATAGGACACAGAGAGTAAAGCATAGGACACAGAGTACACAGAACACAGAGTACAGCATAGAAGACAGAGAGTACAGCATAGGATACAGAGAGTACAGCATAGGACAAAGAGAGTACAGCATAGGACACAGAGAGTACAGCATAGGACACAGGGAGTACAGCGTAGGACCCAGAGAGTACAGCATGGAACACAGAGAGTACAGCATAGGACACAGGGAGCACGGGACAGGAAACAGAGTGTACATAGAACACAGAGAGTACAGCATAGGATACAGAGAGTACAGCATAGGAGGCAGAGTACATAGAACACAAAGAGTACAGCATAGGATACAGAGAGTACAGCATAGGACAAAGAGAGTACAGCATAGAACACAGAGAATACAGCATAGCCCACACAGAGTACAGCATAGGACACAGAGAGTACACAGAACACAGAGAGTAGATAGAACACAGAGAGTACAGCATAGGATACGGAGAGTACAGCATAGGACACACAGAGTACATCACAGGGTACAGAGAGTACATAGAACACATAGAGTACAGCATAGGATAAAGTGAGTATTGCATAGGACACAGAGAATACAGCATAGGACACAGAGAGTACAGCATAGAACACAGAGAATGCAGCATAGGACACAGAGAGAACATAGACCACAGTGAGTACATAGAACACAGAGTAAAGAATAGAAAAGAGGGAGTAAAGTATAGGACACAGAGAACAGTGTAGAACACAGTGTAACAGCATTGGACACAGAGAGTACAGCATAGGAAACAGGGAGTACACAGAAACACAGAGAGTACATAGAACACAGTGCACAGCATAGGACAAAGAGAGTACAGCATAGAACACAGAGAATACAGCATAGCCCACACAGAGTACAGCATAGGACACAGAGAGTACACAGAACACAGAGAGTAGATAGAACACAGAGAGAGTACAGCATAGGATACGGAGAGTACAGTATAGGACACAGAGAGTACATAGAACAGAAAGAGTACTGCATAGGATAAAGAGAGTATTGCATAGGACACAGAGAATACAGCATAGGACACAAAGAGTACAGCATAGAACACAGAGAATACAGCAGAAGACACAGAGAGAACATAGTCCACAGTGAGTACATAGAACACAGAGTAAAGAATAGAAAAGAGGGAGTAAAGCATAGGACACAGAGTACAGCGTAGAACACAGTGTAACAGCATTTGACACAGAGAGTACAGCATAGCACACAGGGAGTACACAGAACACAGAGAGTGCATAGAACACAGTGCACAGCATAGGACACAGAGAGTACATCGGACACAGTGTAAAACATAGGACACAGAGCGTACTTAGAACACAGAGAGTAAAGCATTGAAAAGAGGGAGTAAAGCATAGGACACAGAGAGTACAGCGTAGAACACACTATAACAGCATAGGACACAGGGAGTATACCACAGGAAACAGAGAGTAAATAGATTACAGAGAGTACTCAGAACACAGAGTACAGCATAGGACACAGAGAATATATGGAACAAGAACAGTACAGCATAGGACAGAGAGAGTACAGCATAGGACACAGGGAGTATACCACAGGAAACAGAGAGTAAATAGATTACAGAGAGTACTCAGAACACAGAGTACAGCATAGGACACAGAGAGTACAGCATAGGACAGAGAGAGTACAGCATAGGACACAGGGAGTATACCACAGGAAATAGAGAGTAAATAGATTACAGAGAGTACATTGAACACAGAGTACATAGAACACAGAGAGTAAAGCATAGGAAGGAGTGAGTAAAGCAAAGGACACAGAGAGTACACTGAACACAGAGGGTACAGCGTAGGACATAGTGAGTATGTAGAACACAGATATTACAGATTAGGATACAGAGAGTACAGCAGAGGATACAGAGAGTACACAGAACACATAGTTCAGTGTAGGAGCCAGAGTGCACAGCATAGGACAGAGAGAGTACAGCATAGGACACAGGGAGTAAACCACAGGAAACAGATGGTACATAGATTACAGAGAGTACACAGAACACAGAGGACAGCATAGAACACAGAGTACATAGAACACAAAGAGTACAGCATAGGATACAGAGAATACAGCATAGCCCACACAGAGTACAGCATAGGACAAAGAGAGTACAGCATAGGACATAGAGAGTACAGCATAGGACACAGAGAATACAGCATAGCCCACACAGAATACAGCATAGGACAGAGAGAGTACAGCATAGGACACGGAGAGTACAGCATAGGACACACAAAGTACAGTATAGGACACAGGGAGGACAGCATAGAACACAGTGTCCAGCATAGGACACACAGAGTACAGCACAGGGCACAGAGAGTACATAGAACACAAAGAGTACAGCATAGGATAAAGAGAGTATTGCATAGGACACAGAGAATACAGCATAGGACAGAGAGAGAACAGCATAGCACACAGAGAGTACAGCATGGAACACAGAGAGTACAGCATAGGACACAGAGAGTACATAGAACACAAAGAGTACAGCATAGGATAAAGAGAGTATTGCATAGGACACAGAGAATACAGCATAGGACACAGAGAGTACATAGAACACAGTGAGTACATAGAACACAGAGTAAAGAATAGAAAAGAGGGAGTAAAGCATAGGACACAGAGTACACAGAACACAGAGGACAGCAGAGGACACAGAGTACATAGAACACAAAGAGTACAGCATAGGACACAGAGTAAACAGAACACAGAGTACAGCATAGAATACACAGAGTACAGCAAAGGATACAGAGAGTACAACATAGGACAAAGAGAGTACAGCATAGAACACAGAGAATACAGCATAGCCCACACAGAGTACAGCATAGGACACAGGGAGTACACAGAACACAGAGAGTAAATAGAACACAGAGACTACAGCATAGGATACGGAGAGTACAGCATAGGACACACAGAATACAGTATAGGACATAGGGAGGACAGCATAGAACGCACTGTAACAGCATAGGACACAGAGAGTACAGCATAGGATAGAGAGAGTACAGCATAGGACACAGAGAGTACAGCATAGGACACAGAGTACAGCATAGAACACAGTGTAACAGCATTGGACACGGAGAGTACAGCATAGGACACAGGGAGTACACAGAACACAGAGAGTAGTTAGAACACAGAGAGTACTGCATAGGATACCGAGAGTACAGCATAGGACAGACAGAATACAGTACAGGACATATGGAGGACAGCATAGAACGCACTGTAACAGCATAGGACACAGAGAGTACAGCATAGGATAGAGAGAGTACAGCAGAGGACACAGAGAGTACAGCATAGGACACAGAGTACACAGCACACAAAGAGTACAGCATAGGACACAGAGTACACAGCACACAAAGAGTACAGCATAGGACACAGAGTGCAGCATAGAACACAGAGAGTACAGCATAGGACAAAGACAGTACAGCAAAGGACACAGAGAATACAGCATAGCCCACACAGAGTACCGCATAGGACACAGCGAGTACAGCATAGCACACAGGACGTACAGCATAGAACACAGAGTACATAGAACACAGAGTACAGCATAGAAGACAGAGAGTACAGCATAGGATAGAGAGAATACAGCATAGCCCACACAGAGTACAGCATAGGACAGAGAGAGTACACAGAACACAGAGAGCACACAGAACACAGAGAGTAGATAGAACACAGAGAGAGTACAGCATAGGATACGGAGAGTACAGCATAGGACACACAGAGTACAGTATAGGACACAGAGTGTACATAGAACACAAATAGTACAGCATAGGATAAAGAGAGTATTGCATAGGACACAGAGAATACAGCATACGACACAGAGAGTACAGCATAGAACACAGAGAATACAGCATAGGACACAGAGAGAACATAGTCCACAGTGAGTACATAGAACACAGAGTAAAGAATAGAAAAGAGGGAGTAAAGCATAGGACACAGAGTACAGCGTAGAACACAGTGTAACAGCATTGGACACAGGGAGTACAGCATAGGACACAGGGAGTACACAGAACACAGAGAGTACATAGAACACAGTGCACAGCATAGGACACAGAGAGTTCAGCATGGACACAGAGAGTACAGCATAGGACACAGAGGGTACTTAGAACACAGAGAGTAAAGCATTGAAAAGAGGGAGTAAAGCATAGGACACAGAGAGTACAGCGTAGAACACAGTGTAACAGCATAGGACACAGGGAGTATACCACAGGAAACAGAGAGTAAATAGATTACAGAGAGTACATTGAACACAGAGTACATAGAACACAGAGAGTAAAGCATAGAAAGGAGGGAGTAAAGCAAAGGACACAGAGAGTACACTGAACACAGAGGGTACAGCGTAGGACATAGTGAGTATGTAGAACACAGATATTACAGATTAGGATACAGAGAGTACAGCAGAGGATACAGAGAGTACACAGAACACATAGTTCAGTGTAGGAGACAGAGTGCACAGCATAGGACAGAGAGAGTACAGCATAGGACACAGAGTACACAGAACACTGAGAGTACAGCATAGGACACAGAGAGTACAGCATAGGATACAGAGAATACAGCATAGCCCACACAGAGTACAGCATAGGACACAGAGAGTACAGCATAGGACAAAGAGAGTACAGCATAGGATATAGAGAGTACAGCATAGGACACAGAGAATACAGCATAGCCCACACAGAATACAGCATAGGACAGAGAGAGTACAGCATAGCACACAGAGAGTACAGCATAGAACACAGAGAATACAGCATAGCCCACACAGAGTACAGCATAGGACACAGAGAGTACACAGAACACAGAGAGTAGATAGAACACAGAGAGTACAGCATAGGATACGGAGAGTACAGCATAGGACACACAGAGTACATCACAGGGTACAGAGAGTACATAGAACACATAGAGTACAGCATAGGATAAAGTGAGTATTGCATAGGACACAGAGAATACAGCATAGGACACAGAGAGTACAGCATAGAACACAGAGAATGCAGCATAGGACACAGAGAGAACATAGACCACAGTGAGTACATAGAACACAGAGTAAAGAATAGAAAAGAGGGAGTAAAGTATAGGACACAGAGAACAGTGTAGAACACAGTGTAACAGCATTGGACACAGAGAGTACAGCATAGGAAACAGGGAGTACACAGAAACACAGAGAGTACATAGAACACAGTGCACAGCATAGGACAAAGAGAGTACAGCATAGAACACAGAGAATACAGCATAGCCCACACAGAGTACAGCATAGGACACAGAGAGTACACAGAACACAGAGAGTAGATAGAACACAGAGAGTACAGCATAGGATACGGAGAGTACAGCATAGGACACACTGAGTACAGTATAGGACACAGGGAGGACAGCATAGAACACATTGTACAGCATAGGACACAAAGGGTACATCACAGGGCACAGAGAGTACATAGAACACAAAGAGTACAGCATAGGATAAAGTGAGTATTGCATAGGACACAGAGAATACAGCATAGGACACAGAGAGTACATAGAACACAGTGAGTACATAGAACACAGAGTACAGAATAGAAAAGAGTGAGTAAAGCATAGGACACAGATTACACAGAACACTGAGAGTACAGCATAGGACACAGAGTACAGCATAGGACAGATAGTACACAGAACACTGAGAGTACAGCATAGGACACAGAGTAAACAGAACACAGATTACAGCATAGAACACAGTGAGTACATAGAACACAGAGTAAAGAATAGAAAAGAGGGAGTAAAGCATAGGACACAGATTACACAGAACACTGAGAGTACAGCATAGGACACAGAGTACAGCATAGGACACATAGTACACAGAACACTGAGAGTACAGCATAGGACACAGAGTAAACAGAACACAGAGTACAGCATAGAACACAGAGAGTACAGCATAGGATACAGAGAATACAGCATAGGACAAAGAGAGTACAGCACAGAACACAGAGAATACAGCATAGCCCACACAGAGTACAGCATAGGATACAGAGAGTACACAGAACACAGAGAGTAGATAGAACACAGAGAGTACAGCATAGGATACGGAGAGTACAGCATAGGACACACAGAGTACAGTATAGGCCACAGGGAGGACAGCATAGAACTCAGTGTACAGCATAGGACACAAAGTGTACAGCACAGGGCACAGATAGTACATAGAACACAAAGAGTACAGCATAGGATAAAGAGAGTATTGCATAGGACACAGAGAATACAGCATAGGACACAGAGAGTACAGCATAGAACACAGAGAGTACAGCATAGGACACAGAGAGTACAGCATTGAAAAGAGGGAATAAAGCATAGGACACAGAGAGTACAGCGTAGGACACAGAGTAAACAGAACACAGAGTACAGCATAGAACACAGAGAATACAGCATAGGATACAGAGAATACAGCATAGGACAAAGAGAGTACAGCACAGAACACAGAGAATACAGCATAGCCCACACAGAGTACAGCATAGGACACATAGTACACAGAACACTGAGAGTACAGCATAGGACACAGAGTAAACAGAACACAGAGTACAGCAGAGAACACAGAGAGTACAGCATAGGATACAGAGAATACAGCATAGCCCACACAGACTACAGCATAGGATACAGAGAGTACACAGAACACAGAGAGTAGATAGAACACAGAGAGTACAGCATAGGATACGGAGAGTACAGCATAGGACACACAGAGTAAAGTATAGGCCACAGGGAGGACAGCATAGAACACAGTGTACAGCATAGGACACAGATAGTACATAGAACACAAAGAGTACAGCATAGGCTAAAGAGAGTATTGCATAGGACACAGAGAATACAGCATAGAACACAGAGAGTACAGCATAGAACACAGAGAGTACAGCATAGAACACACAGAGTACAGCATAGGACACAGAGAGAACATAGTCCACAGTGAGTACATAGAACATAGAGTAAGGAATTGAAAAGAGGGAGTAAAGCATAGGACACAGAGTACAGCGTAGAACACAGTGTAACTGCATTGGACACAGAGAGTACAGCATAGGACACAGTGAATATACCACAGGAAACAGAGAGTACATACATTACAGAGAGTACACAGAACACAGAGTACAGCATAGGACACAGAGAATATATCGAACAAAAACAGTACAGCATAGGACACAGAGAGTAAAGCATAGGACACAGAGTACACAGAACACAGAGTACAGCATAGAAGACAGAGAGTACAGCATAGGATACAGAGAGTACAGCATAGGACAAAGAGAGTACAGCATAGGACACAGAGAGTACAGCATAGGACACAGGGAGTACAGCGTAGGACCCAGAGAGTACAGCATGGAACACAGAGAGTACAGCATAGGACACAGGGAGCACGGGACAGGAAACAGAGTGTACATAGAACACAGAGAGTACAGCATAGGATACAGAGAGTACAGCATAGGAGGCAGAGTACATAGAACACAAAGAGTACAGCATAGGATACAGAGAGTACAGCATAGGACAAAGAGAGTACAGCATAGAACACAGAGAATACAGCATAGCCCACACAGAGTACAGCATAGGACACAGAGAGTACAGCGTAGAACACAGTGTAACAGCATTGGACACAGAGAGTACAGCATAGGACACAGGGAGTACACAGAAACACAGAGAGTACATAGAACACAGTGCACAGCATAGGACAAAGAGAGTACAGCATAGAACACAGAGAATACAGCATAGCCCACACAGAGTACAGCATAGGACACAGAGAGTACACAGAACACAGAGAGTAGATAGAACACAGAGAGTACAGCATAGGATACGGAGAGTACAGCATAGGACACACAGAGTACAGTATAGGACACAGGGAGGACAGCATAGAACACAGTGTACAGCATAGGACACACAGAGTACATCACAGGGCACAGAGAGTACATAGAACACAAAGAGTACAGCATAGGATAAAGTGAGTATTGCATAGGACACAGAGAATACAGCATAGGACACAGAGAGTACATAGAACACAGTGAGTACATAGAACACAGAGTAAAGAATAGAAAAGAGTGAGTAAAGCATAGGACACAGATTACACAGAACACTGAGAGTACAGCATAGGACACAGAGTACAGCATAGGACACATAGTACACAGAACACTGAGAGTACAGCATAGGACACAGAGTAAACAGAACACAGAGTACAGCATAGAACACAGAGAGTACATAGAACACAGTGAGTACATAGAACACAGAGTAAAGAATAGAAAAGTGGGAGTAAAGCATAGGACACATATTACACAGAACACTGAGAGTACAGCATAGGACACAGAGTACAGCATAGGACACAGAGAGTACAGCATAGGATACAGAGAATACAGCATAGGACAAAGAGAGTACAGCACAGAACACAGAGAATACAGCATAGCCCACACAGAGTACAGCATAGGACACATAGTACACAGAACACTGAGAGTACAGCATAGGACACAGAGTAAACAGAACACAGAGTACAGCATAGAACACAGAGAGTACAGCATAAGATACAGAGAATACAGCATAGGACAAAGAGAGTACAGCATAGAACACAGAGAATACAGCATAGCCCACACAGAGTACAGCATAGGACACAGAGAGTACACAGAACACAGAGAGTAGATAGAACACAGAGAGAACAGCATAGGATATGGAGAGTACAGCATAGGGCACACAGAGTACAGTATAGGACACAGGGAGGACAGCATAGAACACAGTGTACAGTATAGGACACACAGAGTACATCACAGGGCACAGAGAGTACATAGAACACAAAGAGTACAGCATAGGATAAAGTGAGTATTGCATAGGACACAGAGAATACAGCATAGGACACAGAGAGTACAGCATAGAACACAGAGAATACAGCATAGGACACAGAGAGAACATAGACCACAGTGAGTACATAGAACACAGAGTAAAGAATAGAAAAGAGGGAGTAAAGCATAGGACACAGAGTACAGCGTAGAACACAGTGTAACAGCATTGGACTCAGAGAGTACAGCATAGGACACAGGGAGTACACAGAAACACAGAAAGTACATAGAACACAGTGCACAGCATAGGACACAGAGAGTTCAGCATGAACACAGAGAGTACAGCATAGGACACAGAGAGTACTTAGGACAAAGTGTAAAACATAGAACACAGAGAGTAAAGCATTGAAAAGAGGGAGTAAAGCACAGGATACAGAGAGTACAGCGTAGAACACACTGTAACAGCATAGGACAGAGAGAGTACAGCATAGGACACAGGGAGTATACCACAGGAAACAGAGAGTGCATACATTACAGAGAGTACACTGAACACAGCATAGGACACAGAGAGTACATAGAACACAGTGAGTACATAGAACACGGAGTAAAGAATAGAAAAGAGGGAGTAAAGCATAGGACACAGAGTATGGCATAGGACACAGAGTAAACAGAACACAGATTACAGCATAGAACACAGAGAGTACAGCATAGGATACCGAGAATACAGCATAGGACAAAGAGAGTACAGCACAGAACACAGCGAGTACAGCATAGCACACACAGAGTACAGCATAGGATACAGAGAGTACACAGAACACAGAGAGTAGATAGAACACAGAGAGTACAGCATAGGATACAGAGAATACAGCATAGGACACAGAGTACAGCGTAGAACACAGTGTAACAGCATTGGACACAGAGAGTACAGCATAGGACACAGGGAGTACACAGAACACAGAGAGTACATAGAACACAGTGCACAGCATAGGACACAGAGTTCAGCATGGACACAGAGAGTACAGCATAGGACACAGAGAGTACATCGGACACAGAGAGTACATAGCACACAGTGTAAAACATAGGACACAGAGGGTACTTAGAACACAGAAAGTAAAGCATTGAAAAGAGGGAGTACAGCATAGGACACAGAGAGTACAGCGTAGGATAGAGAGAGTACAGCATAGGACACAGAGAGTACAGCATAGGACACAGAGAGTACAGCAAAGGACACAGAGAATACAGCATAGCCCACACAGAGTACAGCATAGGACACAGCGAGTACAGCATAGGATACAGAGAGTACAGCATAGGACACACAGAGAGTACAGCATAGGACACAGAGAGTACATAGACCATAGTGAGTACATAGAACACAGAGTAACGAATACAAAAGAGGGAGTAAAGCATAGGACACAGAGTACAGCATAGAACACAGTGTAACAGCATTGGACACGGAGAGTACAGCATAGGACACAGGGAGTACACAGAACACAGAGAGTAGATAGAACACAGAGAGTACAGCATAGGATACGGAGAGTACAGCATAGGACAGACAGAATACAGTATAGGACATATGGAGGACAGCATAGAACGCACTGTAACAGCATAGGACACAGAGAGTACAGCATAGGATAGAGAGAGTACAGCAGAGGACACAGAGAGTACAGCATAGGACACAGAGTACACAGCACACAAAGAGTACAGCATAGGACACAGAGTTCAGCATAGAACACAGTGTAACAGCATTGGACACGGAGAGTACAGCATAGGACACAGAGAGTACAGCATAGGACACAGAGTGTACATAGGACACAGTGTAAAACATAGGACACAGAGTGTTCATAGGACACAGTGTAAAACATAGGACACAGAGTGTTCATAGAACACAGAGAGTAAAGCAATGAAAAGAGGGAATAAAGCATAGGACACAGAGAGTACAGCATAGAACACATTGTAACAGCATAGGACAGAGAGAGAACAGCATAGGACACAGGGAGTATACCACAGGAAACAGAGAGTAAATAGATTACAGAGAGTACACAGAACACAGAGTACAACATAGGACACAGAGAATATATGGAACAAAAACAGTACAGCATAGGACACAGGGCGTACAGCCTAGAACACAGAATACATAGAGCACAGAGAGTAAAGCATAGAAAAGAGGGAGTAAAGCAAAGGACACAGAGAGTACAGCGTAGAACACAGAGAGTACAGCATAGGACACAGTGTTCAGCATAGGACACACAAAGTACAATATAGGACACAGGGAAGACAGCATAGAACACAATGTACAGCATAGGACACACAGAGTACAGCACAGGGCACAGAGAGTACATAGAACACAAAGAGTACAGCATAGGATAAAGAGAGTATTGCATAGGACACAGAGAATACAGCATAGGACACAGAGAGCACAGCATTGAAAAGAGGGAATAAAGCATAGGACACAGAGAGTACAGCGTAGAACACACTGTAACAGCATAGGACAGAGAGAGTACAGCATAGGACACAGGGAGTATACCACAGGAAACAGAGAGTAAACAGATTACAGAGAGTACACAGAACACAGAGTACAACATAGGACACAGAGACTATATGGAACAAAAACAGTACAGCATAGGACACAGGGCGTACAGCATAGAACACAGAGTACATAGAGCACAGAGAGTAAAGCATAGAAAAGAGGGAGTGAAGCAAAGGACACAGAGAGTACAGCGTAGAACACAGAGGACATAGGACACAGTGTTCAGCATAGGACACACAAAGTACAATATAGGACACAGGGAAGACAGCATAGAACACAATGTACAGCATAGGACACACAGAGTACAGCACAGGGCACAGAGAGTACATAGAACACAAAGAGTACAGCATAGGATAAAGAGAGTATTGCATAGGACACAGAGAATACAGCATAGGACACAGAGAGTACAGCATAGGACACAGAGAGTACACAGAACAGAGAGTAGATAGAACACAGAGAGTACAGCATAGGATACGGAGAGTACAGCATAGGACACACAAAGTACAGTATAGGACACAGGGAGGACAGCATAGCACACAGAGAGTACATAGAATACAGTGAGTACATAGAATACAGAGTAAAGAATAGAAAAGAGAGAGTAAAGCATAGGACACAGAGTACACAGAACACAGAGGACAGCATAGGACACAGAGTACACAGAACACTGAGAGTACAGCATAGGACACAGAGTACATAGAACACAGAGTACAGCATAGAAGACAGAGAGTACAGCATAGGATAGAGAGAATACAGCATAGCCCACACAGAGTACAGCATAGGACAGAGAGAGTACACAGAACACAGAGAGTAGATAGAACACAGAGAGAGTACAGCATAGGATACGGAGAGTACAGCATAGGACACACAGAGTACAGTATAGGACACACAGAGTACATAGAACACAAAGAGTACAGCTTAGGATAAAGAGAGTATTGCATAGGACACAGAGAATACAGCATAGGACACAGAGAGTACAGCATAGAACACAGAGAGTACAGCATAGGACACAGAGAGTACAGCATAGGACACAGAGAGTACAGCTTTGAAAAGAGGGAATAAAGCATAGGACACAGAGAGTACAGCGTAGAACACACTGTAACAGCATAGGACAGAGAGAGTACAGCATAGGACACGGAGTATACCACAGGAAACATAGAGTAAATAGATTACAGAGAGTACACAGAACACAGAGTACAACATAGGACACAGAGAATATATGGAACAAAAACAGTACAGCATAGGACACAGGGCGTATAGCATAGAACACAGAGTACATAGAGCACAGAGAGTAAAGCATAGAAAAGAGGGAGTGAAGCAAAGGACACAGAGAGTACAGCGTAGAACACAGAGGACATAGGACACAGTGTTCAGCATAGGACACACAAAGTACAATATAGGACACAGGGAGCACGGGACAGGAAACAGAGTGTACATAGAACACAGAGAGTACAGCATAGGATACAGAGAGTACAGCATAGGAGGCAGAGTACATAGAACACAAAGAGTACAGCATAGGATACAGAGAGTACAGCATAGGACAAAGAGAGTACAGCATAGAACACAGAGAATACAGCATAGCCCACACAGAGTACAGCATAGGACACAGAGAGTACAGTATAGGAGATAGGGAGGACAGCATAGAACGCACTGTAACAGCATAGGACACAGAGAGTACAGCATAGGATAGAGAGAGTACAGCATAGGACACAGAGAGTACAGCATAGGACACAGAGTACAGCATAGGACACATAGTACACAGAACACTGAGAGTACAGCATAGGACACAGAGTAAACAGAACACAGAGTACAGCATAGAACACAGAGAGTACATAGAACACAGTGAGTACATAGAACACAGAGTAAAGAATAGAAAAGTGGGAGTAAAGCATAGGACACATATTACACAGAACACTGAGAGTACAGCATAGGACACAGAGTACAGCATAGGACACAGAGAGTACAGCATAGGATACAGAGAATACAGCATAGGACAAAGAGAGTACAGCACAGAACACAGAGAATACAGCATAGCCCACACAGAGTACAGCATAGGACACATAGTACACAGAACACTGAGAGTACAGCATAGGACACAGAGTAAACAGAACACAGAGTACAGCATAGAACACAGAGAGTACAGCATAAGATACAGAGAATACAGCATAGGACAAAGAGAGTACAGCATAGAACACAGAGAATACAGCATAGCCCACACAGAGTACAGCATAGGACACAGAGAGTACACAGAACACAGAGAGTAGATAGAACACAGAGAGAACAGCATAGGATATGGAGAGTACAGCATAGGGCACACAGAGTACAGTATAGGACACAGGGAGGACAGCATAGAACACAGTGTACAGTATAGGACACACAGAGTACATCACAGGGCACAGAGAGTACATAGAACACAAAGAGTACAGCATAGGATAAAGTGAGTATTGCATAGGACACAGAGAATACAGCATAGGACACAGAGAGTACAGCATAGAACACAGAGAATACAGCATAGGACACAGAGAGAACATAGACCACAGTGAGTACATAGAACACAGAGTAAAGAATAGAAAAGAGGGAGTAAAGCATAGGACACAGAGTACAGCGTAGAACACAGTGTAACAGCATTGGACTCAGAGAGTACAGCATAGGACACAGGGAGTACACAGAAACACAGAAAGTACATAGAACACAGTGCACAGCATAGGACACAGAGAGTTCAGCATGAACACAGAGAGTACAGCATAGGACACAGAGAGTACTTAGGACAAAGTGTAAAACATAGAACACAGAGAGTAAAGCATTGAAAAGAGGGAGTAAAGCACAGGATACAGAGAGTACAGCGTAGAACACACTGTAACAGCATAGGACAGAGAGAGTACAGCATAGGACACAGGGAGTATACCACAGGAAACAGAGAGTGCATACATTACAGAGAGTACACTGAACACAGCATAGGACACAGAGAGTACATAGAACACAGTGAGTACATAGAACACGGAGTAAAGAATAGAAAAGAGGGAGTAAAGCATAGGACACAGAGTATGGCATAGGACACAGAGTAAACAGAACACAGATTACAGCATAGAACACAGAGAGTACAGCATAGGATACCGAGAATACAGCATAGGACAAAGAGAGTACAGCACAGAACACAGCGAGTACAGCATAGCACACACAGAGTACAGCATAGGATACAGAGAGTACACAGAACACAGAGAGTAGATAGAACACAGAGAGTACAGCATAGGATACAGAGAATACAGCATAGGACACAGAGTACAGCGTAGAACACAGTGTAACAGCATTGGACACAGAGAGTACAGCATAGGACACAGGGAGTACACAGAACACAGAGAGTACATAGAACACAGTGCACAGCATAGGACACAGAGTTCAGCATGGACACAGAGAGTACAGCATAGGACACAGAGAGTACATCGGACACAGAGAGTACATAGCACACAGTGTAAAACATAGGACACAGAGGGTACTTAGAACACAGAAAGTAAAGCATTGAAAAGAGGGAGTACAGCATAGGACACAGAGAGTACAGCGTAGGATAGAGAGAGTACAGCATAGGACACAGAGAGTACAGCATAGGACACAGAGAGTACAGCAAAGGACACAGAGAATACAGCATAGCCCACACAGAGTACAGCATAGGACACAGCGAGTACAGCATAGGATACAGAGAGTACAGCATAGGACACACAGAGAGTACAGCATAGGACACAGAGAGTACATAGACCATAGTGAGTACATAGAACACAGAGTAACGAATACAAAAGAGGGAGTAAAGCATAGGACACAGAGTACAGCATAGAACACAGTGTAACAGCATTGGACACGGAGAGTACAGCATAGGACACAGGGAGTACACAGAACACAGAGAGTAGATAGAACACAGAGAGTACAGCATAGGATACGGAGAGTACAGCATAGGACAGACAGAATACAGTATAGGACATATGGAGGACAGCATAGAACGCACTGTAACAGCATAGGACACAGAGAGTACAGCATAGGATAGAGAGAGTACAGCAGAGGACACAGAGAGTACAGCATAGGACACAGAGTACACAGCACACAAAGAGTACAGCATAGGACACAGAGTTCAGCATAGAACACAGTGTAACAGCATTGGACACGGAGAGTACAGCATAGGACACAGAGAGTACAGCATAGGACACAGAGTGTACATAGGACACAGTGTAAAACATAGGACACAGAGTGTTCATAGGACACAGTGTAAAACATAGGACACAGAGTGTTCATAGAACACAGAGAGTAAAGCAATGAAAAGAGGGAATAAAGCATAGGACACAGAGAGTACAGCATAGAACACATTGTAACAGCATAGGACAGAGAGAGAACAGCATAGGACACAGGGAGTATACCACAGGAAACAGAGAGTAAATAGATTACAGAGAGTACACAGAACACAGAGTACAACATAGGACACAGAGAATATATGGAACAAAAACAGTACAGCATAGGACACAGGGCGTACAGCCTAGAACACAGAATACATAGAGCACAGAGAGTAAAGCATAGAAAAGAGGGAGTAAAGCAAAGGACACAGAGAGTACAGCGTAGAACACAGAGAGTACAGCATAGGACACAGTGTTCAGCATAGGACACACAAAGTACAATATAGGACACAGGGAAGACAGCATAGAACACAATGTACAGCATAGGACACACAGAGTACAGCACAGGGCACAGAGAGTACATAGAACACAAAGAGTACAGCATAGGATAAAGAGAGTATTGCATAGGACACAGAGAATACAGCATAGGACACAGAGAGCACAGCATTGAAAAGAGGGAATAAAGCATAGGACACAGAGAGTACAGCGTAGAACACACTGTAACAGCATAGGACAGAGAGAGTACAGCATAGGACACAGGGAGTATACCACAGGAAACAGAGAGTAAACAGATTACAGAGAGTACACAGAACACAGAGTACAACATAGGACACAGAGACTATATGGAACAAAAACAGTACAGCATAGGACACAGGGCGTACAGCATAGAACACAGAGTACATAGAGCACAGAGAGTAAAGCATAGAAAAGAGGGAGTGAAGCAAAGGACACAGAGAGTACAGCGTAGAACACAGAGGACATAGGACACAGTGTTCAGCATAGGACACACAAAGTACAATATAGGACACAGGGAAGACAGCATAGAACACAATGTACAGCATAGGACACACAGAGTACAGCACAGGGCACAGAGAGTACATAGAACACAAAGAGTACAGCATAGGATAAAGAGAGTATTGCATAGGACACAGAGAATACAGCATAGGACACAGAGAGTACAGCATAGGACACAGAGAGTACACAGAACAGAGAGTAGATAGAACACAGAGAGTACAGCATAGGATACGGAGAGTACAGCATAGGACACACAAAGTACAGTATAGGACACAGGGAGGACAGCATAGCACACAGAGAGTACATAGAATACAGTGAGTACATAGAATACAGAGTAAAGAATAGAAAAGAGAGAGTAAAGCATAGGACACAGAGTACACAGAACACAGAGGACAGCATAGGACACAGAGTACACAGAACACTGAGAGTACAGCATAGGACACAGAGTACATAGAACACAGAGTACAGCATAGAAGACAGAGAGTACAGCATAGGATAGAGAGAATACAGCATAGCCCACACAGAGTACAGCATAGGACAGAGAGAGTACACAGAACACAGAGAGTAGATAGAACACAGAGAGAGTACAGCATAGGATACGGAGAGTACAGCATAGGACACACAGAGTACAGTATAGGACACACAGAGTACATAGAACACAAAGAGTACAGCTTAGGATAAAGAGAGTATTGCATAGGACACAGAGAATACAGCATAGGACACAGAGAGTACAGCATAGAACACAGAGAGTACAGCATAGGACACAGAGAGTACAGCATAGGACACAGAGAGTACAGCATTGAAAAGAGGGAATAAAGCATAGGACACAGAGAGTACAGCGTAGAACACACTGTAACAGCATAGGACAGAGAGAGTACAGCATAGGACACGGAGTATACCACAGGAAACATAGAGTAAATAGATTACAGAGAGTACACAGAACACAGAGTACAACATAGGACACAGAGAATATATGGAACAAAAACAGTACAGCATAGGACACAGGGCGTATAGCATAGAACACAGAGTACATAGAGCACAGAGAGTAAAGCATAGAAAAGAGGGAGTGAAGCAAAGGACACAGAGAGTACAGCGTAGAACACAGAGGACATAGGACACAGTGTTCAGCATAGGACACACAAAGTACAATATAGGACACAGGGAAGACAGCATAGAACACAATGTACAGAATAGGACACACAGAGTACAGCACAGGGCACAGAGAGTACATAGAACACAAAGAGTACAGCATAGGATAAAGAGAGTATTGCATAGGACACAGAGAATACAGCATAGGACACAGAGAGTACAGCATAGGACACAGAGAGTACACAGAACACAGAGAGTAGATAGAACACAGAGAGTACAGCATAGGATACGGAGAGTACAGCATAGGACACACAAAGTACAGTATAGGACACAGGGAGGACAGCATAGCACACAGAGAGTACATAGAATACAGTGAGTACATAGAACACAGAGTAAAGTATAGAAAAGAGGGAGTAAAGCATAGGACACAGATAACACAGAACACAGAGAGTACAGCATAGGACACAGAGTACACAGAACACTGAGAGTACAGCATAGGACACAGAGTACATAGAACACAGAGTACAGCATAGAAGACAGAGAGTACAGCATAGGATAGAGAGAATACAGCATAGCCCACACAGAGTACAGCATAGGACAGAGAGAGTACACAGAACACAGAGAGTACACAGAACACAGAGAGTAGATAGAACACAGAGAGAGTACAGCATAGGATACGGAGAGTACAGCATAGGACACACAGAGTACAGTATAGGACACACAGAGTACATAGAACACAAAGAGTACAGCTTAGGATAAAAAGAGTATTGCATAGGACACAGAGAATACAGCATAGGACACAGAGAGTACAGCATAGAACACAGAGAGTACAGCATAGGACACAGAGAGTACAGCATAGGACACAGAGTACACAGAACACTGAGAGTACAGCATAGGACTCAGAGTACATAGAACACAAAGAGTACAGCATAGGACAAAGAGTAAACAGAACACAGAGTACAGCATAGAACACCGAGAGCACAGCATAGGATACAGAGAATACAGCATAGCCCACACAGAGTACAGCACAGGACACAGAGAGTACAGCATAGGACAAAGAGAGTACAGCATAGGACATAGAGAGTACAGCATAGGACACAGAGAATACAGCATAGCCCACACAGAGTACAGCATAGGACACAGAGAGTACAGCATAGCCCACACAGAGTACAGCTTAGGACAGAGAGAGTACAGCATAGGACACAGAGAGTACACAGAACACAGAGAGTAGATAGAACACAGAGAGTACAGCATAGGATACCGAGAGTACAGCATAGGACACACAAAGTACAGTATAGGACACAGGGAGGACAGCATAGAACACAGTGTACAGCATAGGACACACAGAGTACAGCACAGGGCACAGAGAGTATATAGAACACAAAGAGTACAGCATAGGATAAAGAGAGTATTGCATAGGACACAGAGAATACAGCATAGGACACAGAGAGAACAGCATAGCACACAGAGAGTACAGCATGGAACACAGAGACTACAGCTTAGGACAGAGAGAGTACAGCATAGGACACAGGGAGTACACAGAACACAGAGAGTACATAGAACACAGTGCACAGCATAGGACACAGAGTTCAGCATGGACACAGAGAGTACAGCATAGGACACAGAGAGTACATCGGACACAGAGAGTACATAGCACACAGTGTAAAACATAGGACACAGAGGGTACTTAGAACACAGAAAGTAAAGCATTGAAAAGAGGGAGTACAGCATAGGACACAGAGAGTACAGCGTAGGATAGAGAGAGTACAGCATAGGACACAGAGAGTACAGCATAGGACACAGAGAGTACAGCAAAGGACACAGAGAATACAGCATAGCCCACACAGAGTACAGCATAGGACACAGCGAGTACAGCATAGGATACAGAGAGTACAGCATAGGACACACAGAGAGTACAGCATAGGACACAGAGAGTACATAGACCATAGTGAGTACATAGAACACAGAGTAACGAATACAAAAGAGGGAGTAAAGCATAGGACACAGAGTACAGCATAGAACACAGTGTAACAGCATTGGACACGGAGAGTACAGCATAGGACACAGGGAGTACACAGAACACAGAGAGTAGATAGAACACAGAGAGTACAGCATAGGATACGGAGAGTACAGCATAGGACAGACAGAATACAGTATAGGACATATGGAGGACAGCATAGAACGCACTGTAACAGCATAGGACACAGAGAGTACAGCATAGGATAGAGAGAGTACAGCAGAGGACACAGAGAGTACAGCATAGGACACAGAGTACACAGCACACAAAGAGTACAGCATAGGACACAGAGTTCAGCATAGAACACAGTGTAACAGCATTGGACACGGAGAGTACAGCATAGGACACAGAGAGTACAGCATAGGACACAGAGTGTACATAGGACACAGTGTAAAACATAGGACACAGAGTGTTCATAGGACACAGTGTAAAACATAGGACACAGAGTGTTCATAGAACACAGAGAGTAAAGCAATGAAAAGAGGGAATAAAGCATAGGACACAGAGAGTACAGCATAGAACACATTGTAACAGCATAGGACAGAGAGAGAACAGCATAGGACACAGGGAGTATACCACAGGAAACAGAGAGTAAATAGATTACAGAGAGTACACAGAACACAGAGTACAACATAGGACACAGAGAATATATGGAACAAAAACAGTACAGCATAGGACACAGGGCGTACAGCCTAGAACACAGAATACATAGAGCACAGAGAGTAAAGCATAGAAAAGAGGGAGTAAAGCAAAGGACACAGAGAGTACAGCGTAGAACACAGAGAGTACAGCATAGGACACAGTGTTCAGCATAGGACACACAAAGTACAATATAGGACACAGGGAAGACAGCATAGAACACAATGTACAGCATAGGACACACAGAGTACAGCACAGGGCACAGAGAGTACATAGAACACAAAGAGTACAGCATAGGATAAAGAGAGTATTGCATAGGACACAGAGAATACAGCATAGGACACAGAGAGCACAGCATTGAAAAGAGGGAATAAAGCATAGGACACAGAGAGTACAGCGTAGAACACACTGTAACAGCATAGGACAGAGAGAGTACAGCATAGGACACAGGGAGTATACCACAGGAAACAGAGAGTAAACAGATTACAGAGAGTACACAGAACACAGAGTACAACATAGGACACAGAGACTATATGGAACAAAAACAGTACAGCATAGGACACAGGGCGTACAGCATAGAACACAGAGTACATAGAGCACAGAGAGTAAAGCATAGAAAAGAGGGAGTGAAGCAAAGGACACAGAGAGTACAGCGTAGAACACAGAGGACATAGGACACAGTGTTCAGCATAGGACACACAAAGTACAATATAGGACACAGGGAAGACAGCATAGAACACAATGTACAGCATAGGACACACAGAGTACAGCACAGGGCACAGAGAGTACATAGAACACAAAGAGTACAGCATAGGATAAAGAGAGTATTGCATAGGACACAGAGAATACAGCATAGGACACAGAGAGTACAGCATAGGACACAGAGAGTACACAGAACAGAGAGTAGATAGAACACAGAGAGTACAGCATAGGATACGGAGAGTACAGCATAGGACACACAAAGTACAGTATAGGACACAGGGAGGACAGCATAGCACACAGAGAGTACATAGAATACAGTGAGTACATAGAATACAGAGTAAAGAATAGAAAAGAGAGAGTAAAGCATAGGACACAGAGTACACAGAACACAGAGGACAGCATAGGACACAGAGTACACAGAACACTGAGAGTACAGCATAGGACACAGAGTACATAGAACACAGAGTACAGCATAGAAGACAGAGAGTACAGCATAGGATAGAGAGAATACAGCATAGCCCACACAGAGTACAGCATAGGACAGAGAGAGTACACAGAACACAGAGAGTAGATAGAACACAGAGAGAGTACAGCATAGGATACGGAGAGTACAGCATAGGACACACAGAGTACAGTATAGGACACACAGAGTACATAGAACACAAAGAGTACAGCTTAGGATAAAGAGAGTATTGCATAGGACACAGAGAATACAGCATAGGACACAGAGAGTACAGCATAGAACACAGAGAGTACAGCATAGGACACAGAGAGTACAGCATAGGACACAGAGAGTACAGCATTGAAAAGAGGGAATAAAGCATAGGACACAGAGAGTACAGCGTAGAACACACTGTAACAGCATAGGACAGAGAGAGTACAGCATAGGACACGGAGTATACCACAGGAAACATAGAGTAAATAGATTACAGAGAGTACACAGAACACAGAGTACAACATAGGACACAGAGAATATATGGAACAAAAACAGTACAGCATAGGACACAGGGCGTATAGCATAGAACACAGAGTACATAGAGCACAGAGAGTAAAGCATAGAAAAGAGGGAGTGAAGCAAAGGACACAGAGAGTACAGCGTAGAACACAGAGGACATAGGACACAGTGTTCAGCATAGGACACACAAAGTACAATATAGGACACAGGGAAGACAGCATAGAACACAATGTACAGAATAGGACACACAGAGTACAGCACAGGGCACAGAGAGTACATAGAACACAAAGAGTACAGCATAGGATAAAGAGAGTATTGCATAGGACACAGAGAATACAGCATAGGACACAGAGAGTACAGCATAGGACACAGAGAGTACACAGAACACAGAGAGTAGATAGAACACAGAGAGTACAGCATAGGATACGGAGAGTACAGCATAGGACACACAAAGTACAGTATAGGACACAGGGAGGACAGCATAGCACACAGAGAGTACATAGAATACAGTGAGTACATAGAACACAGAGTAAAGTATAGAAAAGAGGGAGTAAAGCATAGGACACAGATAACACAGAACACAGAGAGTACAGCATAGGACACAGAGTACACAGAACACTGAGAGTACAGCATAGGACACAGAGTACATAGAACACAGAGTACAGCATAGAAGACAGAGAGTACAGCATAGGATAGAGAGAATACAGCATAGCCCACACAGAGTACAGCATAGGACAGAGAGAGTACACAGAACACAGAGAGTACACAGAACACAGAGAGTAGATAGAACACAGAGAGAGTACAGCATAGGATACGGAGAGTACAGCATAGGACACACAGAGTACAGTATAGGACACACAGAGTACATAGAACACAAAGAGTACAGCTTAGGATAAAAAGAGTATTGCATAGGACACAGAGAATACAGCATAGGACACAGAGAGTACAGCATAGAACACAGAGAGTACAGCATAGGACACAGAGAGTACAGCATAGGACACAGAGTACACAGAACACTGAGAGTACAGCATAGGACTCAGAGTACATAGAACACAAAGAGTACAGCATAGGACAAAGAGTAAACAGAACACAGAGTACAGCATAGAACACCGAGAGCACAGCATAGGATACAGAGAATACAGCATAGCCCACACAGAGTACAGCACAGGACACAGAGAGTACAGCATAGGACAAAGAGAGTACAGCATAGGACATAGAGAGTACAGCATAGGACACAGAGAATACAGCATAGCCCACACAGAGTACAGCATAGGACACAGAGAGTACAGCATAGCCCACACAGAGTACAGCTTAGGACAGAGAGAGTACAGCATAGGACACAGAGAGTACACAGAACACAGAGAGTAGATAGAACACAGAGAGTACAGCATAGGATACCGAGAGTACAGCATAGGACACACAAAGTACAGTATAGGACACAGGGAGGACAGCATAGAACACAGTGTACAGCATAGGACACACAGAGTACAGCACAGGGCACAGAGAGTATATAGAACACAAAGAGTACAGCATAGGATAAAGAGAGTATTGCATAGGACACAGAGAATACAGCATAGGACACAGAGAGAACAGCATAGCACACAGAGAGTACAGCATGGAACACAGAGACTACAGCTTAGGACAGAGAGAGTACAGCATAGGACACAGAGAGTACACAGAACACAGAGAGTAGATAGAACACAGAGAGTACAGCATAGGATACGGAGAGTACAGCATAGGACACACAAAGTACAGTATAGGACACAGGGAGGACAGCATAGCACACAGAGAGTACATAGAATACAGTGAGTACATAGAACACAGAGTAAAGAATAGAAAAGAGGGAGTAAAGCATAGGACACAGAGTACACAGAACACAGAGGACAGCATAGGACACAGAGTACACAGAACACTGAGAGTACAGCATAGGACACAGAGTACATAGAACACAGAGTACAGCATAGAAGACAGAGAGTACAGCATAGGATAGAGAGAATACAGCATAGCCCACAGAGAGTACAGCATAGGACAGAGAGAGTACACAGAACACAGAGAGTACACAGAACACAGAGAGTAGATAGAACACAGAGAGAGTACAGCATAGGATACGGAGAGTACAGTATAGGACACAGAGAGTACATAGAACAGAAAGAGTACTGCATAGGATAAAGAGAGTATTGCATAGGACACAGAGAATACAGCATAGGACACAGAGAGTACAGCATAGAACACAGAGAATACAGCAGAAGACACAGAGAGAACATAGTCCACAGTGAGTACATAGAACACAGAGTAAAGAATAGAAAAGAGGGAGTAAAGCATAGGACACAGAGTACAGCGTAGAACACAGTGTAACAGCATTTGACACAGAGAGTACAGCATAGCACACAGGGAGTACACAGAACACAGAGAGTGCATAGAACACAGTGCACAGCATAGGACACAGAGAGTACATCGGACACAGTGTAAAACATAGGACACAGAGCGTACTTAGAACACAGAGAGTAAAGCATTGAAAAGAGGGAGTAAAGCATAGGACACAGAGAGTACAGCGTAGAACACACTATAACAGCATAGGACACAGGGAGTATACCACAGGAAACAGAGAGTAAATAGATTACAGAGAGTACTCAGAACACAGAGTACAGCATAGGACACAGAGAATACATGGAACAAGAACAGTACAGCATAGGACAGAGAGAGTACAGCATAGGACACAGGGAGTATACCACAGGAAACAGAGAGTAAATAGATTACAGAGAGTACACAGAACACAGAGTACAGCATAGGACACAGAGAATATATGGAACAAGAACAGTACAGCATAGGACAGAGAGAGTACAGCATAGGACACAGGGAGTATACCACAGGAAATAGAGAGTAAATAGATTACAGAGAGTACATTGAACACAGAGTACATAGAACACAGAGAGTAAAGCATAGAAAGGAGTGAGTAAAGCAAAGGACACAGAGAGTACACTGAACACAGAGGGTACAGCGTAGGACATAGTGAGTATGTAGAACACAGATATTACAGATTAGGATACAGAGAGTACAGCAGAGGATACAGAGAGTACACAGAACACATAGTTCAGTGTAGGAGACAGAGTGCACAGCATAGGACAGAGAGAGTACAGCATAGGACACAGGGAGTAAACCACAGGAAACAGATGGTACATAGATTACAGAGAGTACACAGAACACAGAGGACAGCATAGGACACAGAGTACACAGAACACTGAGAGTACAGCATAGAACACAGAGTACATAGAACACAAAGAGTACAGCATAGGATACAGAGAATACAGCATAGCCCACACAGAGTACAGCATAGGACAAAGAGAGTACAGCATAGGACATAGAGAGTACAGCATAGGACACAGAGAATACAGCATAGCCCACACAGAATACAGCATAGGACAGAGAGAGTACAGCATATGACACGGAGAGTACAGCATAGGACACACAAAGTACAGTATAGGACACAGGGAGGACAGCATAGAACACAGTGTCCAGCATAGGACACACAGAGTACAGCACAGGGCACAGAGAGTACATAGAACACAAAGAGTACAGCATAGGATAAAGAGAGTATTGCATAGGACACAGAGAATACAGCATAGGACAGAGAGAGCACAGCATAGCACACAGAGAGTACAGCATGGAACACAGAGAGTACAGCATAGGACACAGAGAGTACATAGAACACAAAGAGTACAGCATAGGATAAAGAGAGTATTGCATAGGACACAGAGAATACAGCATAGGACACAGAGAGTACATAGAACACAGTGAGTACATAGAACACAGAGTAAAGAATAGAAAAGAGGGAGTAAAGCATAGGACACAGAGTACACAGAACACAGAGGACAGCAGAGGACACAGAGTACATAGAACACAAAGAGTACAGCATAGGACACAGAGTAAACAGAACACAGAGTACAGCATAGAATACACAGAGTACAGCATAGGATACAGAGAGTACAACATAGGACAAAGAGAGTACAGCATAGAACACAGAGAATACAGCATAGCCCACACAGAGTACAGCATAGGACACAGGGAGTACACAGAACACAGAGAGTAAATAGAACACAGAGACTACAGCATAGGATACGGAGAGTACAGCATAGGACACACAGAATACAGTATAGGACATAGGGAGGACAGCATAGAACGCACTGTAACAGCATAGGACACAGAGAGTACAGCATAGGATAGAGAGAGTACAGCATAGGACACAGAGAGTACAGCATAGGACACAGAGTACAGCATAGAACACAGTGTAACAGCATTGGACACGGAGAGTACAGCATAGGACACAGGGAGTACACAGAACACAGAGAGTAGTTAGAACACAGAGAGTACTGCATAGGATACCGAGAGTACAGCATAGGACAGACAGAATACAGTACAGGACATATGGAGGACAGCATAGAACGCACTGTAACAGCATAGGACACAGAGAGTACAGCATAGGATAGAGAGAGTACAGCAGAGGACACAGAGAGTACAGCATAGGACACAGAGTACACAGCACACAAAGAGTACAGCATAGGACACAGAGAGTACATAGAACACAAAGAGTACAGCATAGGATAAAGAGAGTATTGCATAGGACACAGAGAATACAGCATAGGACACAGAGAGTACATAGAACACAGTGAGTACATAGAACACAGAGTAAAGAATAGAAAAGAGGGAGTAAAGCATAGGCACAGAGTACACAGAACACAGAGGACAGCAGAGGACACAGAGTACATAGAACACAAAGAGTACAGCATAGGACACAGAGTAAACAGAACACAGAGTACAGCATAGAATACACAGAGTACAGCATAGGATACAGAGAGTACAACATAGGACAAAGAGAGTACAGCATAGAACACAGAGAATACAGCATAGCCCACACAGAGTACAGCATAGGACACAGGGAGTACACAGAACACAGAGAGTAAATAGAACACAGAGACTACAGCATAGGATACGGAGAGTACAGCATAGGACACACAGAATACAGTATAGGACATAGGGAGGACAGCATAGAACGCACTGTAACAGCATAGGACACAGAGAGTACAGCATAGGATAGAGAGAGTACAGCATAGGACACAGAGAGTACAGCATAGAACACAGTGTAACAGCATTGGACACGGAGAGTACAGCATAGGACACAGGGAGTACACAGAACACAGAGAGTAGTTAGAACACAGAGAGTACTGCATAGGATACCGAGAGTACAGCATAGGACAGACAGAATACAGTACAGGACATATGGAGGACAGCATAGAACGCACTGTAACAGCATAGGACACAGAGAGTACAGCATAGGATAGAGAGAGTACAGCAGAGGACACAGAGAGTACAGCATAGGACACAGAGTACACAGCACACAAAGAGTACAGCATAGGACACAGAGTACACAGCACACAAAGAGTACAGCATAGGACACAGAGTGCAGCATAGAACACAGAGAGTACAGCATAGGACAAAGACAGTACAGCAAAGGACACAGAGAATACAGCATAGCCCACACAGAGTACCGCATAGGACACAGCGAGTACAGCATAGCACACAGGACGTACAGCATAGAACACAGAGTACATAGAACACAGAGTAAAGTATAGAAAAGAGGGAGTAAAGCATAGGACACAGATAACACAGAACACAGAGAGTACAGCATAGGACACAGAGTACACAGAACACTGAGAGTACAGCATAGGACACAGAGTACATAGAACACAGAGTACAGCATAGAAGACAGAGAGTACAGCATAGGATAGAGAGAATACAGCATAGCCCACACAGAGTACAGCATAGGACAGAGAGAGTACACAGAACACAGAGAGTACACAGAACACAGAGAGTAGATAGAACACAGAGAGAGTACAGCATAGGATACGGAGAGTACAGCATAGGACACACAGAGTACAGTATAGGACACACAGAGTACATAGAACACAAAGAGTACAGCTTAGGATAAAAAGAGTATTGCATAGGACACAGAGAATACAGCATAGGACACAGAGAGTACAGCATAGAACACAGAGAGTACAGCATAGGACACAGAGAGTACAGCATAGGACACAGAGTACACAGAACACTGAGAGTACAGCATAGGACTCAGAGTACATAGAACACAAAGAGTACAGCATAGGACAAAGAGTAAACAGAACACAGAGTACAGCATAGAACACCGAGAGCACAGCATAGGATACAGAGAATACAGCATAGCCCACACAGAGTACAGCACAGGACACAGAGAGTACAGCATAGGACAAAGAGAGTACAGCATAGGACATAGAGAGTACAGCATAGGACACAGAGAATACAGCATAGCCCACACAGAGTACAGCATAGGACACAGAGAGTACAGCATAGCCCACACAGAGTACAGCTTAGGACAGAGAGAGTACAGCATAGGACACAGAGAGTACACAGAACACAGAGAGTAGATAGAACACAGAGAGTACAGCATAGGATACCGAGAGTACAGCATAGGACACACAAAGTACAGTATAGGACACAGGGAGGACAGCATAGAACACAGTGTACAGCATAGGACACACAGAGTACAGCACAGGGCACAGAGAGTATATAGAACACAAAGAGTACAGCATAGGATAAAGAGAGTATTGCATAGGACACAGAGAATACAGCATAGGACACAGAGAGAACAGCATAGCACACAGAGAGTACAGCATGGAACACAGAGACTACAGCTTAGGACAGAGAGAGTACAGCATAGGACACAGAGAGTACACAGAACACAGAGAGTAGATAGAACACAGAGAGTACAGCATAGGATACGGAGAGTACAGCATAGGACACACAAAGTACAGTATAGGACACAGGGAGGACAGCATAGCACACAGAGAGTACATAGAATACAGTGAGTACATAGAACACAGAGTAAAGAATAGAAAAGAGGGAGTAAAGCATAGGACACAGAGTACACAGAACACAGAGGACAGCATAGGACACAGAGTACACAGAACACTGAGAGTACAGCATAGGACACAGAGTACATAGAACACAGAGTACAGCATAGAAGACAGAGAGTACAGCATAGGATAGAGAGAATACAGCATAGCCCACAGAGAGTACAGCATAGGACAGAGAGAGTACACAGAACACAGAGAGTACACAGAACACAGAGAGTAGATAGAACACAGAGAGAGTACAGCATAGGATACGGAGAGTACAGTATAGGACACAGAGAGTACATAGAACAGAAAGAGTACTGCATAGGATAAAGAGAGTATTGCATAGGACACAGAGAATACAGCATAGGACACAGAGAGTACAGCATAGAACACAGAGAATACAGCAGAAGACACAGAGAGAACATAGTCCACAGTGAGTACATAGAACACAGAGTAAAGAATAGAAAAGAGGGAGTAAAGCATAGGACACAGAGTACAGCGTAGAACACAGTGTAACAGCATTTGACACAGAGAGTACAGCATAGCACACAGGGAGTACACAGAACACAGAGAGTGCATAGAACACAGTGCACAGCATAGGACACAGAGAGTACATCGGACACAGTGTAAAACATAGGACACAGAGCGTACTTAGAACACAGAGAGTAAAGCATTGAAAAGAGGGAGTAAAGCATAGGACACAGAGAGTACAGCGTAGAACACACTATAACAGCATAGGACACAGGGAGTATACCACAGGAAACAGAGAGTAAATAGATTACAGAGAGTACTCAGAACACAGAGTACAGCATAGGACACAGAGAATACATGGAACAAGAACAGTACAGCATAGGACAGAGAGAGTACAGCATAGGACACAGGGAGTATACCACAGGAAACAGAGAGTAAATAGATTACAGAGAGTACACAGAACACAGAGTACAGCATAGGACACAGAGAATATATGGAACAAGAACAGTACAGCATAGGACAGAGAGAGTACAGCATAGGACACAGGGAGTATACCACAGGAAATAGAGAGTAAATAGATTACAGAGAGTACATTGAACACAGAGTACATAGAACACAGAGAGTAAAGCATAGAAAGGAGTGAGTAAAGCAAAGGACACAGAGAGTACACTGAACACAGAGGGTACAGCGTAGGACATAGTGAGTATGTAGAACACAGATATTACAGATTAGGATACAGAGAGTACAGCAGAGGATACAGAGAGTACACAGAACACATAGTTCAGTGTAGGAGACAGAGTGCACAGCATAGGACAGAGAGAGTACAGCATAGGACACAGGGAGTAAACCACAGGAAACAGATGGTACATAGATTACAGAGAGTACACAGAACACAGAGGACAGCATAGGACACAGAGTACACAGAACACTGAGAGTACAGCATAGAACACAGAGTACATAGAACACAAAGAGTACAGCATAGGATACAGAGAATACAGCATAGCCCACACAGAGTACAGCATAGGACAAAGAGAGTACAGCATAGGACATAGAGAGTACAGCATAGGACACAGAGAATACAGCATAGCCCACACAGAATACAGCATAGGACAGAGAGAGTACAGCATATGACACGGAGAGTACAGCATAGGACACACAAAGTACAGTATAGGACACAGGGAGGACAGCATAGAACACAGTGTCCAGCATAGGACACACAGAGTACAGCACAGGGCACAGAGAGTACATAGAACACAAAGAGTACAGCATAGGATAAAGAGAGTATTGCATAGGACACAGAGAATACAGCATAGGACAGAGAGAGCACAGCATAGCACACAGAGAGTACAGCATGGAACACAGAGAGTACAGCATAGGACACAGAGAGTACATAGAACACAAAGAGTACAGCATAGGATAAAGAGAGTATTGCATAGGACACAGAGAATACAGCATAGGACACAGAGAGTACATAGAACACAGTGAGTACATAGAACACAGAGTAAAGAATAGAAAAGAGGGAGTAAAGCATAGGACACAGAGTACACAGAACACAGAGGACAGCAGAGGACACAGAGTACATAGAACACAAAGAGTACAGCATAGGACACAGAGTAAACAGAACACAGAGTACAGCATAGAATACACAGAGTACAGCATAGGATACAGAGAGTACAACATAGGACAAAGAGAGTACAGCATAGAACACAGAGAATACAGCATAGCCCACACAGAGTACAGCATAGGACACAGGGAGTACACAGAACACAGAGAGTAAATAGAACACAGAGACTACAGCATAGGATACGGAGAGTACAGCATAGGACACACAGAATACAGTATAGGACATAGGGAGGACAGCATAGAACGCACTGTAACAGCATAGGACACAGAGAGTACAGCATAGGATAGAGAGAGTACAGCATAGGACACAGAGAGTACAGCATAGGACACAGAGTACAGCATAGAACACAGTGTAACAGCATTGGACACGGAGAGTACAGCATAGGACACAGGGAGTACACAGAACACAGAGAGTAGTTAGAACACAGAGAGTACTGCATAGGATACCGAGAGTACAGCATAGGACAGACAGAATACAGTACAGGACATATGGAGGACAGCATAGAACGCACTGTAACAGCATAGGACACAGAGAGTACAGCATAGGATAGAGAGAGTACAGCAGAGGACACAGAGAGTACAGCATAGGACACAGAGTACACAGCACACAAAGAGTACAGCATAGGACACAGAGAGTACATAGAACACAAAGAGTACAGCATAGGATAAAGAGAGTATTGCATAGGACACAGAGAATACAGCATAGGACACAGAGAGTACATAGAACACAGTGAGTACATAGAACACAGAGTAAAGAATAGAAAAGAGGGAGTAAAGCATAGGCACAGAGTACACAGAACACAGAGGACAGCAGAGGACACAGAGTACATAGAACACAAAGAGTACAGCATAGGACACAGAGTAAACAGAACACAGAGTACAGCATAGAATACACAGAGTACAGCATAGGATACAGAGAGTACAACATAGGACAAAGAGAGTACAGCATAGAACACAGAGAATACAGCATAGCCCACACAGAGTACAGCATAGGACACAGGGAGTACACAGAACACAGAGAGTAAATAGAACACAGAGACTACAGCATAGGATACGGAGAGTACAGCATAGGACACACAGAATACAGTATAGGACATAGGGAGGACAGCATAGAACGCACTGTAACAGCATAGGACACAGAGAGTACAGCATAGGATAGAGAGAGTACAGCATAGGACACAGAGAGTACAGCATAGAACACAGTGTAACAGCATTGGACACGGAGAGTACAGCATAGGACACAGGGAGTACACAGAACACAGAGAGTAGTTAGAACACAGAGAGTACTGCATAGGATACCGAGAGTACAGCATAGGACAGACAGAATACAGTACAGGACATATGGAGGACAGCATAGAACGCACTGTAACAGCATAGGACACAGAGAGTACAGCATAGGATAGAGAGAGTACAGCAGAGGACACAGAGAGTACAGCATAGGACACAGAGTACACAGCACACAAAGAGTACAGCATAGGACACAGAGTACACAGCACACAAAGAGTACAGCATAGGACACAGAGTGCAGCATAGAACACAGAGAGTACAGCATAGGACAAAGACAGTACAGCAAAGGACACAGAGAATACAGCATAGCCCACACAGAGTACCGCATAGGACACAGCGAGTACAGCATAGCACACAGGACGTACAGCATAGAACACAGAGTACATAGAACACAGAGTACAGCATAGAAGACAGAGAGTACAGCATAGGATAGAGAGAATACAGCATAGCCCACACAGAGTACAGCATAGGACAGAGAGAGTACACAGAACACAGAGAGTACACAGAACACAGAGAGTAGATAGAACACAGAGAGAGTACAGCATAGGATACGGAGAGTACAGCATAGGACACACAGAGTACAGTATAGGACACAGAGAGTACATAGAACACAAATAGTACAGCATAGGATAAAGAGAGTATTGCATAGGACACAGAGAATACAGCATACGACACAGAGAGTACAGCATAGAACACAGAGAATACAGCATAGGACACAGAGAGACATTGTCCACAGTGAGTACATAGAACACAGAGTAAAGAATAGAAAAGAGGGAGTAAAGCATAGGACACAGAGTACAGCGTAGAACACAGTGTAACAGCATTGGACACAGGGAGTACAGCATAGGACACAGGGAGTACACAGAACACAGAGAGTACATAGAACACAGTGCACAGCATAGGACACAGAGAGTTCAGCATGGACACAGAGAGTACAGCATAGGACACAGAGGGTACTTAGAACACAGAGAGTAAAGCATTGAAAAGAGGGAGTAAAGCATAGGACACAGAGAGTACAGCGTAGAACACAGTGTAACAGCATAGGACACAGGGAGTATACCACAGGAAACAGAGAGTAAATAGATTACAGAGAGTACTCAGAGCACAGAGTACAGCATAGGACACAGAGAATATATGGAACAAGAACAGTACAGCATAGGACAGAGAGAGTACAGCACAGGACAGAGAGAGTACAGCATAGGACACAGGGAGTATACCACAGGAAATAGAGAGTAAATAGATTACAGAGAGTACATAGAACACAGAGTACATAGAACACAGAGAGTAAAGCATAGAAAGGAGGGAGTAAAGCAAAGGACACAGAGAGTACACTGAACACAGAGGGTACAGCGTAGGACATAGTGAGTATGTAGAACACAGATATTACAGATTAGGATACAGAGAGTACAGCAGAGGATACAGAGAGTACACAGAACACATAGTTCAGTGTAGGAGACAGAGTGCACAGCATAGGACAGAGAGAGTACAGCATAGGACACAGAGTACACAGAACACTGAGAGTACAGCATAGGACACAGAGAGTACAGCATAGGATACAGAGAATACAGCATAGCCCACACAGAGTACAGCATAGGACACAGAGAGTACAGCATAGGACAAAGAGAGTACAGCATAGGATATAGAGAGTACAGCATAGGACACAGAGAATACAGCATAGCCCACACAGAATACAGCATAGGACAGAGAGAGTACAGCATAGCACACAGAGAGTACAGCATAGAACACAGAGAATACAGCATAGCCCACACAGAGTACAGCATAGGACACAGAGAGTACACAGAACACAGAGAGTAGATAGAACACAGAGAGTACAGCATAGGATACGGAGAGTACAGCATAGGACACACAGAGTACATCACAGGGTACAGAGAGTACATAGAACACATAGAGTACAGCATAGGATAAAGTGAGTATTGCATAGGACACAGAGAATACAGCATAGGACACAGAGAGTACAGCATAGAACACAGAGAATGCAGCATAGGACACAGAGAGAACATAGTCCACAGTGAGTACATAGAACACAGAGTAAAGAATAGAAAAGAGGGAGTAAAGCATAGGACACAGAGTACAGCGTAGAACACAGTGTAACAGCATTGGACACAGAGAGTACAGCATAGGATAGAGAGAGTACAGCATATGACACAGAGAGTACAGCATAGGACACAGAGTACACAGCACACAAAGAGTACAGCATAGGTCACAGAGTGCAGCATAGCCCACACAGAGTACAGCATAGGACACAGAGAGTACACAGAACACAGAGAGTGCATAGAACACAGTGCACAGCATAGGACACAGAGAGTACATCGGACACAGTGTAAAACATAGGACACAGAGCGTACTTAGAACACAGAGAGTAAAGCATTGAAAAGAGGGAGTAAAGCATAGGACACAGAGAGTACAGCGTAGAACACACTGTAACAGCATAGGACACAGGGAGTATACCACAGGAAACAGAGAGTAAATAGATTACAGAGAGTACTCAGAGCACAGAGTACAGCTTAGGACACAGAGAATATATGGAACAAGAACAGTACAGCATAGGACACAGAGAGTACAGCATAGGACACAGGGAGTATACCACAGGAAACAGAGAGTAAATAGATTACAGAGAGTACTCAGAATATAGAGTACATAGAACACAGAGAGTAAAGCATAGAAAGGAGGGAGTAAAGCAAAGGACACAGAGAGTACACTGAACACAGAGGGTACAGCGTAGGACATAGTGAGTATGTAGAACACAGATATTACAGATTAGGATACAGAGAGTACAGCAGAGGATACAGAGAGTACACAGAACACATAGTTCAGTGTAGGAGACAGAGTGCACAGCATAGGACAGAGAGAGTACAGCATAGGACACAGAGTACACAGAACACTGAGAGTACAGCATAGGACACAGAGAGTACAGCATAGGATACAGAGAATACAGCATAGCCCACACAGAGTACAGCATAGGACACAGAGAGTACAGCATAGGACAAAGAGAGTACAGCATAGGATATAGAGAGTACAGCATAGGACACAGAGAATACAGCATAGCCCACACAGAATACAGCATAGGACAGAGAGAGTACAGCATAGGACACAGAGAGTACACAGAACACAGAGAGTAGGTAGAACACAGAGAGTACAGCATAGGATACGGAGAGTACAGCATAGGACACACAAAGTACAGTATAGGACACAGGGAGGACAGCATAGAACACAGTGTCCAGCATAGGACACACAGAGTACAGCACAGGGCACAGAGAGTACATAGAACACAAAGAGTACAGCATAGGATAAAGAGAGTATTGCATAGGATACAGAGAATACAGCATAGGACAGAGAGAGAACAGCATAGCACACAGAGAGTACAGCATGGAACACAGAGAGTACATAGAACACAAAGAGTACAGCATAGGATAAAGAGAGTATTGCATAGGACACAGAGAATACAGCATAGGACACAGAGAGAACAGCATAGCACCCAAAGAGTACAGCATGGAACACAGAGAGTACCACATAGGACACAGAGAGTACATAGAACACAGTGAGTATATAGAACACAGAGTAAAGAATAGAAAAGAGGGAGTAAAGCATAGGACACAGAGTACACAGAACACAGAGGACAGCATAGGACACAGAGTACATAGAACACAAAGAGTACAGCATAGGACACAGAGTAAACAGAACACAGAGTACAGCATAGAACACACAGAGTACAGCATAGGATACAGAGAGTACAACATAGGACAAAGAGAGTACAGCATAGAACACAGTGAATACAGCATAGCCCACACAGAGTACAGCATAGGACACAGGGAGTACACAGAACACAGAGAGTAGATAGAACACAGAGACTACAGCATAGGATACGGAGAGTACAGCATAGGACACACAGAATACAGTATAGGACATAGGGAGGACAGCATAGAATGCACTGTAACAGCATAGGACACAGAGAGTACAGCATAGGATAGAGAGAGTACAGCATAGGACACAGAGAGTACAGCATAGGACACAGAGTACAGCATAGAACACAGTGTAACAGCATTGGACACGGAGAGTACAGCATAGGACACAGGGAGTACACAGAACACAGAGAGTAGTTAGAACACAGAGAGTACTGCATAGGATACCGAGAGTACAGCATAGGACAGACAGAATACAGTACAGGACATATGGAGGACAGTATAGAACGCACTGTAACAGCATAGGACACAGAGAGTACAGCATAGGACACAGAGTACACAGCACACAAAGAGTACAGCATAGGACACAGAGTACACAGCACACAAAGAGTACAGCATAGGACACAGAGTGCAGCATAGAACACAGAGAGTACAGCATAGGACAAAGACAGTACAGCAAAGGACACAGAGAATACAGCATAGCCCACACAGAGTACCGCATAGGACACAGCGAGTACAGCATAGCACACAGAGAGTACAGCATGGAACACAGAGAGTACAGCATAGAACACAGAGAGTACATAGACCATAGTGAGTACATGGAACACAGAGTAACGAATACAAAAGAGGGAGTAAAGCATAGGACACAGAGTTCAGCATAGAACACAGTGTAACAGCATTGGACACAGAGAGTACAGCATAGGACACAGAGTGTACATAGGACACAGTGTAAAACATAGGACACAGAGTGTTCATAGGACACAGTGTAAAACATGGGACACAGAGTGTTCATAGAAAACAGAGAGCAAAGCATTGAAAAGAGGGAATAAAGCATAGGACACAGAGAGTACAGCGTAGAACACACTGTAACAGCATAGGACAGAGAGAGTACAGCATAGGACACAGGGAGTACAGCGTAGAACACACTGTAACAGCATAGGACACAGGGAGTATACCACAGGAAACAGAGAGTAAATAGATTACAGAGAGTACTCAGAACACAGAGTACAGCATAGGACACAGAGAATATATGGAACAAAAACAGTACAGCATAGGACAGAGAGAGTACAGCATAGGACACAGGGAGTATACCACAGGAAATAGAGAGTAAATAGATTACAGAGAGTACATAGAACACAGAGTACATAGAACACAGAAAGGAGGGAGTAAAGCAAAGGACACAGAGAGTACACTGAACACAGAGGGTACAGCGTAGGACATAGTGAGTATGTAGAACACAGATATTACAGATTAGGATACAGAGAGTACAGCAGAGGATACAGAGAGTACACAGAACACATAGTTCAGTGTAGGAGACAGAGTGCACAGCATAGGACAGAGAGAGTACAGCATAGGACACAGAGTACACAGAACACTGAGAGTACAGCATAGGACACAGAGAGTACAGCATAGGATACAGAGAATACAGCATAGCCCACACAGAGTACAGCATAGGACACAGAGAGTACAGCATAGGACAAAGAGAGTACAGCATAGGACACAGAGAATACAGCATAGCCCACACAGAATACAGCATAGGACAGAGAGAGTACAGCATAGGACACAGAGAGTACACAGAACACAGAGAGTAGGTAGAACACAGAGAGTACAGCATAGGATACGGAGAGTACAGCATAGGACACACAAAGTACAGTATAGGACACAGGGAGGACAGCATAGAACACAGTGTCCAGCATAGGACACACAGAGTACAGCACAGGGCACAGAGAGTACATAGAACACAAAGAGTACAGCATAGGATAAAGAGAGTATTGCATAGGACACAGAGAATACAGCATAGGACAGAGAGAGAACAGCATAGCACACAGAGAGTACAGCATGGAACACAGAGAGTACAGCATAGGACACAGAGAGTACATAGAACACAAAGAGTACAGCATAGGATAAAGAGAGTATTGCATAGGACACAGAGAATACAGCATAGGACACAGAGAGAACAGCATAGCACCCAAAGAGTACAGCATGGAACACAGAGAGTACCACATAGGACACAGAGAGTACATAGAACACAGTGAGTACATAGAACACAGAGTAAAGAATAGAAAAGAGGGAGTAAAGCATAGGACACAGAGTACACAGAACACAGAGGACAGCATAGGACACAGAGTACATAGAACACAGAGTACAGAATAGAACACAGAGAATACAGCATAGCCCACACAGAGTACAGCAAAGGATACAGAGAATACAACATAGGACAAAGAGAGTACAGCATAGAACACAGAGAATACAGCATAGCCCACACAGAGTACAGCATAGGACACAGGGAGTACACAGAACACAGAGAGTAGATAGAACACAGAGACTACAGCATAGGATACGGAGAGTACAGCATAGGACACACAGAATACAGTATAGGACATAGGGAGGACAGCATAGGACACAGAGAGTACAGCATAGGACACAGGGAGTATACCACAGGAAACAGAGAGTAAATAGATTACAGAGAGTACACAGAACACAGAGTACAACATAGGACACAGAGAATATATGAAACAAAAACAGTACAGCATAGGGCACAGGGCGTACAGCATAGAACACAGAGTACATAGAATACAGAGAGTAAAGCATAGAAAAGAGGGAGTAAAGCAAAGGACACAGAGAGTACAGCGTAGAACACAGAGGACATAGGACACAGTGTTCAGCATAGGACACACAAAGTACAATATAGGACACAGGGAAGACAGCATAGAACACAATGTACAGCATAGGACACACAGAGTACAGCATAGGACACAGAGAGTACATAGAACACAGTGAGTACATAGAACACAGAGTAAAGAATAGAAAAGAGGGAGTAATGCATAGGACACAGAGTACACAGAACACTGAGAGTACAGCATAGGACTCAGAGTACATAGAACACAAAGAGTACAGCATAGGACACAGAGTAAACAGAACACAGAGTATAGCATAGAACACAGAGAGTACAGCATAGGATACAGAGAATACAGCATAGCCCACACAGAGTACAGCATAGGACACAGAGAGTACATAGACCACAGTGAGTACATAGAACACAGAGTAAAGAATAGAAAAGAGGGAGTAAAGCATAGGACACAGAGTACAGCGTAGAACACAGTGTAACAGCATTGGACACAGAGAGTACAGCATAGGATAGAGAGAGTACAGCATAGGACACAGAGAATACAGTTTAGGATAGAGAGAGTAGAGCATAGGACTGAGAGAGTACAGCATAGGACACAGAGAATACAGCATAGCCCACACAGAGTACAGCATAGGACTAAAAGAGTACAGCATAGGACAGAGAGAGTACAGCATAGGACACAGAGAGTACACAGAACAGAGAGAGTAGATAGAACACAGAGTACAGCATAGGATACAGAGAGTACAGCATAGGACACACAAAGTACAGTATAGGACACAGGGAGGACAGCATAGAACACAGTGTACAGCATAGGACACACAGAGTACAGCACAGGGCACAGAGAGTACATAGAACACAAGGAGAACAGCATAGGATAAAGAGAGTATTGCATAGGACACAGAGAATACAGCATATTACTGAGAGAGTACAGCATAGGACACAGAGAGTACATAGAACACAGAGTAAAGAATAGAAAAGAGGGACTAAAGCATAGGACACAGATTACACAGAACACAGAGGACAGCATAGGACACGGAGTACACAGAACATTGAGAGGCCGCATAGGACTCAGAGTACATAGAACACAAAGTGTATGGCATAGGACACAGAGTACACAGAACACAGAGTACAGCTTAGAACACAGAGAGTACACAGAACACAGAGAGTAGATAGAACACAGAGAGTACAGCATAGGATACGGAGAGTACAGCATAGGCCACACAAAGTATAGCATAGGACACAGAGAGTACAGCATAGGACACAGGGAGTACACAGAACACAGAGAGTAGATAGAACACAGAGAGTACAGCATAGGATACAGAGAGTACAGCATAGGACACACAAAGTACAGTATAGGACACAGGGAGGACAGCATAGAACACAATGTACAGCATAGGACACACAGAGAACATAGAACACAGTGAGTACATAGAACACAGAGTAAAGAATAGAAAAGAGGGAGTAATGCATAGGACACAGAGTACACAGAACACTGAGAGTACAGCATAGGACTCAGAGTACATAGAACACAAAGAGTACAGCATAGGATACAGCGAATACAGCATAGCCCACAAAGAGTACAGGATAGGACACAGAGAGTACAGCATAGGATACAGAGAATACAGCACAGGGCACAGAGAGTACATAGAACACAAGGAGTACAGCGTAGGATAAAGAGAGAATTGCATAGGACACAGAGAATACAGCATAGCCCACACAGAGTACAGCAGAGGACACAGAGAGTACACAGAACACAGAGAGTAGATAGAACACAGAGAGTACAGCATAGGATACGGAGAGTACAGCATAGGCCACACAAAGTACAGTATAGGACACAGGGAGGACAGCATAGGACTCAGGGAGTACAGAGTAGGACACACAAAGAACAGTATAGGACACAGGGAGGACAGCATAGAACACAGTGTACAGCATAGGACACAGAGAGTACAGCAAAGGGCACAGAGAGTACATAGAACACAAGGAGTACAGCATAGGATAAAGAGAGTATTGCATAGGACACAGAGAATACAGCATAGCCCACACAGAGTACAGCAGAGGACACAGAGAGTACACAGAACACAGAGAGTAGATAGAACACAGAGAGTACAGCATAGGATACGGAGAGTACAGCATAGGACACAGAGTAAACAGAACACAAAGTGTATGGCATAGGACACAGAGTACACAGAACACAGAGTACAGCTTAGAACACAGAGAGTACACAGAACACAGAGAGTAGATAGAACACAGAGAGTACAGCATAGGATACGGAGAGTACAGCATAGGCCACACAAAGTATAGCATAGGACACAGAGAGTACAGCATAGGACACAGGGAGTACACAGAACACAGAGAGTAGATAGAACACAGAGAGTACAGCATAGGATACAGAGAGTACAGCATAGGACACACAAAGTACAGTATAGGACACAGGGAGGACAGCATAGAACACAATGTACAGCATAGGACACACAGAGAACATAGAACACAGTGAGTACATAGAACACAGAGTAAAGAATAGAAAAGAGGGAGTAATGCATAGGACACAGAGTACACAGAACACTGAGAGTACAGCATAGGACTCAGAGTACATAGAACACAAAGAGTACAGCATAGGATACAGCGAATACAGCATAGCCCACAAAGAGTACAGGATAGGACACAGAGAGTACAGCATAGGATACAGAGAATACAGCACAGGGCACAGAGAGTACATAGAACACAAGGAGTACAGCGTAGGATAAAGAGAGAATTGCATAGGACACAGAGAATACAGCATAGCCCACACAGAGTACAGCAGAGGACACAGAGAGTACACAGAACACAGAGAGTAGATAGAACACAGAGAGTACAGCATAGGATACGGAGAGTACAGCATAGGCCACACAAAGTACAGTATAGGACACAGGGAGGACAGCATAGGACTCAGGGAGTACAGAGTAGGACACACAAAGAACAGTATAGGACACAGGGAGGACAGCATAGAACACAGTGTACAGCATAGGACACAGAGAGTACAGCAAAGGGCACAGAGAGTACATAGAACACAAGGAGTACAGCATAGGATAAAGAGAGTATTGCATAGGACACAGAGAATACAGCATAGCCCACACAGAGTACAGCAGAGGACACAGAGAGTACACAGAACACAGAGAGTAGATAGAACACAGAGAGTACAGCATAGGATACGGAGAGTACAGCATAGGACACAGAGTAAACAGAACACAGAATACAGCATAGAACACAGAGAGTACAGCATAGGATACAGAGAATACAGCATAGCCCACACAGAGTACAGCATAGGACACAGAGAGTACATAGACCACAGTGAGTACATAGAACACAGAGTAAAGAATAGAAAAGAGGGTTTAAAGCATAGGACACAGAGTACAGCGTAGAACACTGTGTAACAGCATTGGACACAAAGAGTACAGCATAGGATAGAGAGAGTACAGCATAGGACACAGAGAATACAGTTTAGGATAGAGAGAGTAGAGCATAGGACTGAGAGTGTATAGCATAGGACACAGAGAATACAGCATAGCCCACACAGAGTACAGCATAGGACTCAAAGAGTACAGCATAGGACAGAGAGAGTACAGCATAGGACACAGAGAGTACACAGAACAGAGAGAGTAGATAGAACACAGAGTACAGCATAGGATACAGAGAGTACAGCATAGGACACACAAAGTACAGTATAGGACACAGGGAGGACAGCATAGAACACAGTGTACAGCATAGGACACACAGAGTACAGCACAGGGCACAGAGAGTACATAGAACACAAGGTGAACAGCATAGGACAGAGAGTACACAGCACACAAAGAGTACAGCATAGGACACAGAGTACACAGCACACAAAGAGTACAGCATAGGACACAGAGTGCAGCATAGAACACAGAGAGTACAGCATAGGACAAAGACAGTACAGCAAAGGACACAGAGAATACAGCATAGCCCACACAGAGTACCGCATAGGACACAGCGAGTACAGCATAGCACACAGGACGTACAGCATAGAACACAGAGTACATAGAACACAGAGTACAGCATAGAAGACAGAGAGTACAGCATAGGATAGAGAGAATACAGCATAGCCCACACAGAGTACAGCATAGGACAGAGAGAGTACACAGAACACAGAGAGTACACAGAACACAGAGAGTAGATAGAACACAGAGAGAGTACAGCATAGGATACGGAGAGTACAGCATAGGACACACAGAGTACAGTATAGGACACAGAGAGTACATAGAACACAAATAGTACAGCATAGGATAAAGAGAGTATTGCATAGGACACAGAGAATACAGCATACGACACAGAGAGTACAGCATAGAACACAGAGAATACAGCATAGGACACAGAGAGACATTGTCCACAGTGAGTACATAGAACACAGAGTAAAGAATAGAAAAGAGGGAGTAAAGCATAGGACACAGAGTACAGCGTAGAACACAGTGTAACAGCATTGGACACAGGGAGTACAGCATAGGACACAGGGAGTACACAGAACACAGAGAGTACATAGAACACAGTGCACAGCATAGGACACAGAGAGTTCAGCATGGACACAGAGAGTACAGCATAGGACACAGAGGGTACTTAGAACACAGAGAGTAAAGCATTGAAAAGAGGGAGTAAAGCATAGGACACAGAGAGTACAGCGTAGAACACAGTGTAACAGCATAGGACACAGGGAGTATACCACAGGAAACAGAGAGTAAATAGATTACAGAGAGTACTCAGAGCACAGAGTACAGCATAGGACACAGAGAATATATGGAACAAGAACAGTACAGCATAGGACAGAGAGAGTACAGCATAGGACACAGGGAGTATACCACAGGAAATAGAGAGTAAATAGATTACAGAGAGTACATAGAACACAGAGTACATAGAACACAGAGAGTAAAGCATAGAAAGGAGGGAGTAAAGCAAAGGACACAGAGAGTACACTGAACACAGAGGGTACAGCGTAGGACATAGTGAGTATGTAGAACACAGATATTACAGATTAGGATACAGAGAGTACAGCAGAGGATACAGAGAGTACACAGAACACATAGTTCAGTGTAGGAGACAGAGTGCACAGCATAGGACAGAGAGAGTACAGCATAGGACACAGAGTACACAGAACACTGAGAGTACAGCATAGGACACAGAGAGTACAACATAGGATACAGAGAATACAGCATAGCCCACACAGAGTACAGCATAGGACACACAGAGTACAGCATAGGACAAAGAGAGTACAGCATAGGATATAGAGAGTACAGCATAGGACACAGAGAATACAGCATAGCCCACACAGAATACAGCATAGGACAGAGAGAGTACAGCATAGCACACAGAGAGTACAGCATAGAACACAGAGAATACAGCATAGCCCACACAGAGTACAGCATAGGACACAGAGAGTACACAGAACACAGAGAGTAGATAGAACACAGAGAGTACAGCATAGGATACGGAGAGTACAGCATAGGACACACAGAGTACATCACAGGGTACAGAGAGTACATAGAACACATAGAGTACAGCATAGGATAAAGTGAGTATTGCATAGGACACAGAGAATACAGCATAGGACACAGAGAGTACAGCATAGAACACAGAGAATGCAGCATAGGACACAGAGAGAACATAGTCCACAGTGAGTACATAGAACACAGAGTAAAGAATAGAAAAGAGGGAGTAAAGCATAGGACACAGAGTACAGCGTAGAACACAGTGTAACAGCATTGGACACAGAGAGTACAGCATAGGATAGAGAGAGTACAGCATATGACACAGAGAGTACAGCATAGGACACAGAGTATACAGCACACAAAGAGTACAGCATAGGTCACAGAGTGCAGCATAGCCCACACAGAGTACAGCATAGGACACAGAGAGTACACAGAACACAGAGAGTGCATAGAACACAGTGCACAGCATAGGACACAGAGAGTACATCGGACACAGTGTAAAACATAGGACACAGAGCGTACTTAGAACACAGAGAGTAAAGCATTGAAAAGAGGGAGTAAAGCATAGGACACAGAGAGTACAGCGTAGAACACACTGTAACAGCATAGGACACAGGGAGTATACCACAGGAAACAGAGAGTAAATAGATTACAGAGAGTACTCAGAGCACAGAGTACAGCATAGGACACAGAGAATATATGGAACAAGAACAGTACAGCATAGGACAGAGAGAGTACAGCATAGGAGACAGAGAATATATGGAACAAGAACAGTACAGCATAGGACACAGAGAGTACAGCATAGGACACAGGGAGTATACCACAGGAAACAGAGAGTAAATAGATTACAGAGAGTACTCAGAATATAGAGTACATAGAACACAGAGAGTAAAGCATAGAAAGGAGGGAGTAAAGCAAAGGACACAGAGAGTACACTGAACACAGAGGGTACAGCGTAGGACATAGTGAGTATGTAGAACACAGATATTACAGATTAGGATACAGAGAGTACAGCAGAGGATACAGAGAGTACACAGAACACATAGTTCAGTGTAGGAGACAGAGTGCACAGCATAGGACAGAGAGAGTACAGCATAGGACACAGAGTACACAGAACACTGAGAGTACAGCATAGGACACAGAGAGTACAGCATAGGATACAGAGAATACAGCATAGCCCACACAGAGTACAGCATAGGACACAGAGAGTACAGCATAGGACAAAGAGAGTACAGCATAGGATATAGAGAGTACAGCATAGGACACAGAGAATACAGCATAGCCCACACAGAATACAGCATAGGACAGAGAGAGTACAGCATAGGACACAGAGAGTACACAGAACACAGAGAGTAGGTAGAACACAGAGAGTACAGCATAGGATACGGAGAGTACAGCATAGGACACACAAAGTACAGTATAGGACACAGGGAGGACAGCATAGAACACAGTGTCCAGCATAGGACACACAGAGTACAGCACAGGGCACAGAGAGTACATAGAACACAAAGAGTACAGCATAGGATAAAGAGAGTATTGCATAGGATACAGAGAATACAGCATAGGACAGAGAGAGAACAGCATAGCACACAGAGAGTACAGCATGGAACACAGAGAGTACATAGAACACAAAGAGTACAGCATAGGATAAAGAGAGTATTGCATAGGACACAGAGAATACAGCATAGGACACAGAGAGAACAGCATAGCACCCAAAGAGTACAGCATGGAACACAGAGAGTACCACATAGGACACAGAGAGTACATAGAACACAGTGAGTATATAGAACACAGAGTAAAGAATAGAAAAGAGGGAGTAAAGCATAGGACACAGAGTACACAGAACACAGAGGACAGCATAGGACACAGAGTACATAGAACACAAAGAGTACAGCATAGGACACAGAGTAAACAGAACACAGAGTACAGCATAGAACACACAGAGTACAGCATAGGATACAGAGAGTACAACATAGGACAAAGAGAGTACAGCATAGAACACAGAGAATACAGCATAGCCCACACAGAGTACAGCATAGGACACAGGGAGTACACAGAACACAGAGAGTAGATAGAACACAGAGACTACAGCATAGGATACGGAGAGTACAGCATAGGACACACAGAATACAGTATAGGACATAGGGAGGACAGCATAGAATGCACTGTAACAGCATAGGACACAGAGAGTACAGCATAGGATAGAGAGAGTACAGCATAGGACACAGAGAGTACAGCATAGGACACAGAGTACAGCATAGAACACAGTGTAACAGCATTGGACACGGAGAGTACAGCATAGGACACAGTGAGTACACAGAACACAGAGAGTAGTTAGAACACAGAGAGTACTGCATAGGATACCGAGAGTACAGCATAGGACAGACAGAATACAGTACAGGACATATGGAGGACAGTATAGAACGCACTGTAACAGCATAGGACACAGAGAGTACAGCATAGGACACAGAGTACACAGCACACAAAGAGTACAGCATAGGACACAGAGTACACAGCACACAAAGTGTACAGCATAGGACACAGAGTGCAGCATAGAACACAGAGAGTACAGCATAGGACAAAGACAGTACAGCAAAGGACACAGAGAATACAGCATAGCCCACACAGAGTACCGCATAGGACACAGCGAGTACAGCATAGCACACAGAGAGTACAGCATGGAACACAGAGAGTACAGCATAGAACACAGAGAGTACATAGACCATAGTGAGTACATGGAACACAGAGTAACGAATACAAAAGAGGGAGTAAAGCATAGGACACAGAGTTCAGCATAGAACACAGTGTAACAGCATTGGACACAGAGAGTACAGCATAGGACACAGAGTGTACATAGGACACAGTGTAAAACATAGGACACAGAGTGTTCATAGGACACAGTGTAAAACATGGGACACAGAGTGTTCATAGAAAACAGAGAGTAAAGCATTGAAAAGAGGGAATAAAGCATAGGACACAGAGAGTACAGCGTAGAACACACTGTAACAGCATAAGACAGAGAGAGTACAGCATAGGACACAGGGAGTACAGCGTAGAACACACTGTAACAGCATAGGACACAGGGAGTATACCACAGGAAACAGAGAGTAAATAGATTACAGAGAGTACTCAGAACACAGAGTACAGCATAGGACACAGAGAATATATGGAACAAAAACAGTACAGCATAGGACAGAGAGAGTACAGCATAGGACACAGGGAGTATACCACAGGAAATAGAGAGTAAATAGATTACAGAGAGTACATAGAACACAGAGTACATAGAACACAGAAAGGAGGGAGTAAAGCAAAGGACACAGAGAGTACACTGAACACAGAGGGTACAGCGTAGGACATAGTGAGTATGTAGAACACAGATATTACAGATTAGGATACAGAGAGTACAGCAGAGGATACAGAGAGTACACAGAACACATAGTTCAGTGTAGGAGACAGAGTGCACAGCATAGGACAGAGAGAGTACAGCATAGGACACAGAGTACACAGAACACTGAGAGTACAGCATAGGACACAGAGAGTACAGCATAGGATACAGAGAATACAGCATAGCCCACACAGAGTACAGCATAGGACACAGAGAGTACAGCATAGGACAAAGAGAGTACAGCATAGGACACAGAGAATACAGCATAGCCCACACAGAATACAGCATAGGACAGAGAGAGTACAGCATAGGACACAGAGAGTACACAGAACACAGAGAGTAGGTAGAACACAGAGAGTACAGCATAGGATACGGAGAGTACAGCATAGGACACACAAAGTACAGTATAGGACACAGGGAGGACAGCATAGAACACAGTGTCCAGCATAGGACACACAGAGTACAGCACAGGGCACAGAGAGTACATAGAACACAAAGAGTACAGCATAGGATAAAGAGAGTATTGCATAGGACACAGAGAATACAGCATAGGACAGAGAGAGAACAGCATAGCACACAGAGAGTACAGCATGGAACACAGAGAGTACAGCATAGGACACAGAGAGTACATAGAACACAAAGAGTACAGCATAGGATAAAGAGAGTATTGCATAGGACACAGAGAATACAGCATAGGACACAGATAGAACAGCATAGCACCCAAAGAGTACAGCATGGAACACAGAGAGTACCACATAGGACACAGAGAGTACATAGAACACAGTGAGTACATAGAACACAGAGTAAAGAATAGAAAAGAGGGAGTAAAGCATAGGACACAGAGTACACAGAACACAGAGGACAGCATAGGACACAGAGTACATAGAACACAGAGTACAGAATAGAACACAGAGAATACAGCATAGCCCACACAGAGTACAGCAAAGGATACAGAGAATACAACATAGGACAAAGAGAGTACAGCATAGAACACAGAGAATACAGCATAGCCCACACAGAGTACAGCATAGGACACAGGGAGTACACAGAACACAGAGAGTAGATAGAACACAGAGACTACAGCATAGGATACGGAGAGTACAGCATAGGACACACAGAATACAGTATAGGACATAGGGAGGACAGCATAGGACACAGAGAGTACAGCATAGGACACAGGGAGTATACCACAGGAAACAGAGAGTAAATAGATTACAGAGAGTACACAGAACACAGAGTACAACATAGGACACAGAGAATATATGAAACAAAAACAGTACAGCATAGGGCACAGGGCGTACAGCATAGAACACAGAGTACATAGAACACAGAGAGTAAAGCATAGAAAAGAGGGAGTAAAGCAAAGGACACAGAGAGTACAGCGTAGAACACAGAGGACATAGGACACAGTGTTCAGCATAGGACACACAAAGTACAATATAGGACACAGGGAAGACAGCATAGAACACAATGTACAGCATAGGACACACAGAGTACAGCATAGGACACAGAGAGTGCATAGAACACAGTGAGTACATAGAACACAGAGTAAAGAATAGAAAAGAGGGAGTAATGCATAGGACACAGAGTACACAGAACACTGAGAGTACAGCATAGGACTCAGAGTACTTAGAACACAAAGAGTACAGCATAGGACACAGAGTAAACAGAACACAGAGTATAGCATAGAACACAGAGAGTACAGCATAGGATACAGAGAATACAGCATAGCCCACACAGAGTACAGCATAGGACACAGAGAGTACATAGACCACAGTGAGTACATAGAACACAGAGTAAAGAATAGAAAAGAGGGAGTAAAGCATAGGACACAGAGTACAGCGTAGAACACAGTGTAACAGCATTGGACACAGAGAGTACAGCATAGGATAGAGAGAGTACAGCATAGGACACAGAGAATACAGTTTAGGATAGAGAGAGTAGAGCATAGGACTGAGAGAGTACAGCATAGGACACAGAGAATACAGCATAGCCCACACAGAGTACAGCATAGGACTAAAAGAGTACAGCATAGGACAGAGAGAGTACAGCATAGGACACAGAGAGTACACAGAACAGAGAGAGTAGATAGAACACACAGTACAGCATAGGATACAGAGAGTACAGCATAGGACACACAAAGTACAGTATAGGACACAGGGAGGACAGCATAGAACACAGTGTACAGCATAGGACACACAGAGTACAGCACAGGGCACAGAGAGTACATAGAACACAAGGAGAACAGCATAGGATAAAGAGAGTATTGCATAGGACACAGAGAATACAGCATATTACTGAGAGAGTACAGCATAGGACACAGAGAGTACATAGAACACAGAGTAAAGAATAGAAAAGAGGGACTAAAGCATAGGACACAGATTACACAGAACACAGAGGACAGCATAGGACACGGAGTACACAGAACATTGAGAGGCCGCATAGGACTCAGAGTACATAGAACACAAAGTGTATGGCATAGGACACAGAGTACACAGAACACAGAGTACAGCTTAGAACACAGAGAGTACACAGAACACAGAGAGTAGATAGAACACAGAGAGTACAGCATAGGATACGGAGAGTACAGCATAGGCCACACAAAGTATAGCATAGGACACAGAGAGTACAGCATAGGACACAGGGAGTACACAGAACACAGAGAGTAGATAGAACACAGAGAGTACAGCATAGGATACAGAGAGTACAGCATAGGACACACAAAGTACAGTATAGGACACAGGGAGGACAGCATAGAACACAATGTACAGCATAGGACACACAGAGAACATAGAACACAGTGAGTACATAGAACACAGAGTAAAGAATAGAAAAGAGGGAGTAATGCATAGGACACAGAGTACACAGAACACTGAGAGTACAGCATAGGACTCAGAGTACATAGAACACAAAGAGTACAGCATAGGATACAGCGAATACAGCATAGCCCACAAAGAGTACAGGATAGGACACAGAGAGTACAGCATAGGATACAGAGAATACAGCACAGGGCACAGAGAGTACATAGAACACAAGGAGTACAGCGTAGGATAAAGAGAGAATTGCATAGGACACAGAGAATACAGCATAGCCCACACAGAGTACAGCAGAGGACACAGAGAGTACACAGAACACAGAGAGTAGATAGAACACAGAGAGTACAGCATAGGATACGGAGAGTACAGCATAGGCCACACAAAGTACAGTATAGGACACAGGGAGGACAGCATAGGACTCAGGGAGTACAGAGTAGGACACACAAAGAACAGTATAGGACACAGGGAGGACAGCATAGAACACAATGTACAGCATAGGACACAGAGAGTACAGCAAAGGGCACAGAGAGTACATAGAACACAAGGAGTACAGCATAGGATAAAGAGAGTATTGCATAGGACACAGAGAATACAGCATAGCCCACACAGAGTACAGCAGAGGACACAGAGAGTACACAGAACACAGAGAGTAGATAGAACACAGAGAGTACAGCATAGGATACGGAGAGTACAGCATAGGACACAGAGTAAACAGAACACAGAGTACAGCATAGAACACAGAGAGTACAGCATAGGATACAGAGAATACAGCATAGCCCACACAGAGTACAGCATAGGACACAGAGAGTACATAGACCACAGTGAGTACATAGAACACAGAGTAAAGAATAGAAAAGAGGGTTTAAAGCATAGGACACAGAGTACAGCGTAGAACACAGTGTAACAGCATTGGACACAAAGAGTACAGCATAGGATAGAGAGAGTACAGCATAGGACACAGAGAATACAGTTTAGGATAGAGAGAGTAGAGCATAGGACTGAGAGTGTATAGCATAGGACACAGAGAATACAGCATAGCCCACACAGAGTACAGCATAGGACTCAAAGAGTACAGCATAGGACAGAGAGAGTACAGCATAGGACACAGAGAGTACACAGAACAGAGAGAGTAGATAGAACACAGAGTACAGCATAGGATACAGAGAGTACAGCATAGGACACAGAGTACACAGCACACAAAGAGTACAGCATAGGACACAGAGTGCAGCATAGAACACAGAGAGTACAGCATAGGACAAAGACAGTACAGCAAAGGACACAGAGAATACAGCATAGCCCACACAGAGTACCGCATAGGACACAGCGAGTACAGCATAGCACACAGGACGTACAGCATAGAACACAGAGTACATAGAACACAGAGTACAGCATAGAAGACAGAGAGTACAGCATAGGATAGAGAGAATACAGCATAGCCCACACAGAGTACAGCATAGGACAGAGAGAGTACACAGAACACAGAGAGTACACAGAACACAGAGAGTAGATAGAACACAGAGAGAGTACAGCATAGGATACGGAGAGTACAGCATAGGACACACAGAGTACAGTATAGGACACAGAGAGTACATAGAACACAAATAGTACAGCATAGGATAAAGAGAGTATTGCATAGGACACAGAGAATACAGCATACGACACAGAGAGTATAGCATAGAACACAGAGAATACAGCATAGGACACAGAGAGACATTGTCCACAGTGAGTACATAGAACACAGAGTAAAGAATAGAAAAGAGGGAGTAAAGCATAGGACACAGAGTACAGCGTAGAACACAGTGTAACAGCATTGGACACAGGGAGTACAGCATAGGACACAGGGAGTACACAGAACACAGAGAGTACATAGAACACAGTGCACAGCATAGGACACAGAGAGTTCAGCATGGACACAGAGAGTACAGCATAGGACACAGAGGGTACTTAGAACACAGAGAGTAAAGCATTGAAAAGAGGGAGTAAAGCATAGGACACAGAGAGTACAGCGTAGAACACAGTGTAACAGCATAGGACACAGGGAGTATACCACAGGAAACAGAGAGTAAATAGATTACAGAGAGTACTCAGAGCACAGAGTACAGCATAGGACACAGAGAATATATGGAACAAGAACAGTACAGCATAGGACAGAGAGAGTACAGCATAGGACACAGGGAGTATACCACAGGAAATAGAGAGTAAATAGATTACAGAGAGTACATAGAACACAGAGTACATAGAACACAGAGAGTAAAGCATAGAAAGGAGGGAGTAAAGCAAAGGACACAGAGAGTACACTGAACACAGAGGGTACAGCGTAGGACATAGTGAGTATGTAGAACACAGATATTACAGATTAGGATACAGAGAGTACAGCAGAGGATACAGAGAGTACACAGAACACATAGTTCAGTGTAGGAGACAGAGTGCACAGCATAGGACAGAGAGAGTACAGCATAGGACACAGAGTACACAGAACACTGAGAGTACAGCATAGGACACAGAGAGTACAGCATAGGATACAGAGAATACAGCATAGCCCACACAGAGTACAGCATAGGACACACAGAGTACAGCATAGGACAAAGAGAGTACAGCATAGGATATAGAGAGTACAGCATAGGACACAGAGAATACAGCATAGCCCACACAGAATACAGCATAGGACAGAGAGAGTACAGCATAGCACACAGAGAGTACAGCATAGAACACAGAGAATACAGCATAGCCCACACAGAGTACAGCATAGGACACAGAGAGTACACAGAACACAGAGAGTAGATAGAACACAGAGAGTACAGCATAGGATACGGAGAGTACAGCATAGGACACACAGAGTACATCACAGGGTACAGAGAGTACATAGAACACATAGAGTACAGCATAGGATAAAGTGAGTATTGCATAGGACACAGAGAATACAGCATAGGACACAGAGAGTACAGCATAGAACACAGAGAATGCAGCATAGGACACAGAGAGAACATAGTCCACAGTGAGTACATAGAACACAGAGTAAAGAATAGAAAAGAGGGAGTAAAGCATAGGACACAGAGTACAGCGTAGAACACAGTGTAACAGCATTGGACACAGAGAGTACAGCATAGGATAGAGAGAGTACAGCATATGACACAGAGAGTACAGCATAGGACACAGAGTATACAGCACACAAAGAGTACAGCATAGGTCACAGAGTGCAGCATAGCCCACACAGAGTACAGCATAGGACACAGAGAGTACACAGAACACAGAGAGTGCATAGAACACAGTGCACAGCATAGGACACAGAGAGTACATCGGACACAGTGTAAAACATAGGACACAGAGCGTACTTAGAACACAGAGAGTAAAGCATTGAAAAGAGGGAGTAAAGCATAGGACACAGAGAGTACAGCGTAGAACACACTGTAACAGCATAGGACACAGGGAGTATACCACAGGAAACAGAGAGTAAATAGATTACAGAGAGTACTCAGAGCACAGAGTACAGCATAGGACACAGAGAATATATGGAACAAGAACAGTACAGCATAGGACAGAGAGAGTACAGCATAGGAGACAGAGAATATATGGAACAAGAACAGTACAGCATAGGACACAGAGAGTACAGCATAGGACACAGGGAGTATACCACAGGAAACAGAGAGTAAATAGATTACAGAGAGTACTCAGAATATAGAGTACATAGAACACAGAGAGTAAAGCATAGAAAGGAGGGAGTAAAGCAAAGGACACAGAGAGTACACTGAACACAGAGGGTACAGCGTAGGACATAGTGAGTATGTAGAACACAGATATTACAGATTAGGATACAGAGAGTACAGCAGAGGATACAGAGAGTACACAGAACACATAGTTCAGTGTAGGAGACAGAGTGCACAGCATAGGACAGAGAGAGTACAGCATAGGACACAGAGTACACAGAACACTGAGAGTACAGCATAGGACACAGAGAGTACAGCATAGGATACAGAGAATACAGCATAGCCCACACAGAGTACAGCATAGGACACAGAGAGTACAGCATAGGACAAAGAGAGTACAGCATAGGATATAGAGAGTACAGCATAGGACACAGAGAATACAGCATAGCCCACACAGAATACAGCATAGGACAGAGAGAGTACAGCATAGGACACAGAGAGTACACAGAACACAGAGAGTAGGTAGAACACAGAGAGTACAGCATAGGATACGGAGAGTACAGCATAGGACACACAAAGTACAGTATAGGACACAGGGAGGACAGCATAGAACACAGTGTCCAGCATAGGACACACAGAGTACAGCACAGGGCACAGAGAGTACATAGAACACAAAGAGTACAGCATAGGATAAAGAGAGTATTGCATAGGATACAGAGAATACAGCATAGGACAGAGAGAGAACAGCATAGCACACAGAGAGTACAGCATGGAACACAGAGAGTACATAGAACACAAAGAGTACAGCATAGGATAAAGAGAGTATTGCATAGGACACAGAGAATACAGCATAGGACACAGAGAGAACAGCATAGCACCCAAAGAGTACAGCATGGAACACAGAGAGTACCACATAGGACACAGAGAGTACATAGAACACAGTGAGTATATAGAACACAGAGTAAAGAATAGAAAAGAGGGAGTAAAGCATAGGACACAGAGTACACAGAACACAGAGGACAGCATAGGACACAGAGTACATAGAACACAAAGAGTACAGCATAGGACACAGAGTAAACAGAACACAGAGTACAGCATAGAACACACAGAGTACAGCATAGGATACAGAGAGTACAACATAGGACAAAGAGAGTACAGCATAGAACACAGAGAATACAGCATAGCCCACACAGAGTACAGCATAGGACACAGGGAGTACACAGAACACAGAGAGTAGATAGAACACAGAGACTACAGCATAGGATACGGAGAGTACAGCATAGGACACACAGAATACAGTATAGGACATAGGGAGGACAGCATAGAATGCACTGTAACAGCATAGGACACAGAGAGTACAGCATAGGATAGAGAGAGTACAGCATAGGACACAGAGAGTACAGCATAGGACACAGAGTACAGCATAGAACACAGTGTAACAGCATTGGACACGGAGAGTACAGCATAGGACACAGTGAGTACACAGAACACAGAGAGTAGTTAGAACACAGAGAGTACTGCATAGGATACCGAGAGTACAGCATAGGACAGACAGAATACAGTACAGGACATATGGAGGACAGTATAGAACGCACTGTAACAGCATAGGACACAGAGAGTACAGCATAGGACACAGAGTACACAGCACACAAAGAGTACAGCATAGGACACAGAGTACACAGCACACAAAGTGTACAGCATAGGACACAGAGTGCAGCATAGAACACAGAGAGTACAGCATAGGACAAAGACAGTACAGCAAAGGACACAGAGAATACAGCATAGCCCACACAGAGTACCGCATAGGACACAGCGAGTACAGCATAGCACACAGAGAGTACAGCATGGAACACAGAGAGTACAGCATAGAACACAGAGAGTACATAGACCATAGTGAGTACATGGAACACAGAGTAACGAATACAAAAGAGGGAGTAAAGCATAGGACACAGAGTTCAGCATAGAACACAGTGTAACAGCATTGGACACAGAGAGTACAGCATAGGACACAGAGTGTACATAGGACACAGTGTAAAACATAGGACACAGAGTGTTCATAGGACACAGTGTAAAACATGGGACACAGAGTGTTCATAGAAAACAGAGAGTAAAGCATTGAAAAGAGGGAATAAAGCATAGGACACAGAGAGTACAGCGTAGAACACACTGTAACAGCATAAGACAGAGAGAGTACAGCATAGGACACAGGGAGTACAGCGTAGAACACACTGTAACAGCATAGGACACAGGGAGTATACCACAGGAAACAGAGAGTAAATAGATTACAGAGAGTACTCAGAACACAGAGTACAGCATAGGACACAGAGAATATATGGAACAAAAACAGTACAGCATAGGACAGAGAGAGTACAGCATAGGACACAGGGAGTATACCACAGGAAATAGAGAGTAAATAGATTACAGAGAGTACATAGAACACAGAGTACATAGAACACAGAAAGGAGGGAGTAAAGCAAAGGACACAGAGAGTACACTGAACACAGAGGGTACAGCGTAGGACATAGTGAGTATGTAGAACACAGATATTACAGATTAGGATACAGAGAGTACAGCAGAGGATACAGAGAGTACACAGAACACATAGTTCAGTGTAGGAGACAGAGTGCACAGCATAGGACAGAGAGAGTACAGCATAGGACACAGAGTACACAGAACACTGAGAGTACAGCATAGGACACAGAGAGTACAGCATAGGATACAGAGAATACAGCATAGCCCACACAGAGTACAGCATAGGACACAGAGAGTACAGCATAGGACAAAGAGAGTACAGCATAGGACACAGAGAATACAGCATAGCCCACACAGAATACAGCATAGGACAGAGAGAGTACAGCATAGGACACAGAGAGTACACAGAACACAGAGAGTAGGTAGAACACAGAGAGTACAGCATAGGATACGGAGAGTACAGCATAGGACACACAAAGTACAGTATAGGACACAGGGAGGACAGCATAGAACACAGTGTCCAGCATAGGACACACAGAGTACAGCACAGGGCACAGAGAGTACATAGAACACAAAGAGTACAGCATAGGATAAAGAGAGTATTGCATAGGACACAGAGAATACAGCATAGGACAGAGAGAGAACAGCATAGCACACAGAGAGTACAGCATGGAACACAGAGAGTACAGCATAGGACACAGAGAGTACATAGAACACAAAGAGTACAGCATAGGATAAAGAGAGTATTGCATAGGACACAGAGAATACAGCATAGGACACAGATAGAACAGCATAGCACCCAAAGAGTACAGCATGGAACACAGAGAGTACCACATAGGACACAGAGAGTACATAGAACACAGTGAGTACATAGAACACAGAGTAAAGAATAGAAAAGAGGGAGTAAAGCATAGGACACAGAGTACACAGAACACAGAGGACAGCATAGGACACAGAGTACATAGAACACAGAGTACAGAATAGAACACAGAGAATACAGCATAGCCCACACAGAGTACAGCAAAGGATACAGAGAATACAACATAGGACAAAGAGAGTACAGCATAGAACACAGAGAATACAGCATAGCCCACACAGAGTACAGCATAGGACACAGGGAGTACACAGAACACAGAGAGTAGATAGAACACAGAGACTACAGCATAGGATACGGAGAGTACAGCATAGGACACACAGAATACAGTATAGGACATAGGGAGGACAGCATAGGACACAGAGAGTACAGCATAGGACACAGGGAGTATACCACAGGAAACAGAGAGTAAATAGATTACAGAGAGTACACAGAACACAGAGTACAACATAGGACACAGAGAATATATGAAACAAAAACAGTACAGCATAGGGCACAGGGCGTACAGCATAGAACACAGAGTACATAGAACACAGAGAGTAAAGCATAGAAAAGAGGGAGTAAAGCAAAGGACACAGAGAGTACAGCGTAGAACACAGAGGACATAGGACACAGTGTTCAGCATAGGACACACAAAGTACAATATAGGACACAGGGAAGACAGCATAGAACACAATGTACAGCATAGGACACACAGAGTACAGCATAGGACACAGAGAGTGCATAGAACACAGTGAGTACATAGAACACAGAGTAAAGAATAGAAAAGAGGGAGTAATGCATAGGACACAGAGTACACAGAACACTGAGAGTACAGCATAGGACTCAGAGTACTTAGAACACAAAGAGTACAGCATAGGACACAGAGTAAACAGAACACAGAGTATAGCATAGAACACAGAGAGTACAGCATAGGATACAGAGAATACAGCATAGCCCACACAGAGTACAGCATAGGACACAGAGAGTACATAGACCACAGTGAGTACATAGAACACAGAGTAAAGAATAGAAAAGAGGGAGTAAAGCATAGGACACAGAGTACAGCGTAGAACACAGTGTAACAGCATTGGACACAGAGAGTACAGCATAGGATAGAGAGAGTACAGCATAGGACACAGAGAATACAGTTTAGGATAGAGAGAGTAGAGCATAGGACTGAGAGAGTACAGCATAGGACACAGAGAATACAGCATAGCCCACACAGAGTACAGCATAGGACTAAAAGAGTACAGCATAGGACAGAGAGAGTACAGCATAGGACACAGAGAGTACACAGAACAGAGAGAGTAGATAGAACACACAGTACAGCATAGGATACAGAGAGTACAGCATAGGACACACAAAGTACAGTATAGGACACAGGGAGGACAGCATAGAACACAGTGTACAGCATAGGACACACAGAGTACAGCACAGGGCACAGAGAGTACATAGAACACAAGGAGAACAGCATAGGATAAAGAGAGTATTGCATAGGACACAGAGAATACAGCATATTACTGAGAGAGTACAGCATAGGACACAGAGAGTACATAGAACACAGAGTAAAGAATAGAAAAGAGGGACTAAAGCATAGGACACAGATTACACAGAACACAGAGGACAGCATAGGACACGGAGTACACAGAACATTGAGAGGCCGCATAGGACTCAGAGTACATAGAACACAAAGTGTATGGCATAGGACACAGAGTACACAGAACACAGAGTACAGCTTAGAACACAGAGAGTACACAGAACACAGAGAGTAGATAGAACACAGAGAGTACAGCATAGGATACGGAGAGTACAGCATAGGCCACACAAAGTATAGCATAGGACACAGAGAGTACAGCATAGGACACAGGGAGTACACAGAACACAGAGAGTAGATAGAACACAGAGAGTACAGCATAGGATACAGAGAGTACAGCATAGGACACACAAAGTACAGTATAGGACACAGGGAGGACAGCATAGAACACAATGTACAGCATAGGACACACAGAGAACATAGAACACAGTGAGTACATAGAACACAGAGTAAAGAATAGAAAAGAGGGAGTAATGCATAGGACACAGAGTACACAGAACACTGAGAGTACAGCATAGGACTCAGAGTACATAGAACACAAAGAGTACAGCATAGGATACAGCGAATACAGCATAGCCCACAAAGAGTACAGGATAGGACACAGAGAGTACAGCATAGGATACAGAGAATACAGCACAGGGCACAGAGAGTACATAGAACACAAGGAGTACAGCGTAGGATAAAGAGAGAATTGCATAGGACACAGAGAATACAGCATAGCCCACACAGAGTACAGCAGAGGACACAGAGAGTACACAGAACACAGAGAGTAGATAGAACACAGAGAGTACAGCATAGGATACGGAGAGTACAGCATAGGCCACACAAAGTACAGTATAGGACACAGGGAGGACAGCATAGGACTCAGGGAGTACAGAGTAGGACACACAAAGAACAGTATAGGACACAGGGAGGACAGCATAGAACACAATGTACAGCATAGGACACAGAGAGTACAGCAAAGGGCACAGAGAGTACATAGAACACAAGGAGTACAGCATAGGATAAAGAGAGTATTGCATAGGACACAGAGAATACAGCATAGCCCACACAGAGTACAGCAGAGGACACAGAGAGTACACAGAACACAGAGAGTAGATAGAACACAGAGAGTACAGCATAGGATACGGAGAGTACAGCATAGGACACAGAGTAAACAGAACACAGAGTACAGCATAGAACACAGAGAGTACAGCATAGGATACAGAGAATACAGCATAGCCCACACAGAGTACAGCATAGGACACAGAGAGTACATAGACCACAGTGAGTACATAGAACACAGAGTAAAGAATAGAAAAGAGGGTTTAAAGCATAGGACACAGAGTACAGCGTAGAACACAGTGTAACAGCATTGGACACAAAGAGTACAGCATAGGATAGAGAGAGTACAGCATAGGACACAGAGAATACAGTTTAGGATAGAGAGAGTAGAGCATAGGACTGAGAGTGTATAGCATAGGACACAGAGAATACAGCATAGCCCACACAGAGTACAGCATAGGACTCAAAGAGTACAGCATAGGACAGAGAGAGTACAGCATAGGACACAGAGAGTACACAGAACAGAGAGAGTAGATAGAACACAGAGTACAGCATAGGATACAGAGAGTACAGCATAGGACACACAAAGTACAGTATAGGACACAGGGAGGACAGCATAGAACACAGTGTACAGCATAGGACACACAGAGTACAGCACAGGGCACAGAGAGTACATAGAACACAAGGAGAACAGCATAGGATAAAGAGAGTATTGCATAGGACACAGAGAATACAGCATATTACTGAGAGAGTACAGCATAGGACACAGAGAGTACATAGAACACAGAGTAAAGAATAGAAAAGAGGGAGTAAAGCATAGGACACAGATTACACAGAACACAGAGGACAGCATAGGACACGGAGTACACAGAACGTTGAGAGGACCGCATAGGACTCAGAGTACATAGAACACAAAGTGTACGGCATAGGACACAGAGTACACAGAACACAGAGTACAGCTTAGAACACAGTGAGTACACAGAACACAGAGAGTAGATAGAACACAGAGAGTACAGCATAGGATACGGAGAGTACAGCATAGGCCACACAAAGTATAGCATAGGACACAGAGAGTACAGCATAGGACACAGGGAGTACACAGAACACAGAGAGTAGATAGAACACAGAGAGTACAGCATAGGATACAGAGAGTACAGCATAGGACACACAAAGTACAGTATAGGACACAGGGAGGACAGCATAGAACACAATGTACAGCATAGGACACACAGAGTACATAGAACACAGTGAGTACATAGAAAACAGAGTAAAGAATAGAAAAGAGGGAGTAATGCATAGGACACAGAGTACACAGAACACTGAGAGTACAGCATAGGACTCAGAGTAGATAGAACACAAAGAGTACAGCATAGGATACAGAGAATACAGCATAGCCCACACAGAGTACAGCATAGGACACAGAGAGTACAGCATAGGATACAGAGAATACAGCATAGCCCACACAGAGTACAGCATAGGACACAGAGAGTACATAGACCACAGTGAGTACATAGAACACAGAGTAAAGAATAGAAAAGAGGGAGTAAAGCATAGGACACAGAGTACAGAGTAGAACACAGTGTAACAGCATTGGACACAGAGAGTACAGCATAGGATAGAGAGAGTACAGCACAGGACACAGAGAGTACAGTTTAGGATAGAGAGAGTAGAGCTTATGAGTGAGAGAGTACAGCATAGGACACAGAGAATAGAGCACAGGGCACAGAGAGTACATAGAACACAAGGAGTACAGCGTAGGATAAAGAGAGAATTGCATAGGACACAGAGAATACAGCATAGCCCACACAGAGTACAGCAGAGGATACAGTGAGTACACAGAACACAGAGAGTAGATAGAACACAGAGAGTACAGCATAGGATACGGAGAGTACATCATAGGCCACACAAAGTACAGTATAGGACACAGGGAGGACAGCATAGAACAGAGTGTACAGCATAGGACACACAGAGTACATCATAGGACTCAAAGAGTACAGCATAGGACACACAGAGTAAAGCATAGAACACAGAGAGTACAGCATAGGACACACAAAGTACAGTATAGGACACAGGGAGAACAGCATAGAATACAATGTACAGCATAGGACACACAGAGTACAGCATAGGACACAGAGAGAACATAGACCACAGTGAGTACATAGAACGCAGAGTAAAGAATAGAAAAGAGGGAGTAAAGCATAGGACACAGAGTACACAGAACACTGAGAGTACAGCATAGGACTCAGAGTACATAGAACACAAAGAGTACAGCATAGGACACAGAGTAAACAGAACACGGAGTACAGCATAGAACACAGAGAGTACAGCATAGGATACAGAGAATACAGCATAGCCCACACAGAGTACAGCATAGGACACAGAGAGTAAATAGACCACAGTGAGTACATAGAACACAGAGTAAAGAATAGAAAAGAGGGAGTAAAGCATAGGACACAAAGTACAGCGTAGAACACAGTGTAACAGCATTGGACACAGAGAGTACAGCATAGGATAGAGAGAGTACAGCATAGGACACAGAGAATACAGTTTAGGATAGAGAGAGTAGAGCATAGGACTGAGAGAGTACAGCATAGGACACAGAGAATACAGCATAGCCCACACAGAGTACAACATAGGACTAAAAGAGTACAGCATAGGACAGAGAGAGTACAGCATAGGACACAGAGAGTACACAGAACAGAGAGAGTAGATAGAACACAGAGTACAGCATAGGATACAGATAGTACAGCATAGGACACACAAAGTACAGTATAGGACACAGGGAGGACAGCATAGAACACAGTGTACAGCATAGGACACACAGAGTACAGCACAGGGCACAGAGAGTACATAGAACACAAGGAGAACAGCATAGGATAAAGAGAGTATTGCATAGGACACAGAGAATACAGCATATTACTGAGAGAGTACAGCATAGGACACAGAGAGTACATAGAACACAGAGTAAAGAATAGAAAAGAGGGAGTAAAGCATAGGACACAGATTACACAGAACACAGAGGACAGCATAGGACTCAGAGTACATAGAACACAAAGTGTACGGCATAGGACACAGAGTACACAGAACACAGAGTACAGCTTAGAACACAGAGAGTACACAGAACACAGAGAGTAGATAGAACACAGAGAGTACAGCATAGGATACGGAGAGTACAGCATAGGCCACACAAAGTATAGCATAGGACACAGAGAGTACAGCATAGGACACAGGGAGTACACAGAACACAGAGAGTAGATAGAACACAGAGAGTACAGCATAGGATACAGAGAGTACAGCATAGGACACACAAAGTACAGTATAGGACACAGGGAGGACAGCATAGAACACAATGTACAGCATAGGACACACAGAGTACATAGAACACAGTGAGTACATAGAACACAGAGTAAAGAATAGAAAAGAGGGAGTAATGCATAGGACACAGAGTACACAGAACACTGAGAGTACAGCATAGGACTCAGAGTACATAGAACACAAAGAGTACAGCATAGGATACAGCGAATACAGCATAGCCCACACAGAGTACAGCATAGGACACAGAGAGTACAGCATAGGATACAGAGAATACAGCACAGGGCACAGAGAGTACATAGAACACAAGGAGTACAGCGTAGGATAAAGAGAGAATTGCATAGGACACAGAGAATACAGCATAGCCCACACAGAGTACAGCAGAGGACACAGAGAGTACACAGAACACAGAGAGTAGATAGAACACAGAGAGTACAGCATAGGATACGGAGAGTACAGCATAGGCCACACAAAGTACAGTATAGGACACAGGGAGGACAGCATAGAACAGAGTGTACAGCATAGGACACACAGAGTACAGCATAGGACTCAAAGAGTACAGCATAGGACACACAGAGTACAGCATAGAACACAGAGAGTACAGCATAGGACACACAAAGTACAGTATAGGACACAGGGAGAACAGCATAGAATACAATGTACAGCATAGGACACACAGAGTACAGCATAGGACACAGAGAGAACATAGACCACAGTGAGTACATAGAACGCAGAGTAAATAATAGAAAAGAGGGAGTAAAGCATAGGACACAGAGTACACAGAACACTGAGAGTACAGCATAGGACTCAGAGTACATAGAACACAAAGAGTACAGCATAGGACACAGAGTAAACAGAACACGGAGTACAGCATAGAACACAGAGAGTACAGCATAGGATACAGAGAATACAGCATAGCCCACACAGAGTACAGCATAGGACACAGAGAGTAAATAGACCACAGTGAGTACATAGAACACAGAGTAAAGAATAGAAAAGAGGGAGTAAAGCATAGGACACAAAGTACAGCGTAGAACACAGTGTAACAGCATTGGACACAGAGAGTACACAGAACACAGAGAGTAGATAGAACACAGAGAGTACAGCATAGGATACGGAGAGTACAGCATAGGACACACAGAGCACAGTATAGGACACAGGGATGACAGCATAGAACACAGAGTACAGCATAGGACACACAGAGTACAGCACAGGGCACAGAGAGTACACAGAACACAGAGAGTACAGCATAGGATACGTAGAGTACAGCATAGGACACAGAGAGTACATAGAACACAGTGAGTACATAGAACACAGAGTAAAGAATAGAAAAGAGGGAGTAAAGCATAGGACACAGAGTACAGCGTAGAACACAGTGTAACAGCATTGGACACAGAGATTACAGCATAGGATAGAGAGAGTACAGCATAGGACACAGAGAGTACAGCATAGGACTCAGGGAGTACAGAGTAGGACACACAAAGAACAGTATAGGACACAGGGAGGACAGCATAGAACAAAATGTACAGCATAGGACACACAGAGTACAGCAAAGGGCACAGAGAATACATAGAACACAAGGAGTACAGCATAGGATAAAGAGAGTATTGCATAGGACACAGAGAATACAGCATAGCCCACACAGAGTACAGCAGAGGACACAGAGAGTACACAGAACACAGAGAGTAGATAGAACACAGAGAGTACAGCATAGGATACGGAGAGTACAGCATAGGACACAGAGAGTACAGCATAGGATACAGAGAATAGAGCATAGCACACACAGAGTACAGCATAGGACACAGAGAGTACATAGACCACAGTGAGTACATAGAACACAGAGTAAAGAATAGAAAAGAGGGTTTAAAGCATAGGACACAGAGTACAGCGTAGAACACAGTGTAACAGCATTGGACACAGAGAGTACAGCATAGGATAGAGAGAGTACTGCATAGGACACAGAGAATACAGTTTAGGATAGAGAGAGTAGAGCATAGGACTGAGAGAGTATAGCATAGGACACAGAGAATACACAGAACAGAGAGAGTAGATAGAACACAGAGTACAGCATAGGATACAGAGAGTACAGCATAGGACACACAAAGTACAGTATAGGACACAGGGAGGACAGCATAGAACACAGTGTACAGCATAGGACACACAGAGTACAGCACAGGGCACAGAGAGTACATAGAACACAAGGAGAACAGCATAGGATAAAGAGAGTATTGCATAGGACACAGAGAATACAGCATATTACTGAGAGAGTACAGCATAGGACACAGAGAGTTCATAGAACACAGAGTAAAGAATAGAAAAGAGGGAGTAAAGCATAGGACACAGATTACACAGAACACAGAGGACAGCATAGGACACGGAGTACACAGAACGTTGAGAGGACCGCATAGGACTCAGAGTACATAGAACACAAAGTGTACGGCATAGGACACAGAGTACACAGAACACAGAGTACAGCTTAGAACACAGTGAGTACACAGAACACAGAGAGTAGATAGAACACAGAGAGTACAGCATAGGATACGGAGAGTACAGCATAGGCCACACAAAGTATAGCATAGGACACAGAGAGTACAGCATAGGACACAGGGAGTACACAGAACACAGAGAGTAGATAGAACACAGAGAGTACAGCATAGGATACAGAGAGTACAGCATAGGACACACAAAGTACAGTATAGGACACAGGGAGGACAGCATAGAACACAATGTACAGCATAGGACACACAGAGTACATAGAACACAGTGAGTACATAGAACACAGAGTAAAGAATAGAAAAGAGGGAGTAATGCATAGGACACAGAGTACACAGAACACTGAGAGTCAGCATAGGACTCAGAGTAGATAGAACACAAAGAGTACAGCATAGGATACAGAGAATACAGCATAGCCCACACAGAGTACAGCATAGGACACAGAGAGTACAGCATAGGATACAGAGAATACAGCATAGCCCACACAGAGTACAGCATAGGACACAGAGAGTACATAGACCACAGTGAGTACATAGAACACAGAGTAAAGAATAGAAAAGAGGGAGTAAAGCATAGGACACAGAGTACAGAGTAGAACACAGTGTAACAGCATTGGACACAGAGAGTACAGCATAGGATAGAGAGAGTACAGCACAGGACACAGAGAGTACAGTTTAGGATAGAGAGAGTAGAGCTTATGAGTGAGAGAGTACAGCATAGGACACAGAGAATAGAGCACAGGGCACAGAGAGTACATAGAACACAAGGAGTACAGCGTAGGATAAAGAGAGAATTGCATAGGACACAGAGAATACAGCATAGCCCACACAGAGTACAGCAGAGGATACAGTGAGTACACAGAACACAGAGAGTAGATAGAACACAGAGAGTACAGCATAGGATACGGAGAGTACATCATAGGCCACACAAAGTACAGTATAGGACACAGGGAGGACAGCATAGAACAGAGTGTACAGCATAGGACACACAGAGTACATCATAGGACTCAAAGAGTACAGCATAGGACACACAGAGTAAAGCATAGAACACAGAGAGTACAGCATAGGACACACAAAGTACAGTATAGGACACAGGGAGAACAGCATAGAATACAATGTACAGCATAGGACACACAGAGTACAGCATAGGACACAGAGAGAACATAGACCACAGTGAGTACATAGAACGCAGAGTAAAGAATAGAAAAGAGGGAGTAAAGCATAGGACACAGAGTACACAGAACACTGAGAGTACAGCATAGGACTCAGAGTACATAGAACACAAAGAGTACAGCATAGGACACAGAGTAAACAGAACACGGAGTACAGCATAGAACACAGAGAGTACAGCATAGGATACAGAGAATACAGCATAGCCCACACAGAGTACAGCATAGGACACAGAGAGTAAATAGACCACAGTGAGTACATAGAACACAGAGTAAAGAATAGAAAAGAGGGAGTAAAGCATAGGACACAAAGTACAGCGTAGAACACAGTGTAACAGCATTGGACACAGAGAGTACAGCATAGGATAGAGAGAGTACAGCATAGGACACAGAGAATACAGTTTAGGATAGAGAGAGTAGAGCATAGGACTGAGAGAGTACAGCATAGGACACAGAGAATACAGCATAGCCCACACAGAGTACAACATAGGACTAAAAGAGTACAGCATAGGACAGAGAGAGTACAGCATAGGACACAGAGAGTACACAGAACAGAGAGAGTAGATAGAACACAGAGTACAGCATAGGATACAGATAGTACAGCATAGGACACACAAAGTACAGTATAGGACACAGGGAGGACAGCATAGAACACAGTGTACAGCATAGGACACACAGAGTACAGCACAGGGCACAGAGAGTACATAGAACACAAGGAGAACAGCATAGGATAAAGAGAGTATTGCATAGGACACAGAGAATACAGCATATTACTGAGAGAGTACAGCATAGGACACAGAGAGTACATAGAACACAGAGTAAAGAATAGAAAAGAGGGAGTAAAGCATAGGACACAGATTACACAGAACACAGAGGACAGCATAGGACTCAGAGTACATAGAACACAAAGTGTACGGCATAGGACACAGAGTACACAGAACACAGAGTACAGCTTAGAACACAGAGAGTACACAGAACACAGAGAGTAGATAGAACACAGAGAGTACAGCATAGGATACGGAGAGTACAGCATAGGCCACACAAAGTATAGCATAGGACACAGAGAGTACAGCATAGGACACAGGGAGTACACAGAACACAGAGAGTAGATAGAACACAGAGAGTACAGCATAGGATACAGAGAGTACAGCATAGGACACACAAAGTACAGTATAGGACACAGGGAGGACAGCATAGAACACAATGTACAGCATAGGACACACAGAGTACATAGAACACAGTGAGTACATAGAACACAGAGTAAAGAATAGAAAAGAGGGAGTAATGCATAGGACACAGAGTACACAGAACACTGAGAGTACAGCATAGGACTCAGAGTACATAGAACACAAAGAGTACAGCATAGGATACAGCGAATACAGCATAGCCCACACAGAGTACAGCATAGGACACAGAGAGTACAGCATAGGATACAGAGAATACAGCACAGGGCACAGAGAGTACATAGAACACAAGGAGTACAGCGTAGGATAAAGAGAGAATTGCATAGGACACAGAGAATACAGCATAGCCCACACAGAGTACAGCAGAGGACACAGAGAGTACACAGAACACAGAGAGTAGATAGAACACAGAGAGTACAGCATAGGATACGGAGAGTACAGCATAGGCCACACAAAGTACAGTATAGGACACAGGGAGGACAGCATAGAACAGAGTGTACAGCATAGGACACACAGAGTACAGCATAGGACTCAAAGAGTACAGCATAGGACACACAGAGTACAGCATAGAACACAGAGAGTACAGCATAGGACACACAAAGTACAGTATAGGACACAGGGAGAACAGCATAGAATACAATGTACAGCATAGGACACACAGAGTACAGCATAGGACACAGAGAGAACATAGACCACAGTGAGTACATAGAACGCAGAGTAAATAATAGAAAAGAGGGAGTAAAGCATAGGACACAGAGTACACAGAACACTGAGAGTACAGCATAGGACTCAGAGTACATAGAACACAAAGAGTACAGCATAGGACACAGAGTAAACAGAACACGGAGTACAGCATAGAACACAGAGAGTACAGCATAGGATACAGAGAATACAGCATAGCCCACACAGAGTACAGCATAGGACACAGAGAGTAAATAGACCACAGTGAGTACATAGAACACAGAGTAAAGAATAGAAAAGAGGGAGTAAAGCATAGGACACAAAGTACAGCGTAGAACACAGTGTAACAGCATTGGACACAGAGAGTACACAGAACACAGAGAGTAGATAGAACACAGAGAGTACAGCATAGGATACGGAGAGTACAGCATAGGACACACAGAGCACAGTATAGGACACAGGGATGACAGCATAGAACACAGAGTACAGCATAGGACACACAGAGTACAGCACAGGGCACAGAGAGTACACAGAACACAGAGAGTACAGCATAGGATACGTAGAGTACAGCATAGGACACAGAGAGTACATAGAACACAGAGTAAAGAATAGAAAAGAGGGAGTAAAGCATAGGACACAGAGTACAGCGTAGAACACAGTGTAACAGCATTGGACACAGAGATTACAGCATAGGATAGAGAGAGTACAGCATAGGACACAGAGAGTACAGCATAGGACTCAGGGAGTACAGAGTAGGACACACAAAGAACAGTATAGGACACAGGGAGGACAGCATAGAACAAAATGTACAGCATAGGACACACAGAGTACAGCAAAGGGCACAGAGAGTACATAGAACACAAGGAGTACAGCATAGGATAAAGAGAGTATTGCATAGGACACAGAGAATACAGCATAGCCCACACAGAGTACAGCAGAGGACACAGAGAGTACACAGAACACAGAGAGTAGATAGAACACAGAGAGTACAGCATAGGATACGGAGAGTACAGCATAGGACACAGAGTAAACAGAACACAGAGTACAGCATAGAACACAGAGAGTACAGCATAGGATACAGAGAATAGAGCATAGCACACACAGAGTACAGCATAGGACACAGAGAGTACATAGACCACAGTGAGTACATAGAACACAGAGTAAAGAATAGAAAAGAGGGTTTAAAGCATAGGACACAGAGTACAGCGTAGAACACAGTGTAACAGCATTGGACACAGAGAGTACAGCATAGGATAGAGAGAGTACTGCATAGGACACAGAGAATACAGTTTAGGATAGAGAGAGTAGAGCATAGGACTGAGAGAGTATAGCATAGGACACAGAGAATACACAGAACAGAGAGAGTAGATAGAACACAGAGTACAGCATAGGATACAGAGAGTACAGCATAGGACACACAAAGTACAGTATAGGACACAGGGAGGACAGCATAGAACACAGTGTACAGCATAGGACACACAGAGTACAGCACAGGGCACAGAGAGTACATAGAACACAAGGAGAACAGCATAGGATAAAGAGAGTATTGCATAGGACACAGAGAATACAGCATATTACTGAGAGAGTACAGCATAGGACACAGAGAGTTCATAGAACACAGAGTAAAGAATAGAAAAGAGGGAGTAAAGCATAGGACACAGATTACACAGAACACAGAGGACAGCATAGGACACGGAGTACACAGAACGTTGAGAGGACCGCATAGGACTCAGAGTACATAGAACACAAAGTGTACGGCATAGGACACAGAGTACACAGAACACAGAGTACAGCTTAGAACACAGTGAGTACACAGAACACAGAGAGTAGATAGAACACAGAGAGTACAGCATAGGATACGGAGAGTACAGCATAGGCCACACAAAGTATAGCATAGGACACAGAGAGTACAGCATAGGACACAGGGAGTACACAGAACACAGAGAGTAGATAGAACACAGAGAGTACAGCATAGGATACAGAGAGTACAGCATAGGACACACAAAGTACAGTATAGGACACAGGGAGGACAGCATAGAACACAATGTACAGCATAGGACACACAGAGTACATAGAACACAGTGAGTACATAGAACACAGAGTAAAGAATAGAAAAGAGGGAGTAATGCATAGGACACAGAGTACACAGAACACTGAGAGTCAGCATAGGACTCAGAGTAGATAGAACACAAAGAGTACAGCATAGGATACAGAGAATACAGCATAGCCCACACAGAGTACAGCATAGGACACAGAGAGTACAGCATAGGATACAGAGAATACAGCATAGCCCACACAGAGTACAGCATAGGACACAGAGAGTACATAGACCACAGTGAGTACATAGAACACAGAGTAAAGAATAGAAAAGAGGGAGTAAAGCATAGGACACAGAGTACAGAGTAGAACACAGTGTAACAGCATTGGACACAGAGAGTACAGCATAGGATAGAGAGAGTACAGCACAGGACACAGAGAGTACAGTTTAGGATAGAGAGAGTAGAGCTTATGAGTGAGAGAGTACAGCATAGGACACAGAGAATACAGCACAGGGCACAGAGAGTACATAGAACACAAGGAGTACAGCGTAGGATAAAGAGAGAATTGCATAGGACACAGAGAATACAGCATAGCCCACACAGAGTACAGCAGAGGATACAGAGAGTACACAGAACACAGAGAGTAGATAGAACACAGAGAGTACAGCATAGGATACGGAGAGTACAGCATAGGCCACACAAAGTACAGTATAGGACACAGGGAGGACAGCATAGAACAGAGTGTACAGCATAGGACACACAGAGTACATCATAGGACTCAAAGATTACAGCATAGGACACACAGAGTAAAGCATAGAACACAGAGAGTACAGCATAGGACACACAAAGTACAGTATAGGACACAGGGAGAACAGCATAGAATACAATGTACAGCATAGGACACACAGAGTACAGCATAGGACACAGAGAGAACATAGACCACAGTGAGTACATAGAACGCAGAGTAAAGAATAGAAAAGAGGGAGTAAAGCATAGGACACAGAGTACACAGAACACTGAGAGTACAGCATAGGACTCAGAGTACATAGAACACAAAGAGTACAGCATAGGACACAGAGTAAACAGAACACGGAGTACAGCATAGAACACAGAGAGTACAGCATAGGATACAGAGAATACAGCATAGCCCACACAGAGTACAGCATAGGACACAGAGAGTAAATAGACCACAGTGAGTACATAGAACACAGAGTAAAGAATAGAAAAGAGGGAGTAAAGCATAGGACACAAAGTACAGCGTAGAACACAGTGTAACAGCATTGGACACAGAGAGTACACAGAACACAGAGAGTAGATAGAACACAGAGAGTACAGCATAGGATACGGAGAATACAGCATAGGACACACAGAGCACAGTATAGGACACAGGGATGACAGCATAGAACACAGAGAACAGCATAGGACACACAGAGTACAGCACAGGGCACAGAGAGTACACAGAACACAGAGAGTAGATAGAACACAGAGAGTACAGCATAGGATACGTAGAGTACAGCATAGGACACAGAGAGTACATAGAACACAGTGAGTACATAGAACACAGAGTAAAGAATAGAAAAGAGGGAGTAAAGCATAGGACACAGAGTACAGCGTAGAACACAGTGTAACAGCATTGGACACAGAGATTACAGCATAGGATAGAGAGAGTACAGCATAGGACACAGAGAGTACAGCATAGGACTCAGGGAGTACAGAGTAGGACACACAAAGAACAGTATAGGACACAGGGAGGACAGCATAGAACAAAATGTACAGCATAGGACACACAGAGTACAGCAAAGGGCACAGAGAGTACATAGAACACAAGGAGTACAGCATAGGATAAAGAGAGTATTGCATAGGACACAGAGAATACAGCATAGCCCACACAGAGTACAGCAGAGGACACAGAGAGTACAGCATAGGACACAGAGAGTACACAGAACAGAGAGAGTAGATAGAACACAGAGTACAGCATAGGATACAGATAGTACAGCATAGGACACACAAAGTACAGTATAGGACACAGGGAGGACAGCATAGAACACAGTGTACAGCATAGGACACACAGAGTACAGCACAGGGCACAGAGAGTACATAGAACACAAGGAGAACAGCATAGGATAAAGAGAGTATTGCATAGGACACAGAGAATACAGCATATTACTGAGAGAGTACAGCATAGGACACAGAGAGTACATAGAACACAGAGTAAAGAATAGAAAAGAGGGAGTAAAGCATAGGACACAGATTACACAGAACACAGAGGACAGCATAGGACTCAGAGTACATAGAACACAAAGTGTACGGCATAGGACACAGAGTACACAGAACACAGAGTACAGCTTAGAACACAGAGAGTACACAGAACACAGAGAGTAGATAGAACACAGAGAGTACAGCATAGGATACGGAGAGTACAGCATAGGCCACACAAAGTATAGCATAGGACACAGAGAGTACAGCATAGGACACAGGGAGTACACAGAACACAGAGAGTAGATAGAACACAGAGAGTACAGCATAGGATACAGAGAGTACAGCATAGGACACACAAAGTACAGTATAGGACACAGGGAGGACAGCATAGAACACAATGTACAGCATAGGACACACAGAGTACATAGAACACAGTGAGTACATAGAACACAGAGTAAAGAATAGAAAAGAGGGAGTAATGCATAGGACACAGAGTACACAGAACACTGAGAGTACAGCATAGGACTCAGAGTACATAGAACACAAAGAGTACAGCATAGGATACAGCGAATACAGCATAGCCCACACAGAGTACAGCATAGGACACAGAGAGTACAGCATAGGATACAGAGAATACAGCACAGGGCACAGAGAGTACATAGAACACAAGGAGTACAGCGTAGGATAAAGAGAGAATTGCATAGGACACAGAGAATACAGCATAGCCCACACAGAGTACAGCAGAGGACACAGAGAGTACACAGAACACAGAGAGTAGATAGAACACAGAGAGTACAGCATAGGATACGGAGAGTACAGCATAGGCCACACAAAGTACAGTATAGGACACAGGGAGGACAGCATAGAACAGAGTGTACAGCATAGGACACACAGAGTACAGCATAGGACTCAAAGAGTACAGCATAGGACACACAGAGTACAGCATAGAACACAGAGAGTACAGCATAGGACACACAAAGTACAGTATAGGACACAGGGAGAACAGCATAGAATACAATGTACAGCATAGGACACACAGAGTACAGCATAGGACACAGAGAGAACATAGACCACAGTGAGTACATAGAACGCAGAGTAAATAATAGAAAAGAGGGAGTAAAGCATAGGACACAGAGTACACAGAACACTGAGAGTACAGCATAGGACTCAGAGTACATAGAACACAAAGAGTACAGCATAGGACACAGAGTAAACAGAACACGGAGTACAGCATAGAACACAGAGAGTACAGCATAGGATACAGAGAATACAGCATAGCCCACACAGAGTACAGCATAGGACACAGAGAGTAAATAGACCACAGTGAGTACATAGAACACAGAGTAAAGAATAGAAAAGAGGGAGTAAAGCATAGGACACAAAGTACAGCGTAGAACACAGTGTAACAGCATTGGACACAGAGAGTACACAGAACACAGAGAGTAGATAGAACACAGAGAGTACAGCATAGGATACGGAGAGTACAGCATAGGACACACAGAGCACAGTATAGGACACAGGGATGACAGCATAGAACACAGAGTACAGCATAGGACACACAGAGTACAGCACAGGGCACAGAGAGTACACAGAACACAGAGAGTACAGCATAGGATACGTAGAGTACAGCATAGGACACAGAGAGTACATAGAACACAGAGTAAAGAATAGAAAAGAGGGAGTAAAGCATAGGACACAGAGTACAGCGTAGAACACAGTGTAACAGCATTGGACACAGAGATTACAGCATAGGATAGAGAGAGTACAGCATAGGACACAGAGAGTACAGCATAGGACTCAGGGAGTACAGAGTAGGACACACAAAGAACAGTATAGGACACAGGGAGGACAGCATAGAACAAAATGTACAGCATAGGACACACAGAGTACAGCAAAGGGCACAGAGAGTACATAGAACACAAGGAGTACAGCATAGGATAAAGAGAGTATTGCATAGGACACAGAGAATACAGCATAGCCCACACAGAGTACAGCAGAGGACACAGAGAGTACACAGAACACAGAGAGTAGATAGAACACAGAGAGTACAGCATAGGATACGGAGAGTACAGCATAGGACACAGAGTAAACAGAACACAGAGTACAGCATAGAACACAGAGAGTACAGCATAGGATACAGAGAATAGAGCATAGCACACACAGAGTACAGCATAGGACACAGAGAGTACATAGACCACAGTGAGTACATAGAACACAGAGTAAAGAATAGAAAAGAGGGTTTAAAGCATAGGACACAGAGTACAGCGTAGAACACAGTGTAACAGCATTGGACACAGAGAGTACAGCATAGGATAGAGAGAGTACTGCATAGGACACAGAGAATACAGTTTAGGATAGAGAGAGTAGAGCATAGGACTGAGAGAGTATAGCATAGGACACAGAGAATACACAGAACAGAGAGAGTAGATAGAACACAGAGTACAGCATAGGATACAGAGATTACAGCATAGGACACACAAAGTACAGTATAGGACACAGGGAGGACAGCATAGAACACAGTGTACAGCATAGGACACACAGAGTACAGCACAGGGCACAGAGAGTACATAGAACACAAGGAGAACAGCATAGGATAAAGAGAGTATTGCATAGGACACAGAGAATACAGCATATTACTGAGAGAGTACAGCATAGGACACAGAGAGTTCATAGAACACAGAGTAAAGAATAGAAAAGAGGGAGTAAAGCATAGGACACAGATTACACAGAACACAGAGGACAGCATAGGACACGGAGTACACAGAACGTTGAGAGGACCGCATAGGACTCAGAGTACATAGAACACAAAGTGTACGGCATAGGACACAGAGTACACAGAACACAGAGTACAGCTTAGAACACAGTGAGTACACAGAACACAGAGAGTAGATAGAACACAGAGAGTACAGCATAGGATACGGAGAGTACAGCATAGGCCACACAAAGTATAGCATAGGACACAGAGAGTACAGCATAGGACACAGGGAGTACACAGAACACAGAGAGTAGATAGAACACAGAGAGTACAGCATAGGATACAGAGAGTACAGCATAGGACACACAAAGTACAGTATAGGACACAGGGAGGACAGCATAGAACACAATGTACAGCATAGGACACACAGAGTACATAGAACACAGTGAGTACATAGAACACAGAGTAAAGAATAGAAAAGAGGGAGTAATGCATAGGACACAGAGTACACAGAACACTGAGAGTCAGCATAGGACTCAGAGTAGATAGAACACAAAGAGTACAGCATAGGATACAGAGAATACAGCATAGCCCACACAGAGTACAGCATAGGACACAGAGAGTACAGCATAGGATACAGAGAATACAGCATAGCCCACACAGAGTACAGCATAGGACACAGAGAGTACATAGACCACAGTGAGTACATAGAACACAGAGTAAAGAATAGAAAAGAGGGAGTAAAGCATAGGACACAGAGTACAGAGTAGAACACAGTGTAACAGCATTGGACACAGAGAGTACAGCATAGGATAGAGAGAGTACAGCACAGGACACAGAGAGTACAGTTTAGGATAGAGAGAGTAGAGCTTATGAGTGAGAGAGTACAGCATAGGACACAGAGAATACAGCACAGGGCACAGAGAGTACATAGAACACAAGGAGTACAGCGTAGGATAAAGAGAGAATTGCATAGGACACAGAGAATACAGCATAGCCCACACAGAGTACAGCAGAGGATACAGAGAGTACACAGAACACAGAGAGTAGATAGAACACAGAGAGTACAGCATAGGATACGGAGAGTACAGCATAGGCCACACAAAGTACAGTATAGGACACAGGGAGGACAGCATAGAACAGAGTGTACAGCATAGGACACACAGAGTACATCATAGGACTCAAAGATTACAGCATAGGACACACAGAGTAAAGCATAGAACACAGAGAGTACAGCATAGGACACACAAAGTACAGTATAGGACACAGGGAGAACAGCATAGAATACAATGTACAGCATAGGACACACAGAGTACAGCATAGGACACAGAGAGAACATAGACCACAGTGAGTACATAGAACGCAGAGTAAAGAATAGAAAAGAGGGAGTAAAGCATAGGACACAGAGTACACAGAACACTGAGAGTACAGCATAGGACTCAGAGTACATAGAACACAAAGAGTACAGCATAGGACACAGAGTAAACAGAACACGGAGTACAGCATAGAACACAGAGAGTACAGCATAGGATACAGAGAATACAGCATAGCCCACACAGAGTACAGCATAGGACACAGAGAGTAAATAGACCACAGTGAGTACATAGAACACAGAGTAAAGAATAGAAAAGAGGGAGTAAAGCATAGGACACAAAGTACAGCGTAGAACACAGTGTAACAGCATTGGACACAGAGAGTACACAGAACACAGAGAGTAGATAGAACACAGAGAGTACAGCATAGGATACGGAGAATACAGCATAGGACACACAGAGCACAGTATAGGACACAGGGATGACAGCATAGAACACAGAGAACAGCATAGGACACACAGAGTACAGCACAGGGCACAGAGAGTACACAGAACACAGAGAGTAGATAGAACACAGAGAGTACAGCATAGGATACGTAGAGTACAGCATAGGACACAGAGAGTACATAGAACACAGTGAGTACATAGAACACAGAGTAAAGAATAGAAAAGAGGGAGTAAAGCATAGGACACAGAGTACAGCGTGGAACACAGTGTAACAGCATTGGACACAGAGATTACAGCATAGGATAGAGAGAGTACAGCATAGGACACAGAGAGTACAGCATAGGACTCAGGGAGTACAGAGTAGGACACACAAAGAACAGTATAGGACACAGGGAGGACAGCATAGAACAAAATGTACAGCATAGGACACACAGAGTACAGCAAAGGGCACAGAGAGTACATAGAACACAAGGAGTACAGCATAGGATAAAGAGAGTATTGCATAGGACACAGAGAATACAGCATAGCCCACACAGAGTACAGCAGAGGACACAGAGAGTACACAGAACACAGAGAGTAGATAGAACACAGAGAGTACAGCATAGGATACGGAGAGTACAGCATAGGACACAGAGTAAACAGAACACAGAGTACAGCATAGAACACAGAGAGTACAGCATAGGACACAGAGAGTACATAGACCACAGTGAGTACATAGAACACAGAGTAAAGAATAGAAAAGAGGGTTTAAAGCATAGGACACAGAGTACAGCGTAGAACACAGTGTAACAGCATTGGACACAGAGAGTACAGCATAGGATAGAGAGAGTACAGCATAGGACACAGAGAATACAGTTTAGGATAGAGAGAGTAGAGCATAGGACTGAGAGAGTATAGCATAGGACACAGAGAATACACAGAACAGAGAGAGTAGATAGAACACAGAGTACAGCATAGGATACAGAGAGTACAGCATAGGACACACAAAGTACAGTATAGGACACAGGGAGGACAGCATAGAACACAGTGTACAGCATAGGACACACAGAGTACAGCACAGGGCACAGAGAGTACATAGAACACAAGGAGAACAGCATAGGATAAAGAGAGTATTGCATAGGACACAGAGAATACAGCATATTACTGAGAGAGTACAGCATAGGACACAGAGAGTTCATAGAACACAGAGTAAAGAATAGAAAAGAGGGAGTAAAGGATAGGACACAGATTACACAGAACATAGAGGACAGCATAGGACACGGAGTACACAGAACGTTGAGAGGACCGCATAGGACTCAGAGTACATAGAACACAAAGTGTACGGCATAGGACACAGAGTACACAGAACACAGAGTACAGCTTAGAACACAGTGAGTACACAGAACACAGAGAGTAGATAGAACACAGAGAGTACAGCATAGGATACGGAGAGTACAGCATAGGCCACACAAAGTATAGCATAGGACACAGAGAGTACAGCATAGGACACAGGGAGTACACAGAACACAGAGAGTAGATAGAACACAGAGAGTACAGCATAGGATACAGAGAGTACAGTATAGGACACACAAAGTACAGTATAGGACACAGGGAGGACAGCATAGAACACAATGTACAGCATAGGACACACAGAGTACATAGAACACAGTGAGTACATAGAACACAGAGTAAAGAATAGAAAAGAGGGAGTAATGCATAGGACACAGAGTACACAGAACACTGAGAGTCAGCATAGGACTCAGAGTAGATAGAACACAAAGAGTACAGCATAGGATACAGAGAATACAGCATAGCCCACACAGAGTACAGCATAGGACACAGAGAGTACAGCATAGGATACAGAGAATACAGCATAGCCCACACAGAGTACAGCATAGGACACAGAGAGTACATAGACCACAGTGAGTACATAGAACACAGAGTAAAGAATAGAAAAGAGGGAGTAAAGCATAGGACACAGAGTACAGAGTAGAACACAGTGTAACAGCATTGGACACAGAGAGTACAGCATAGGATAGAGAGAGTACAGCACAGGACACAGAGAGTACAGTTTAGGATAGAGAGAGTAGAGCTTATGAGTGAGAGAGTACAGCATAGGACACAGAGAATACAGCACAGGGCACAGAGAGTACATAGAACACAAGGAGTACAGCGTAGGATAAAGAGAGAATTGCATAGCCCACACAGAGTACAGCATAGGACACAGAGAGTACAGCATAGGATACAGAGAATACAGCATAGCCCACACAGAGTACAGCAGAGGATACAGAGAGTACACAGAACACAGAGAGTAGATAGAACACAGAGAGTACAGCATAGGATACGGAGAGTACAGCATAGGCCACACAAAGTACAGTATAGGACACAGGGAGGACAGCATAGAACAGAGTGTACAGCATAGGACACACAGAGTACATCATAGGACTCAAAGATTACAGCATAGGACACACAGAGTAAAGCATAGAACACAGAGAGTACAGCATAGGACACACAAAGTACTGTATAGGACACAGGGAGAACAGCATAGAATACAATGTACAGCATAGGACACACAGAGTACAGCATAGGACACAGAGAGAACATAGACCACAGTGAGTACATAGAACGCAGAGTAAAGAATAGAAAAGAGGGAGTAAAGCATAGGACACAGAGTACACAGAACACTGAGAGTACAGCATAGGACTCAGAGTACATAGAACACAAAGTGTACGGCATAGGACACAGAGTACACAGAACACAGAGTACAGCTTAGAACACAGTGAGTACACAGAACACAGAGAGTAGATAGAACACAGAGAGTACAGCATAGGATACAGAGAGTACAGCATAGGCCACACAAAGTATAGCATAGGACACAGAGAGTACAGCATAGGACACAGGGAGTACACAGAACACAGAGAGTAGATAGAACACAGAGAGTACAGCATAGGATACAGAGAGTACAGTATAGGACACACAAAGTACAGTATAGGACACAGGGAGGACAGCATAGAACACAATGTACAGCATAGGACACACAGAGTACATAGAACACAGTGAGTACATAGAACACAGAGTAAAGAATAGAAAAGAGGGAGTAATGCATAGGACACAGAGTACACAGAACACTGAGAGTCAGCATAGGACTCAGAGTAGATAGAACACAAAGAGTACAGCATAGGATACAGAGAATACAGCATAGCCCACACAGAGTACAGCATAGGACACAGAGAGTACAGCATAGGATACAGAGAATACAGCATAGCCCACACAGAGTACAGCATAGGACACAGAGAGTACATAGACCACAGTGAGTACATAGAACACAGAGTAAAGAATAGAAAAGAGGGAGTAAAGCATAGGACACAGAGTACAGAGTAGAACACAGTGTAACAGCATTGGACACAGAGAGTACAGCATAGGATAGAGAGAGTACAGCACAGGACACAGAGAGTACAGTTTAGGATAGAGAGAGTAGAGCTTATGAGTGAGAGAGTACAGCATAGGACACAGAGAATACAGCACAGGGCACAGAGAGTACATAGAACACAAGGAGTACAGCGTAGGATAAAGAGAGAATTGCATAGCCCACACAGAGTACAGCATAGGACACAGAGAGTACAGCATAGGATACAGAGAATACAGCATAGCCCACACAGAGTACAGCAGAGGATACAGAGAGTACACAGAACACAGAGAGTAGATAGAACACAGAGAGTACAGCATAGGATACGGAGAGTACAGCATAGGCCACACAAAGTACAGTATAGGACACAGGGAGGACAGCATAGAACAGAGTGTACAGCATAGGACACACAGAGTACATCATAGGACTCAAAGATTACAGCATAGGACACACAGAGTAAAGCATAGAACACAGAGAGTACAGCATAGGACACACAAAGTACTGTATAGGACACAGGGAGAACAGCATAGAATACAATGTACAGCATAGGACACACAGAGTACAGCATAGGACACAGAGAGAACATAGACCACAGTGAGTACATAGAACGCAGAGTAAAGAATAGAAAAGAGGGAGTAAAGCATAGGACACAGAGTACACAGAACACTGAGAGTACAGCATAGGACTCAGAGTACATAGAACACAAAGTGTACGGCATAGGACACAGAGTACACAGAACACAGAGTACAGCTTAGAACACAGTGAGTACACAGAACACAGAGAGTAGATAGAACACAGAGAGTACAGCATAGGATACAGAGAGTACAGCATAGGCCACACAAAGTATAGCATAGGACACAGAGAGTACAGCATAGGACACAGGGAGTACACAGAACACAGAGAGTAGATAGAACACAGAGAGTACAGCATAGGATACAGAGAGTACAGTATAGGACACACAAAGTACAGTATAGGACACAGGGAGGACAGCATAGAACACAATGTACAGCATAGGACACACAGAGTACATAGAACACAGTGAGTACATAGAACACAGAGTAAAGAATAGAAAAGAGGGAGTAATGCATAGGACACAGAGTACACAGAACACTGAGAGTCAGCATAGGACTCAGAGTAGATAGAACACAAAGAGTACAGCATAGGATACAGAGAATACAGCATAGCCCACACAGAGTACAGCATAGGACACAGAGAGTACAGCATAGGATACAGAGAATACAGCATAGCCCACACAGAGTACAGCATAGGACACAGAGAGTACATAGACCACAGTGAGTACATAGAACACAGAGTAAAGAATAGAAAAGAGGGAGTAAAGCATAGGACACAGAGTACAGAGTAGAACACAGTGTAACAGCATTGGACACAGAGAGTACAGCATAGGATAGAGAGAGTACAGCACAGGACACAGAGAGTACAGTTTAGGATAGAGAGAGTAGAGCTTATGAGTGAGAGAGTACAGCATAGGACACAGAGAATACAGCACAGGGCACAGAGAGTACATAGAACACAAGGAGTACAGCGTAGGATAAAGAGAGAATTGCATAGCCCACACAGAGTACAGCATAGGACACAGAGAGTACAGCATAGGATACAGAGAATACAGCATAGCCCACACAGAGTACAGCAGAGGATACAGAGAGTACACAGAACACAGAGAGTAGATAGAACACAGAGAGTACAGCATAGGATACGGAGAGTACAGCATAGGCCACACAAAGTACAGTATAGGACACAGGGAGGACAGCATAGAACAGAGTGTACAGCATAGGACACACAGAGTACATCATAGGACTCAAAGATTACAGCATAGGACACACAGAGTAAAGCATAGAACACAGAGAGTACAGCATAGGACACACAAAGTACAGTATAGGACACAGGGAGAACAGCATAGAATACAATGTACAGCATAGGACACACAGAGTACAGCATAGGACACAGAGAGAACATAGACCACAGTGAGTACATAGAACGCAGAGTAAAGAATAGAAAAGAGGGAGTAAAGCATAGGACACAGAGTACACAGAACACTGAGAGTACAGCATAGGACTCAGAGTACATAGAACACAAAGAGTACAGCATAGGACACAGAGTAAACAGAACACGGAGTACAGCATAGAACACAGAGAGTACAGCATAGGATACAGAGAATACAGCATAGCCCACACAGAGTACAGCATAGGACACAGAGAGTACATAGACCACAGTGAGTACATAGAACACAGAGTAAAGAATAGAAAAGAGGGAGTAAAGCATAGGACACAAAGTACAGCGTAGAACACAGTGTAACAGCATTGGACACAGAGAGTACACAGAACACAGAGAGTAGATAGAACACAGAGAGTACAGCATAGGATACGGAGAATACAGCATAGGACACACAGAGCACAGTATAGGACACAGGGATGACAGCATAGAACACAGAGTACAGCATAGGACACACAGAGTACAGCACAGGGCACAGAGAGTACACAGAACACAGAGAGTAGATAGAACACAGAGAGTACAGCATAGGATACGTAGAGTACAGCATAGGACACAGAGAGTACATAGAACACAGTGAGTACATAGAACACAGAGTAAAGAATAGAAAAGAGGGAGTAAAGCATAGGACACAGAGTACAGCGTAGAACACAGTGTAACAGCATTGGACACAGAGATTACAGCATAGGATAGAGAGAGTACAGCATAGGACACAGAGAGTACAGCATAGGACTCAGGGAGTACAGAGTAGGACACACAAAGTACAGTATAGGACACAGGGAGGACAGCATAGAACACAGTGTACAGCATAGGACACACAGAGTACAGCACAGGGCACAGAGAGTACATAGAACACAAGGAGAACAGCATAGGATAAAGAGAGTATTGCATAGGACACAGAGAATACAGCATATTACTGAGAGAGTACAGCATAGGACACAGAGAGTTCATAGAACACAGAGTAAAGAATAGAAAAGAGGGAGTAAAGCATAGGACACAGATTACACAGAACACAGAGGACAGCATAGGACACGGAGTACACAGAACGTTGAGAGGACCGCATAGGACTCAGAGTACATAGAACACAAAGTGTACGGCATAGGACACAGAGTACACAGAACACAGAGTACAGCTTAGAACACAGTGAGTACACAGAACACAGAGAGTAGATAGAACACAGAGAGTACAGCATAGGATACGGAGAGTACAGCATAGGCCACACAAAGTATAGCATAGGACACAGAGAGTACAGCATAGGACACAGGGAGTACACAGAACACAGAGAGTAGATAGAACACAGAGAGTACAGCATAGGATACAGAGAATACAGCATAGCCCACACAGAGTACAGCATAGGACACAGAGAGTACAGCATAGGATACAGAGAATACAGCATAGCCCACACAGAGTACAGCATAGGACACAGAGAGTACATAGACCACAGTGAGTACATAGAACACAGAGTAAAGAATAGAAAAGAGGGAGTAAAGCATAGGACACAGAGTACAGAGTAGAACACAGTGTAACAGCATTGGACACAGAGAGTACAGCATAGGATAGAGAGAGTACAGCACAGGACACAGAGAGTACAGTTTAGGATAGAGAGAGTAGAGCTTATGAGTGAGAGAGTACAGCATAGGACACAGAGAATACAGCACAGGGCACAGAGAGTACATAGAACACAAGGAGTACAGCGTAGGATAAAGAGAGAATTGCATAGGACACAGAGAATACAGCATAGCCCACACAGAGTACAGCAGAGGATACAGAGAGTACACAGAACACAGAGAGTAGATAGAACACAGAGAGTACAGCATAGGATACGGAGAGTACAGCATAGGCCACACAAAGTACAGTATAGGATACAGGGAGGACAGCATAGAACAGAGTGTACAGCATAGGACACACAGAGTACATCATAGGACTCAAAGATTACAGCATAGGACACACAGAGTAAAGCATAGAACACAGAGAGTACAGCATAGGACACACAAAGTACAGTATAGGACACAGGGAGAACAGCATAGAATACAATGTACTGCATAGGACACACAGAGTACAGCATAGGACACAGAGAGAACATAGACCACAGTGAGTACATAGAACGCAGAGTAAAGAATAGAAAAGAGGGAGTAAAGCATAGGACACAGAGTACACAGAACACTGAGAGTACAGCATAGGACTCAGAGTACATAGAACACAAAGAGTACAGCATAGGACACAGAGTAAACAGAACACGGAGTACAGCATAGAACACAGAGAGTACAGCATAGGATACAGAGAATACAGCATAGCCCACACAGAGTACAGCATAGGACACAGAGAGTAAATAGACCACAGTGAGTACATAGAACACAGAGTAAAGAATAGAAAAGAGGGAGTAAAGCATAGGACACAAAGTACAGCGTAGAACACAGTGTAACAGCATTGGACACAGAGAGTACACAGAACACAGAGAGTAGATAGAACACAGAGAGTACAGCATAGGATACGGAGAATACAGCATAGGACACACAGAGCACAGTATAGGACACAGGGATGACAGCATAGAACACAGAGTACAGCATAGGACACACAGAGTACAGTATAGGACACAGGGATGACAGCATAGAACACAGAGTACAGCATAGGACACACAGAGTACAGCACAGGGCACAGAGAGTACACAGAACACAGAGAGTAGATAGAACACAGAGAGTACAGCATAGGATACGTAGAGTACAGCATAGGACACAGAGAGTACATAGAACACAGTGAGTACATAGAACACAGAGTAAAGAATAGAAAAGAGGGAGTAAAGCATAGGACACAGAGTACAGCGTAGAACACAGTGTAACAGCATTGGACACAGAGATTACAGCATAGGATAGAGAGAGTACAGCATAGGACACAGAGAGTACAGCATAGGACACAGGGAGTACAGAGTAGGACACACAAAGAACAGTATAGGACACAGGGAGGACAGCATAGAACAAAATGTACAGCATAGGACACACAGAGTACAGCAAAGGGCACAGAGAGTACATAGAACACAAGGAGTACAGCATAGGATAAAGAGAGTATTGCATAGGACACAGAGAATACAGCATAGCCCACACAGAGTACAGCAGAGGACACAGAGAGTACACAGAACACAGAGAGTAGATAGAACACAGAGAGTACAGCATAGGATACGGAGAGTACAGCATAGGACACAGAGTAAACAGAACACAGAGTACAGCATAGAACACAGAGAGTACAGCATAGGATACAGAGAATACAGCATAGCCCACACAGAGTACAGCATAGGACACAGAGAGTACATAGACCACAGTGAGTACATAGAACACAGAGTAAAGAATAGAAAAGAGGGTTTAAAGCATAGGACACAGAGTACAGCGTAGAACACAGTGTAACAGCATTGGACACAGAGAGTACAGCATAGGATAGAGAGAGTACAGCATAGGACACAGAGAATACAGTTTAGGATAGAGAGAGTAGAGCATAGGACTGAGAGAGTATAGCATAGGACACAGAGAATACACAGAACAGAGAGAGTAGATAGAACACAGAGTACAGCATAGGATACAGAGAGTACAGCATAGGACACACAAAGTACAGTATAGGACACAGGGAGGACAGCATAGAACACAGTGTACAGCATAGGACACACAGAGTACAGCACAGGGCACAGAGAGTACATAGAACACAAGGAGAACAGCATAGGATAAAGAGAGTATTGCATAGGACACAGAGAATACAGCATATTACTGAGAGAGTACAGCATAGGACACAGAGAGTTCATAGAACACAGAGTAAAGAATTGAAAAGAGGGAGTAAAGCATAGGACACAGATTACACAGAACACAGAGGACAGCATAGGACACGGAGTACACAGAATGTTGAGAGGACCGCATAGGACTCAGAGTACATAGAACACAAAGTGTACGGCATAGGACACAGAGTACACAGAACACAGAGTACAGCTTAGAACACAGTGAGTACACAGAACACAGAGAGTAGATAGAACACAGAGAGTACAGCATAGGATACGGAGAGTACAGCATAGGCCACACAAAGTATAGCATAGGACACAGAGAGTACAGCATAGGACACAGGGAGTACACAGAACACAGAGAGTAGATAGAACACAGAGAGTACAGCATAGGATACAGAGAGTACAGCATAGGACACACAAAGTACAGTATAGGACACAGGGAGGACAGCATAGAACACAATGTACAGCATAGGACACACAGAGTACATAGAACACAGTGAGTACATAGAACACAGAGTAAAGAATAGAAAAGAGGGAGTAATGCATAGGACACAGAGTACACAGAACACTGAGAGTCAGCATAGGACTCAGAGTAGATAGAACACAAAGAGTACAGCATAGGATACAGAGAATACAGCATAGCCCACACAGAGTACAGCATAGGACACAGAGAGTACAGCATAGGATACAGAGAATACAGCATAGCCCACACAGAGTACAGCATAGGACACAGAGAGTACATAGACCACAGTGAGTACATAGAACACAGAGTAAAGAATAGAAAAGAGGGAGTAAAGCATAGGACACAGAGTACAGAGTAGAACACAGTGTAACAGCATTGGACACAGAGAGTACAGCATAGGATAGAGAGAGTAGAGCTTATGAGTGAGAGAGTACAGCATAGGACACAGAGAATACAGCACAGGGCACAGAGAGTACATAGAACACAAGGAGTACAGCGTAGGATAAAGAGAGAATTGCATAGGACACAGAGAATACAGCATAGCCCACACAGAGTACAGCAGAGGATACAGAGAGTACACAGAACACAGAGAGTAGATAGAACACAGAGAGTACAGCATAGGATACGGAGAGTACAGCATAGGCCACACAAAGTACAGTATAGGACACAGGGAGGACAGCATAGAACAGAGTCTACAGCATAGGACACACAGAGTACATCATAGGACTCAAAGATTACAGCATAGGACACACAGAGTAAAGCATAGAACACAGAGAGTACAGCATAGGACACACAAAGTACAGTATAGGACACAGGGAGAACAGCATAGAATACAATGTACAGCATAGGACACACAGAGTACAGCATAGGACACAGAGAGAACATAGACCACAGTGAGTACATAGAACGCAGAGTAAAGAATAGAAAAGAGGGAGTAAAGCATAGGACACAGAGTACACAGAACACTGAGAGTACAGCATAGGACTCAGAGTACATAGAACACAAAGAGTACAGCATAGGACACAGAGTAAACAGAACACGGAGTACAGCATAGGATACAGAGAATACAGCATAGCCCACACAGAGTACAGCATAGGACACAGAGAGTAAATAGACCACAGTGAGTACATAGAACACAGAGTAAAGAATAGAAAAGAGGGAGTAAAGCATAGGACACAAAGTACAGCGTAGAACACAGTGTAACAGCATTGGACACAGAGAGTACAGCATAGGATAGAGAGAGTACAGCATAGGACACAGAGAATACAGTTTAGGATAGAGAGAGTAGAGCATAGGACTGAGAGAGTACAGCATAGGACACAGAGAATACAGCATAGCCCACACAGAGTACAACATAGGACTAAAAGAGTACAGCATAGGACAGAGAGAGTACAGCATAGGACACAGAGAGTACACAGAACAGAGAGAGTAGATAGAACACAGAGTACAGCATAGGATACAGATAGTACAGCATAGGACACACAAAGTACAGTATAGGACACAGGGAGGACAGCATAGAACACAGTGTACAGCATAGGACACACAGAGTACAGCACAGGGCACAGAGAGTACATAGAACACAAGGAGAACAGCATAGGATAAAGAGAGTATTGCATAGGACACAGAGAATACAGCATATTACTGAGAGAGTACAGCATAGGACACAGAGAGTACATAGAACACAGAGTAAAGAATAGAAAAGAGGGAGTAAAGCATAGGACACAGATTACACAGAACACAGAGGACAGCATAGGACTCAGAGTACATAGAACACAAAGTGTACGGCATAGGACACAGAGTACACAGAACACAGAGTACAGCTTAGAACACAGAGAGTACACAGAACACAGAGAGTAGATAGAACACAGAGAGTACAGCATAGGATACGGAGAGTACAGCATAGGCCACACAAAGTATAGCATAGGACACAGAGAGTACAGCATAGGACACAGGGAGTACACAGAACACAGAGAGTAGATAGAACACAGAGAGTACAGCATAGGATACAGAGAGTACAGCATAGGACACACAAAGTACAGTATAGGACACAGGGAGGACAGCATAGAACACAATGTACAGCATAGGACACACAGAGTACATAGAACACAGTGAGTACATAGAACACAGAGTAAAGAATAGAAAAGAGGGAGTAATGCATAGGACACAGAGTACACAGAACACTGAGAGTACAGCATAGGACTCAGAGTACATAGAACACAAAGAGTACAGCATAGGATGCAGCGAATACAGCATAGCCCACACAGAGTACAGCATAGGACACAGAGAGTACAGCATAGGATACAGAGAATACAGCACAGGGCACAGAGAGTACATAGAACACAAGGAGTACAGCGTAGGATAAAGAGAGAATTGCATAGGACACAGAGAATACAGCATAGCCCACACAGAGTACAGCAGAGGACACAGAGAGTACACAGAACACAGAGAGTAGATAGAACACAGAGAGTACAGCATAGGATACGGAGAGTACAGCATAGGCCACACAAAGTACAGTATAGGACACAGGGAGGACAGCATAGAACAGAGTGTACAGCATAGGACACACAGAGTACAGCATAGGACTCAAAGAGTACAGCATAGGACACACAGAGTACAGCATAGAACACAGAGAGTACAGCATAGGACACACAAAGTACAGTATAGGACACAGGGAGAACAGCATAGAATACAATGTACAGCATAGGACACACAGAGTACAGCATAGGACACAGAGAGAACATAGACCACAGTGAGTACATAGAACGCAGAGTAAATAATAGAAAAGAGGGAGTAAAGCATAGGACACAGAGTACACAGAACACTGAGAGTACAGCATAGGACTCAGAGTACATAGAACACAAAGAGTACAGCATAGGACACAGAGTAAACAGAACACGGAGTACAGCATAGAACACAGAGAGTACAGCATAGGATACAGAGAATACAGCATAGCCCACACAGAGTACAGCATAGGACACAGAGAGTACATAGACCACAGTGAGTACATAGAACACAGAGTAAAGAATAGAAAAGAGGGAGTAAAGCATAGGACACAAAGTACAGCGTAGAACACAGTGTAACAGCATTGGACACAGAGAGTACACAGAACACAGAGAGTAGATAGAACACAGAGAGTACAGCATAGGATACGGAGAATACAGCATAGGACACACAGAGCACAGTATAGGACACAGGGATGACAGCATAGAACACAGAGTACAGCATAGGACACACAGAGTACAGCACAGGGCACAGAGAGTACACAGAACACAGAGAGTAGATAGAACACAGAGAGTACAGCATAGGATACGTAGAGTACAGCATAGGACACAGAGAGTACATAGAACACAGTGAGTACATAGAACACAGAGTAAAGAATAGAAAAGAGGGAGTAAAGCATAGGACACAGAGTACAGCGTAGAACACAGTGTAACAGCATTGGACACAGAGATTACAGCATAGGATAGAGAGAGTACAGCATAGGACACAGAGAGTACAGCATAGGACTCAGGGAGTACAGAGTAGGACACACAAAGTACAGTATAGGACACAGGGAGGACAGCATAGAACACAGTGTACAGCATAGGACACACAGAGTACAGCACAGGGCACAGAGAGTACATAGAACACAAGGAGAACAGCATAGGATAAAGAGAGTATTGCATAGGACACAGAGAATACAGCATATTACTGAGAGAGTACAGCATAGGACACAGAGAGTTCATAGAACACAGAGTAAAGAATAGAAAAGAGGGAGTAAAGCATAGGACACAGATTACACAGAACACAGAGGACAGCATAGGACACGGAGTACACAGAACGTTGAGAGGACCGCATAGGACTCAGAGTACATAGAACACAAAGTGTACGGCATAGGACACAGAGTACACAGAACACAGAGTACAGCTTAGAACACAGTGAGTACACAGAACACAGAGAGTAGATAGAACACAGAGAGTACAGCATAGGATACGGAGAGTACAGCATAGGCCACACAAAGTATAGCATAGGACACAGAGAGTACAGCATAGGACACAGGGAGTACACAGAACACAGAGAGTAGATAGAACACAGAGAGTACAGCATAGGATACAGAGAATACAGCATAGCCCACACAGAGTACAGCATAGGACACAGAGAGTACAGCATAGGATACAGAGAATACAGCATAGCCCACACAGAGTACAGCATAGGACACAGAGAGTACATAGACCACAGTGAGTACATAGAACACAGAGTAAAGAATAGAAAAGAGGGAGTAAAGCATAGGACACAGAGTACAGAGTAGAACACAGTGTAACAGCATTGGACACAGAGAGTACAGCATAGGATAGAGAGAGTACAGCACAGGACACAGAGAGTACAGTTTAGGATAGAGAGAGTAGAGCTTATGAGTGAGAGAGTACAGCATAGGACACAGAGAATACAGCACAGGGCACAGAGAGTACATAGAACACAAGGAGTACAGCGTAGGATAAAGAGAGAATTGCATAGGACACAGAGAATACAGCATAGCCCACACAGAGTACAGCAGAGGATACAGAGAGTACACAGAACACAGAGAGTAGATAGAACACAGAGAGTACAGCATAGGATACGGAGAGTACAGCATAGGCCACACAAAGTACAGTATAGGACACAGGGAGGACAGCATAGAACAGAGTGTACAGCATAGGACACACAGAGTACATCATAGGACTCAAAGATTACAGCATAGGACACACAGAGTAAAGCATAGAACACAGAGAGTACAGCATAGGACACACAAAGTACAGTATAGGACACAGGGAGAACAGCATAGAATACAATGTACAGCATAGGACACACAGAGTACAGCATAGGACACAGAGAGAACATAGACCACAGTGAGTACATAGAACGCAGAGTAAAGAATAGAAAAGAGGGAGCAAAGCATAGGACACAGAGTACACAGAACACTGAGAGTACAGCATAGGACTCAGAGTACATAGAACACAAAGAGTACAGCATAGGACACAGAGTAAACAGAACACGGAGTACAGCATAGAACACAGAGAGTACAGCATAGGATACAGAGAATACAGCATAGCCCACACAGAGTACAGCATAGGACACAGAGAGTAAATAGACCACAGTGAGTACATAGAACACAGAGTAAAGAATAGAAAAGAGGGAGTAAAGCATAGGACACAAAGTACAGCGTAGAACACAGTGTAACAGCATTGGACACAGAGAGTACACAGAACACAGAGAGTAGATAGAACACAGAGAGTACAGCATAGGATACGGAGAATACAGCATAGGACACACAGAGCACAGTATAGGACACAGGGATGACAGCATAGAACACAGAGTACAGCATAGGACACACAGAGTACAGCACAGGGCACAGAGAGTACACAGAACACAGAGAGTAGATAGAACACAGAGAGTACAGCATAGGATACGTAGAGTACAGCATAGGACACAGAGAGTACATAGAACACAGTGAGTACATAGAACACAGAGTAAAGAATAGAAAAGAGTGAGTAAAGCATAGGACACAGAGTACAGCGTAGAACACAGTGTAACAGCATTGGACACAGAGATTACAGCATAGGATAGAGAGAGTACAGCATAGGACACAGAGAGTACAGCATAGGACTCAGGGAGTACAGAGTAGGACACACAAAGTACAGTATAGGACACAGGGAGGACAGCATAGAACACAGTGTACAGCATAGGACACACAGAGTACAGCACAGGGCACAGAGAGTACATAGAACACAAGGAGAACAGCATAGGATAAAGAGAGTATTGCATAGGACACAGAGAATACAGCATATTACTGAGAGAGTACAGCATAGGACACAGAGAGTTCATAGAACACAGAGTAAAGAATAGAAAAGAGGGAGTAAAGCATAGGACACAGATTACACAGAACACAGAGGACAGCATAGGACACGGAGTACACAGAACGTTGAGAGGACCGCATAGGACTCAGAGTACATAGAACACAAAGTGTACGGCATAGGACACAGAGTACACAGAACACAGAGTACAGCTTAGAACACAGTGAGTACACAGAACACAGAGAGTAGATAGAACACAGAGAGTACAGCATAGGATACGGAGAGTACAGCATAGGCCACACAAAGTATAGCATAGGACACAGAGAGTACAGCATAGGACACAGGGAGTACACAGAACACAGAGAGTAGATAGAACACAGAGAGTACAGCATAGGATACAGAGAATACAGCATAGCCCACACAGAGTACAGCATAGGACACAGAGAGTACAGCATAGGATACAGAGAATACAGCATAGCCCACACAGAGTACAGCATAGGACACAGAGAGTACATAGACCACAGTGAGTACATAGAACACAGAGTAAAGAATAGAAAAGAGGGAGTAAAGCATAGGACACAGAGTACAGAGTAGAACACAGTGTAACAGCATTGGACACAGAGAGTACAGCATAGGATAGAGAGAGTACAGCACAGGACACAGAGAGTACAGTTTAGGATAGAGAGAGTAGAGCTTATGAGTGAGAGAGTACAGCATAGGACACAGAGAATACAGCACAGGGCACAGAGAGTACATAGAACACAAGGAGTACAGCGTAGGATAAAGAGAGAATTGCATAGGACACAGAGAATACAGCATAGCCCACACAGAGTACAGCAGAGGATACAGAGAGTACACAGAACACAGAGAGTAGATAGAACACAGAGAGTACAGCATAGGATACGGAGAGTACAGCATAGGCCACACAAAGTACAGTATAGGATACAGGGAGGACAGCATAGAACAGAGTGTACAGCATAGGACACACAGAGTACATCATAGGACTCAAAGATTACAGCATAGGACACACAGAGTAAAGCATAGAACACAGAGAGTACAGCATAGGACACACAAAGTACAGTATAGGACACAGGGAGAACAGCATAGAATACAATGTACTGCATAGGACACACAGAGTACAGCATAGGACACAGAGAGAACATAGACCACAGTGAGTACATAGAACGCAGAGTAAAGAATAGAAAAGAGGGAGTAAAGCATAGGACACAGAGTACACAGAACACTGAGAGTACAGCATAGGACTCAGAGTACATAGAACACAAAGAGTACAGCATAGGACACAGAGTAAACAGAACACGGAGTACAGCATAGAACACAGAGAGTACAGCATAGGATACAGAGAATACAGCATAGCCCACACAGAGTACAGCATAGGACACAGAGAGTAAATAGACCACAGTGAGTACATAGAACACAGAGTAAAGAATAGAAAAGAGGGAGTAAAGCATAGGACACAAAGTACAGCGTAGAACACAGTGTAACAGCATTGGACACAGAGAGTACACAGAACACAGAGAGTAGATAGAACACAGAGAGTACAGCATAGGATACGGAGAATACAGCATAGGACACACAGAGCACAGTATAGGACACAGGGATGACAGCATAGAACACAGAGTACAGCATAGGACACACAGAGTACAGTATAGGACACAGGGATGACAGCATAGAACACAGAGTACAGCATAGGACACACAGAGTACAGCACAGGGCACAGAGAGTACACAGAACACAGAGAGTAGATAGAACACAGAGAGTACAGCATAGGATACGTAGAGTACAGCATAGGACACAGAGAGTACATAGAACACAGTGAATACATAGAACACAGAGTAAAGAATAGAAAAGAGGGAGTAAAGCATAGGACACAGAGTACAGCGTAGAACACAGTGTAACAGCATTGGACACAGAGATTACAGCATAGGATAGAGAGAGTACAGCATAGGACACAGAGAGTACAGCATAGGACACAGGGAGTACAGAGTAGGACACACAAAGAACAGTATAGGACACAGGGAGGACAGCATAGAACAAAATGTACAGCATAGGACACACAGAGTACAGCAAAGGGCACAGAGAGTACATAGAACACAAGGAGTACAGCATAGGATAAAGAGAGTATTGCATAGGACACAGAGAATACAGCATAGCGCACACAGAGTACAGCAGAGGACACAGAGAGTACACAGAACACAGAGAGTAGATAGAACACAGAGAGTACAGCATAGGATACGGAGAGTACAGCATAGGACACAGAGTAAACAGAACACAGAGTACAGCATAGAACACAGAGAGTACAGCATAGGATACAGAGAATACAGCATAGCCCACACAGAGTACAGCATAGGACACAGAGAGTACATAGACCACAGTGAGTACATAGAACACAGAGTAAAGAATAGAAAAGAGGGTTTAAAGCATAGGACACAGAGTACAGCGTAGAACACAGTGTAACAGCATTGGACACAGAGAGTACAGCATAGGATAGAGAGAGTACAGCATAGGACACAGAGAATACAGTTTAGGATAGAGAGAGTAGAGCATAGGACTGAGAGAGTATAGCATAGGACACAGAGAATACACAGAACAGAGAGAGTAGATAGAACACAGAGTACAGCATAGGATACAGAGAGTACAGCATAGGACACACAAAGTACAGTATAGGACACAGGGAGGACAGCATAGAACACAGTGTACAGCATAGGACACACAGAGTACAGCACAGGGCACAGAGAGTACATAGAACACAAGGAGAACAGCATAGGATAAAGAGAGTATTGCATAGGACACAGAGAATACAGCATATTACTGAGAGAGTACAGCATAGGACACAGAGAGTTCATAGAACACAGAGTAAAGAATTGAAAAGAGGGAGTAAAGCATAGGACACAGATTACACAGAACACAGAGGACAGCATAGGACACGGAGTACACAGAATGTTGAGAGGACCGCATAGGACTCAGAGTACATAGAACACAAAGTGTACGGCATAGGACACAGAGTACACAGAACACAGAGTACAGCTTAGAACACAGTGAGTACACAGAACACAGAGAGTAGATAGAACACAGAGAGTACAGCATAGGATACGGAGAGTACAGCATAGGCCACACAAAGTATAGCATAGGACACAGAGAGTACAGCATAGGACACAGGGAGTACACAGAACACAGAGAGTAGATAGAACACAGAGAGTACAGCATAGGATACAGAGAGTACAGCATAGGACACACAAAGTACAGTATAGGACACAGGGAGGACAGCATAGAACACAATGTACAGCATAGGACACACAGAGTACATAGAACACAGTGAGTACATAGAACACAGAGTAAAGAATAGAAAAGAGGGAGTAATGCATAGGACACAGAGTACACAGAACACTGAGAGTCAGCATAGGACTCAGAGTAGATAGAACACAAAGAGTACAGCATAGGATACAGAGAATACAGCATAGCCCACACAGAGTACAGCATAGGACACAGAGAGTACAGCATAGGATACAGAGAATACAGCATAGCCCACACAGAGTACAGCATAGGACACAGAGAGTACATAGACCACAGTGAGTACATAGAACACAGAGTAAAGAATAGAAAAGAGGGAGTAAAGCATAGGACACAGAGTACAGAGTAGAACACAGTGTAACAGCATTGGACACAGAGAGTACAGCATAGGATAGAGAGAGTAGAGCTTATGAGTGAGAGAGTACAGCATAGGACACAGAGAATACAGCACAGGGCACAGAGAGTACATAGAACACAAGGAGTACAGCGTAGGATAAAGAGAGAATTGCATAGGACACAGAGAATACAGCATAGCCCACACAGAGTACAGCAGAGGATACAGAGAGTACACAGAACACAGAGAGTAGATAGAACACAGAGAGTACAGCATAGGATACGGAGAGTACAGCATAGGCCACACAAAGTACAGTATAGGACACAGGGAGGACAGCATAGAACAGAGTCTACAGCATAGGACACACAGAGTACATCATAGGACTCAAAGATTACAGCATAGGACACACAGAGTAAAGCATAGAACACAGAGAGTACAGCATAGGACACACAAAGTACAGTATAGGACACAGGGAGAACAGCATAGAATACAATGTACAGCATAGGACACACAGAGTACAGCATAGGACACAGAGAGAACATAGACCACAGTGAGTACATAGAACGCAGAGTAAAGAATAGAAAAGAGGGAGTAAAGCATAGGACACAGAGTACACAGAACACTGAGAGTACAGCATAGGACTCAGAGTACATAGAACACAAAGAGTACAGCATAGGACACAGAGTAAACAGAACACGGAGTACAGCATAGGATACAGAGAATACAGCATAGCCCACACAGAGTACAGCATAGGACACAGAGAGTAAATAGACCACAGTGAGTACATAGAACACAGAGTAAAGAATAGAAAAGAGGGAGTAAAGCATAGGACACAAAGTACAGCGTAGAACACAGTGTAACAGCATTGGACACAGAGAGTACAGCATAGGATAGAGAGAGTACAGCATAGGACACAGAGAATACAGTTTAGGATAGAGAGAGTAGAGCATAGGACTGAGAGAGTACAGCATAGGACACAGAGAATACAGCATAGCCCACACAGAGTACAACATAGGACTAAAAGAGTACAGCATAGGACAGAGAGAGTACAGCATAGGACACAGAGAGTACACAGAACAGAGAGAGTAGATAGAACACAGAGTACAGCATAGGATACAGATAGTACAGCATAGGACACACAAAGTACAGTATAGGACACAGGGAGGACAGCATAGAACACAGTGTACAGCATAGGACACACAGAGTACAGCACAGGGCACAGAGAGTACATAGAACACAAGGAGAACAGCATAGGATAAAGAGAGTATTGCATAGGACACAGAGAATACAGCATATTACTGAGAGAGTACAGCATAGGACACAGAGAGTACATAGAACACAGAGTAAAGAATAGAAAAGAGGGAGTAAAGCATAGGACACAGATTACACAGAACACAGAGGACAGCATAGGACTCAGAGTACATAGAACACAAAGTGTACGGCATAGGACACAGAGTACACAGAACACAGAGTACAGCTTAGAACACAGAGAGTACACAGAACACAGAGAGTAGATAGAACACAGAGAGTACAGCATAGGATACGGAGAGTACAGCATAGGCCACACAAAGTATAGCATAGGACACAGAGAGTACAGCATAGGACACAGGGAGTACACAGAACACAGAGAGTAGATAGAACACAGAGAGTACAGCATAGGATACAGAGAGTACAGCATAGGACACACAAAGTACAGTATAGGACACAGGGAGGACAGCATAGAACACAATGTACAGCATAGGACACACAGAGTACATAGAACACAGTGAGTACATAGAACACAGAGTAAAGAATAGAAAAGAGGGAGTAATGCATAGGACACAGAGTACACAGAACACTGAGAGTACAGCATAGGACTCAGAGTACATAGAACACAAAGAGTACAGCATAGGATGCAGCGAATACAGCATAGCCCACACAGAGTACAGCATAGGACACAGAGAGTACAGCATAGGATACAGAGAATACAGCACAGGGCACAGAGAGTACATAGAACACAAGGAGTACAGCGTAGGATAAAGAGAGAATTGCATAGGACACAGAGAA